>NC_090942.1:201836867-202139897 GCF_040807025.1 Struthio camelus
ACGTTTAGATCCTGCCTAAATTAAATGAGACGGCAAAATCCAAAGACCTATTGTCTGTTGAAATCTTCAATATTTCATATACTTTTTCAGAATGATAAGCTACTATCTCTTCCAAAGTCTTCATCCTTAGAAGATAGGAATTTGGAAGGGACTGCAGCCACTTGATGAACTTTACTGGTGTTGTATGATCAGAAGTGACTCATTCAGTAGTTTCTCTGCCCAGTTCCCTGGTGCTATGCGTGTAGGCAGCAAGTTGTAGCTGCCACTATAGCCCAGCTCTCTGACTGAGCTCAGCACTGTTAGGTTTATACAGTTGAAGTTCATCCAGGACAAAACCTTATTTCCCTTGGGATGGTTCACTTTTTTCCTCCTGTAGGTAGAATTTCTCACCCTAAATCCTGTGTCCTGGTTATCTGATTAGATGCCTCATTTTGATTGGTTATTTGTTTCAGTGATTTGTTTTGAGATGCAATGTGCAGTCTTCTACAAAAGAAATTGTTATCCTCTCATGTGAAAGGAGCTGTTCAGGAGAACGTAATTTAAGCAGCATTATCTGCATCTCTCTGTGCACTACTCTTCTGGCTGAACTTTTTTTCAAATTAAACCTGTGTGTTCGTATTGGATTTCTGTGCAAGTACCCAATAGTGCAAATATCAAGTATAATTACGATAATGTCTCTCTTCAAGATGTAGACTCTTCATAATAAAAGCCTATTTGGCAGCATAGTTTTCAAATGCATGTCTAATTCTAATCAATATTTGAGAGGAGGAGGTTAGCTCAGTGAGGTAATTGAAATGCTGTGGAGAACGTGCTGTTCAGCTGAGGTAATATATCTGACTTTCTTCTGATTGAACAACTGTTACTTTCTCGTGCGTCTCACCAGGCTCTTTGTAGATCTGCTACGCAGATCAAATAAGCTCTGTGAAGGGCCCTTGTATAGCCATTACTGTGGCAGTATTCTGTTAAACTGGTTGGAAGGCTCTTATCTAGACATAGCAGTCACTGAGCTAGGCACAGTGCGTATTATGATATATGAGAGATTTTTCTTACTGCTTTTTTTATATCTCTCTAAACAGTTTGTGTTGCCTCAGTTGCATTCCTGGCTTGAACGTTAAGAGGCTGAGTGTAGTCTAGTGGTGACTGATGTGCAAAATGCTTAATGTAAACTACACTGACAGGCAAAAATACTTACCAGATACTGGAATTCTAAAATCTTTGGTCATCTTCTGTATGTTCAGTAGTGGTACAGTTTCTTCTGAACTTTAAAAATTTGTGTTCCCTGCAAACATTAAAGTATTTTTTCCTGTTTTACCCTGATTATATTTTCTTTTGCGTTATAAAATTATGAAATATGTTCCTATAAGCATTTTTAAAAAATAATGTTAATTTGTCAGTTAGCAAAGTTAAACAAAAGGATTGAACATCCCCAGTGGAGTTTTACTTCTGAATCTTGCATTTGGAAGGATATTTATTGCTGCTTGCAAACATTAGATAAAACATCAAAATACAATGGAAGAGAACAAGCATAATTCTAACAAGTCATGGTAGCTGCACCAAAATGTGAATCTTGGATTTCTTCTTATAAACAAACGATTGACAACTCATCACAATCTTCCTTCAGTACAGCTTAATTTATCTTAGGTCTGCTTTTACAAATAGTACACTGTTGTCATTATTCATCAGTACCTTTACACTGTTAGTACTTCTCTGCCATAGATATTGCATCATCACATTGCTGCAGTGGAAAAACTTCCCTTGACTACTTCTGGCTGTCCCCTTGTGATTCAGTGCAAGAACTTCAGGATTGTTCACTTTGTTGTTCCCAGAGAGAGAGATTGCCATGACATTTATAACTCTTTGCTCCAGCTGTCAAGAACAGGTAAGACTTCCAACCCCAGAAGACTTGTTATCTGGGCATATACTGCCAAGTTTGTGGAAGAACCTTTTTTTTTTTGTCAATGTGCATTATGTGAAGTCTTTGAAATGGATTTGGTATGTAAAAGAAGGTATTAATCTGTTGTGTGTGAATTTGGAAGTTGTTGCGTTGTCTGGCTTTCAAAGCCAACTGATGTTGGATAAAAGGATGTAAGATTCCAGTAGATCCTGGATTTACAGTATTATACCTAGAATTATGGATAAATGCATAGTTTCTCATAATTTGTGTTTCATGGATAAATTGCTATTAAACAAGTACTTTTGCTACAAATTTCATGCAATTTTGAAAATAAAGCTGAAATTCTGATGTCAAAGTAACACTGCCAATTTAGATTTTTAAGACTTCTGGAAAAAGCACAAGAGACCACATTAGTTGACAGAATAGTGTGAGATGTGCTCATATGTGAGTAATATATTAGAAAATCATGATAGATTATTTTGAAAGCTTTGTCTTCCTCCATTAGGAAACTTAAAGTTTATTGTTTGTAAAGAGTAAGAGATTCAAATTTCTGTTATTACCTCCAAAAACAATTTCTTTTTTTTAGCTTCTGTAAAGTTTTCTAATAATTCTGCATTTGTCTCTTGTTTAATTTGGTGGGTCTTTGATTTGTGAGCTTTATTTTGCCCTTATGGCTTTGGAGATGTCCAAGCGGAAATACTGCAAGCAAACTCTTTCAAGAGAGTTCTTATAACTTACCTTGACACAATTCTAGATATCTGGTTAAATTAACTGCGCAAAGGTTGCTGAATAAATATTTGAAGAGTACCAGTGTCTCTTCAGTCTCACTTCTGAGACTCTTTGAAGAATCAAGTTTTCTGTGCAATTCAGGCAGTTTCAGGACTTTTTTGAAAAACATTTTGAATACATTGTCTAGTAACAGCAATCCATGAATAAGTGGTGGTGTTTTCTAGAAAAAGGCCACTATGTCTTTTAAAGACACCGTGGAAAAACTAGAATGCTATAGTGTAAATTTGGATGCAGGGGGATTTGGAAAATCCTACAGGAAAATGGGATATCTTGAGCACTGGAGCCATTTGTGTAGCATGAAATTTAATAGCATAATTTGTAGGAATATGAATTTGAGGACCTGGGGATGGCTGCCTGAATAGAAGGAACCTCAGAACACTGAACTATATCTGCTGCTAACTTTACTTTTTAATGTGACTCAGCTGTGCTACACCTCTGCCCTAACACTTCTGGGGACTAACTCATTGCATAGTCTTACTTTTCTTTTATCTTTTAGCACAATATGATGAACTGTATGCCTTCTCCTATAATCCAAAACAAAATGCATCTGAGCAAGTCAAAGGTTGGCAGCTTATTGATCTAGCAGAAGAATATAAGAGAATGGGAGTGCCAAATGCCAATTGGCAGTTGTCCGATGCAAATCGTGATTATAAGGTAAGGGCTGTAATGGAGAAATGTGTTTACCTTTGCATCTGATTTTGCTACATCCCCTGGCTCTAGCCCTACAGAAACAGTGATACTGTAAAAAGTTATCTTCTGCAGCAGATCAAGTGTTTTTCCATCTGCAAATTTTTATCTCCTTAGTGGGCCCTTTAAAAACTTTCTGACTGAAGTTTCTTCTAGGGCCTGAGAAGAGAGTATGGATGCACACATTCTTAGAGTATAAGGTCTTCCTTAATTTGCTTACTTGAAGTCCAGCAACAGCAGTTTTGATGCTCTGCAATTTTGTAACAAATCTTTTTGCTGGGTAGGATTCTGCTTTGGCATTTGCAGTGCTCGATAGGGTAGGCAGTGGCTGTGGTGGTGCATGTCTTAAGATATTGAAAATATTTTGCAGTAAACAACAAAAAAAAATTTGAAACAAATTCTTACTGTTTCTACTGAAGAGTCTTTGTTCTGGAGAGGTGAATGCTAGTACAGCAGAGCTTTGCAAGAGTGATTCTGTCACTTTCACATCAGTTTGCACTTTTTTCATCTGTGGTCTGTCTCCTCTCCTGAGATATCTACATGTATATGCAGAAACATGCTAGTGTTTAACCTTTGTCTTTTGTTAATTATCTTAGCTTCTCTCAAATTGAATGCAATGAAACTAGCTTAGAGTTATATATCTAGTGCTAGGTTTATTGTGTGGCCTGTATATGACATTTTTCTGTTGTATATCTGTCTCTTTCAGATTTGTGAAACCTATCCTAGAGAACTTTATGTTCCCAGAACTGCAAGCAAGCCTATAATCGTTGGTAGCTCCAAGTTCAGAAGTAAAGGAAGATTCCCAGTATTGTCCTATTATCATAAAGAGAAAGAGGTATAGTCTGTTTTCCTTGCGATGCAAGCGGGCTGAAAAGTTTCTCAACACTTTCCAGTAGTTCAGGGTAGATAAGGAAGTAAGTATACTAACTCATCTGTATGAGTATGATGCAACTCTAGATAACCTTAAAAACAGATAACCCGAGTGGTGTCTAACAGAAAGCTGAATTACACTAAGCCAGTTAAAAAAAATAAAATCAAATCCCTAAGTAATTGTTGAGTCTCTTAAAGCTTTCAGAAATCAACCTTAAGATCAACTGAAGATAGTTTTGTTTCAAGTGATCTATCTTCTTGATACATGAAAAACAAAATGTTAGGTTGAAAAGGGGGGAGAGGGGAACCAAAAGAATAGAACTGGTTCCTTGAGGAGGTGTTTTCAAGGTGAAAAGACTAGAGAAAATCAGACTTTATGAGGTTTGACAGAAAGTGACTTTGTGAAACAACAGCTGCCTATCTCAACCAGTAGGTATCTTTGAGAGGAAGGCAGATTATCAGCTTGTCAAGTTGAAGAATTTGTGCAGGAAGAACGCAAAACTAATGGATGCATTTGGGGCTAACTGGAAGATGTACCATATACCACCTGAAATGGAATGCAACTAGTCTAGAAAATGACATGGTGAAAATTACTTCAGGCTCTAACATGCCATACTTTCAATAATAAAACCAATAACAATGTTCATTTTATATGAAGCAAGTACTTTATTTTCGTGGAGTTCTTTCCAAGTCTTTTTTTTTTTTTTTTTTAAATCTTCTACCTAGGAAAGTCCACTATGTAAACTGGTACCTTATCTCTGCAGTAAGAGATAGGCCTGCAAGTGGTATCCTTAGAAAGTTGGAACACTCATTCTTCTGTGCAGGGGTGCTGTGGCTTTAAGTACTGATATCTGTCGAATGAAACAAGTTGACTAAGCATTTTCTTAGAATTATGGAAAGCACTTCAAATAGAGGTGTTAAACTGTTGTTAACTTGTTCTTTGATTTCTATTTTAGGCTGCAATTTGCCGATGCAGTCAACCTCTCTCAGGTTTCAGTGCCAGGTGCCTGGAAGATGAACACATGTTGCAAGCAATCAGTAAAGCAAATCCTTCAAATCGCTTTATGTATGTCATGGACACCAGGCCAAAGGTATGTATTTCTACAGGCTAGTCTTTCTTTTCCTTTTGAACATTAGAAAAGGGTACAGGGATACCTCTGATGTGACTTCTAAAGATTTAGAATTAAATATAAATCTCTCGGGCCAAAATATTCCTTAAAGGTAAGCTTTTGACAATCAAGCAGTAGATGCTTGCTTTCTTAAACAAGTTGAATCCTTGTCAGGGCTCAACTGGAATTCACTGAATATGTCAGTGAATCTTTGAGGAGGTGCACTAAACATGGGTTAAAGCTGACTGTAAACCTGTTTTGAGAATCATTTTGGATAAGATCTAAGGCAGCTTAACTCCTTGGAACGAAATTCATGAAGAAGTGGTGAGTTATGGGGGGTTATTTTAGAGTGGAAGGAAGGACTGTGCTCTCTGTGAATGCTATGTGAAAGCTGTTATTACTGTCCCCCTTAACTAGGGAAGAGTAGGAGAAATTCAAATTCTGTTGTAACATTGTGAAGACATACTTCAATGCTCTGCCTAGTTAATTTGAATTACTTTTTTTTATTTGAGCCATCATGTGATATATGGGATAACCTTCACTTTGTAGTCCATCTCTTGTTTAGACTGATATCCATTTCATTTAAATCTCTGAACACAGGAGCTAGAAAGCAAGGATGTGAAGGGCAAGTCCTACACTGTAGGATCTTAACTACTTTAAGTAGACCGCCATGGTAGGTCTGACTGATGGACTGAAACTGTGCCACCTGTAGGTTTTCTAATTGTTTTAACTTTTATAGCTGCCAACAGTTTCGTTTTGTTCCCAAAAATTTTTATGGGATTTTTAGAATGCCTGAAAAGCATGTGTATATGGTAAAGTATGAGATTTACTTTTTTGCTTGTTATGTTAATTGTACAGCAATCACTTCTTCCAGAAATGTTTTTAAATAAGTAACTGTTTGTGGGGACGCTGAGGAAAGAAGAAAACGTTAAGAGCATTATTCAGACTTGCCGGTTTTGAATGTAGACTGCTTGTTACTTTTTATATAGTGCCTATTACCTTTCTTACACTTTAAATGTTTTCCAGTTGATTTGCCACAAACCTGTTTTATCAGAATATGTTTACAGGATATGTACTCTTGGCTCTTCATTTCAAGCATTGAAATTGCTTGATTTTATTTTTCTTAACAAAAACTAAATGCAAGTCAAGCCGATTACAGATTTTCAGTATTTCTGTTTTACTCTCTTAAGCTTAATGCAATGGCAAACAGAGCTGCTGGGAAGGGCTATGAAAATGAGGACAACTACTCTAACATTAGGTTCCAGTTTGTTGGAATTGAAAATATTCATGTAATGAGATCCAGCTTACAAAAACTTCTGGAAGGTATGTTCTAACCGTACTATAATAATAGTATATATGAAAATAGGATGACTGCTCTTCTGAAGTCTTTAATAGCTTATATAACCTGTACTGAGACTTAAAATATTTTGTCCTGGTTTTTCATCTAGTAACCAGCCTGCTGTACTTCATTGTGATAATGGAACCTGCTTTTAACCTTTATCTTTTAAGCTGTGGATCCTTATGAATGAATTTATGATTTATTTCAAGGAAAGTAGGGTGGCATATATCTGTCTTGAGTCAATTTGGTTATGTATGTCAGCAGCTTTCAGGAGAGATTTCTGCATTTACTAAATATATGTGCATGTGTGTAAAATAGTGTATATACATATAAAAAAGATTTGTGTGTGTATATAAGCTTCCTAATTCTTGAAGGAACACTTATTTCCACAGAACTAACAATAGGCATATGTAGTCTCTATGCCAACCTTGAACTCTTTGGCCTGGTGAGTGGCATCTGTGCTGATAGCTGCATCTTGGATAGCATTTAAGAAAAGTGAACCAGTTCAAACTACCACTGTCAGCTATAGGATGGTGAAAATGGAGTGTTAGAAGTCTTCTGTTTCCATCTTGATATTTTGCTCAATACTTCTGTTTTGTTAGGGTTTTATTTAGACCAAATGGCTGAAAAATATTATTACTTCTGTGTAACAGTCTGTTTTAGAGGTGTATGCAGCCCATGATTAAACATTGTAATCCACTAACAATTCTTCTATTTGACTTAACTAACAGTATTTATCAAGTTTTCTCTAGTAATAGCTTTTTCCTTGTATGGAGGATGGGTTTAATTACTAATAAGTTTTCTGTTAAGTGACACTAATGTCTCAGCAGTTTTGTAGTTCTCCAAATTAGGTTTTGGGGTAAATACACAGCTATCTCACTTCTGTTTCAGTCCATATGGAGTTTTGCTGAATGCCAGACCAGAAGTTTAAGACTTGTTTTTTTGACTAGTTTACTATCACAAATCCTTCATTCCCCATATTTGCTGCCAAACAGGGATTACGGTAAGAGCTTTCCAAGTTTGCTAGGTCACTTGACTTTGAACGCTTTCTTTGGCCTCTCATACTTAATCTGTGGAAGAATTACTAGACAAGCAGAAACAGAATTGACTTAAAGGTAAGAGGTTTTTTAAGTGCGGATGTTCTCGCACTGTAAACATTTCTACTTGCTAGAACAAGATGATAACTGGGGATGATCTTCTTGGATCGTTTAATTTAGTGATCTGTTGTTGCAAGTAGTTGTATTGTGAATACAATAAGCCCCACTTGTACCTAGTTCTTGGCCAGAAGAGCTTTCATCTCACTTCCGGTCTAAATCTACTTAACTAAATCTTATTGACTGTCAAGGATATCTTTCAGTAGGTTAACTTTTCTCAGTAGGAAATTTAAACCCTGAAACCTGGCAAAAAGATGAAGTGGCTGGTCCTGAATTTCAAGTATACCTTCAAATACTGTTTCTAATGTGAGGATACTAATCCTGTTACTGATTGGCTCCTGGGATGTTGGAGGGGAAGGGAAAAGGGGAGTGGAATTGTATCTTTCCTAGATTTTTTTAAGAGTCTTTCCTACTCACTTCCTATGTTTTTGGGGAAGCATTGAATAAATGACTTTTTTCATACTCCTGTAGACATATGCTATCGGTGAGGTGATTTGGAAGAAAATGCCATGAAAAAGGCGCATAACTTAAAATGAGGTGAATGCTGCTAAGCTTCTGTGTACCAGCTTTCGCCTGATTGAGAACGTTCTGTTCGACACAATCAGGAATGTGCTATCAAAGACCCTATTCTTTCAAGACTCATTGTAACTGAGACTATCCTCAGATTTTTTTTTTTTTATAACAAACAACTGTTGTTCTTCCTTGGGCTTGTGGCCTCATCCTAGGCTCTTTGTCTATCTGCCTGATCTTGTAGTTAACGGAAGTGTAATTTCCTTCCATTTCCTTCCCTCTCTTGGTCTGCAGTGGAATCTGATGAGAAAATGAGATGTTTGTTTGCAAGTGGAACATAAGACGATCCTTCCCAACATCTTACTGGAAGGGGACCGTACCACAGAGTGCGTTAGGGTGGTTTACAGCCTATTCTTTCACTTTAATTCAGCTGTTTTCAAAGATCTTGCATGCAATGAGACAAAACTTGAAGCTTTGTCATCTTCGGTGTGGACACAATGACTTTATTCCCCTGATGGGCAGTGTTTCATTCTGTCCGTGTGACACTAATGAAAGAATCTTCAGTAATTAGTCTATGTGAAGGTACTGAGTCTAGGAAAGTCCAGTTTTTATACATTCAAAAAGGCATTATTACATAACAGAAGAGATTCCACTTGATAAGCAAAAAGGCATTGCTTATGTCAAGAAATGGCATTTCTGCAGAAAATCCTTACTTGAAAAGAAGTTCAATGATAGCCCTCTGAAAGGCAGCTGCTGTAATCTGCTGCACGTGTCAATGACAGAAGTATATTAACTAAATCTTTTTTCTTTTCTTTAAAAACAGCCCTCAGCCCCCTCTCAACCCCTGTGCTTCAGGTAACAGGTCTGCAGGTTCCTGTCACCTCTTGGTGCGATTACTGCCTGAGACATTGCTAGTCATATGTATAAGGATAGTCAAGTGAGGGAAGATAGAGTTCTTTAGGCTTATGTGCTTGGAGGGTGTGTATTTATGATGGGATCTGTGTAGACGAAGCCATGTTGAAGAATGCTTATTGTGAGGTAGCTTAGCATCTTTTTTTCCAATGGGTACCGTAAATCATCTTCAACCCTTTTGGGGAGCATAGAGGATTTGAAATATTCTTCAACACAAGTCTCAAATCCGTGTTAGTGCAATTCATTTATTTCATCACTAAGTAATCTAAAATGTCTATATTAATTCACAGAAATATGTAAAGCCCTGAGAATTAATTTCCTATATGTTTTTATCTTTGCCTCGGTCCATGGGATCATGGAAATCTAGCTAGGAAGGGAAAACGCCAGAGATGAAATGTTTATACCAAGCTGGAAATGCTGATCAAAGGCAGGGTTTGACAGAAGAACCTAGGTGAAAGCAAACCGAGAGCTGCTGTTTATTTTCTAACTGGAAACTTATGCTGTAAAGCACAAGCTATAGAATAAGAGTGTGAAGGGAAGAACAATGCCTCTAGGTAACATACCCTTCTCTGTTCAATCCCTACCCTGGTTGGCTTTCCAGGTGTGTGTGTAGAGGGTGTTTTATTGAATTGCCTTTTTTTTTTGGCCCTGCTGTGGTTTGAGCCACAATGGTTTGCTAGCTTCCTTCCCCCTGCTGCAGTGAGAGACATCTATAGGCTTTTGAAAGAGTGCTGCTTTATTTATTTTGGAGTTTCTTTGTTATGGCATTGAGTGGCAACAAACCTCCCTGGTCAATGGGGACTGTACCAAAATTTGTGTGGCTGAAAGCTAGGAAGCATGTAGTGCAGATATAGGAAAGCTCTAGAAGTATTGGTTTCTTAAGAGTCTTTACCCTTTGTTACACCATGGGACTTGACTGAACATGAAACTGAGTCACAAGATGACTCGGTGAATTTTGTTTTTTTGCTCTCTACTGACTCACTTCCCCCTGTACCCAGAGATAAAGAATATTTTGCAGGTTGTATATGAGTGACTCCACTGCTAGCTTTCAGCTACAGAGTCTTTCTGCGCTCTCTCTCTATATATCTTAATTTATTTGGGGCTTGCCTACTTGGCAGAAAGTAATTTTTCCTTGTGGTAGTGGGAGGTGCTTTTGTAGATAGCAACTGAGGGAATTTTCTCCTAGGATTATACAACTCTGAAGCTATATCAGCCAGGGAGTGTTGTCTATTTTATGCCAGAAGTTCCTTGTGGTTGAAACAGTAATGTTAACCTGTCTGAATTGGTGCTCAAAATAATTAGTAAAAAGGAGTTTCCATCTTATGGTGTCCTACAAAAATCAGGTTGACCTGTCTCACTTGTGAAACGCTTTCACAGTCTACCTCTATACCTGTTGTTGCTATGCTGCGAGGCAGCTTTCTTTTAATCTGGATTTTCCTTTCCCTGTCCCCTTGCTTAGCTTTAGTGTTACAGGATCAAAGTAAACTGGGAAAGAACAGTAGAGGTCTTAATCAAAATTGTAATGTTCTGGAGATGAGCAAGACTTAGTCTCCATGGCTTTCAGTTCTGCGCTGCTCAGGTACTGTGCTCACTTTCCCTCCTGCCTAGGGGAGTAGAAGGTGGCTGAGCTCTGACAGTCTAACTGCTCAGAACTGTCTGTTTTGTCTGAATGTGACTACTTGGTCTTAACAGTAGTAGCCTGTAAGTATTTCTGGCAAGCAGGTAAGCGTTTATGTTGCCTTCCTCTGCAAGGCAAGGTGTTACTTCCTACTAGGGGTAACCAGTCTCTTTACGTTGAATGTTTTTTTGCCAAAAAGATGCAAAGATCTTATTCTTGTCACTTATCGTTGCTGCAGCTCTGCTGAGTTGAATTTTGGGTGGGGAACATATTTTGCATTGCCTCTTCCCTCTTGGGGAGGGATGTTTTCCTGAAAGATACTTCAAATCAATTTTTTAAATAAGTATATTGTTTCCAATACCCTTTTTCCATTGCAGGGTGTAGTTGCAGCTTTTTAGGGCTTTCTAACTCTTTTGGTTTCTTTCAGTCAGTGGTACAAAGGGTTTGTCTGTCAATGACTTCTTGTCTGGTTTGGAGAATTCTGGATGGCTGCGTCATATCAAAGCTGTACTGGATGCTGCTCTCTTCCTAGTCAAGGTAACCTGTATACTGCTTATTTCTTTGAGGGCAAGTTGACTTGGTCCCTGGCAAAATAATACTTGATATTGTTTGAAGTGTAAAAATCTGCAAGTAGTTGTCTTTAGTTCCCTTTACTGTCCTTTTTTGGAGGGAAGGAGAAGCTTGGAAAAAAAAAAAAGCACATCAGATGTATTTGTGTATGAGTCTTGCATGTTTCTTACCTGGTACAATCAGTAATGCCAATTAAAGTTTTGGTCTCTTGTAATGCTATTTGGTCCCCTTAGTGAAGCATGAAGGGATTTTTACGCTACTGGTTCTTTTAGGTACTCACGCAAGATCTAACCAATTTGACTGGAGGTGGAGGAAACTTCTTAGTGTACACTGAAGAACAGCTTATCAGGCACTAATTGCAGAAAAATCAAACTGGCTGTATGCTGAATGTACTTGGCAAGGAAATGGGATTGCTTATGAAAAATTGAAAGGAACAGTTGCCTTTGCCAGGCATCTGTGAAGCAAAGTGTGTGGTGGGGTGTGTGTGTGTGTTTTTTTTTTTTGTTTCAGGTTTTTTGGGGGAGGGGGGAGGCTGAGTCTTTTTTACTAGCTGAAATAACAAGACTTATGTTAAAAGTGAGTGCTTCTCCTAAAGATGACCCAATGAATAATTAGGTTAACAGGATTCAAATTCTTTGCAGTTAATGAGCACTTCCTAGTCCTGAAGTTTTTTTAAAATGACTAAAAAATAGGTATTTTTTGTTTTCTATACCCTGCTTGGTCTGTAGTGTGTTTTTTTTAATGTTTATTGAAAAAGCATTTCTAGTTTTAAAAGGCTAGAAAGGGAAATGGGAACCGCTGTAGAAGTCACTGTTACTTTCCACTGCCATCGTTGCACAAGATATTTCCCTTCTTTATAGGGCATTTCCTGCCTTCCGCTGGAGAAGGACAGCTTTCTGATTAGTATCTAATATCTTTCCTCATAATAAATATTTTTCTGTGTTGAAATGGACTATGCTCCGAGTTTGGGATTAATGTAGCTTTGTAATTATTTACTGAATTCTGATATCTGTCTAGAGTATGCACTAAAACAATAATGTTTTACTTCGCAGGCAATAGCAGTTGAGAGTGCAAGTGTATTAGTGCACTGCTCGGATGGCTGGGATAGGACTTCCCAGGTTTGTTCCCTTGGAGCTCTCTTACTAGATTCCTATTACAGAACAATTAAAGGATTCATGGTAAGCATGCTGTTATGTTATTGAATTGCTCCTTGGTAAACTGAAGTACATAAAAGGTTTCCGGGTTTGAAAATGAGCAGTATAACCAAATTGATGGGTTGTTTTTGTAATTACAAGCATAAAATAAAATTGGTGGTTTGCTGATGTATCTTTCCTTTAGAAATATTCTGCTATGGGAAAGAACCCATTATTAAAAGTAATGATTTGAGAAACTGAATTATAAAAACTAGATTCCTTTTAGGACTGTGCAGAAGTGCTGTGATAACTTTCCCCTGCATCCATAATTAAAAAAATCACTATGAAATACAAGGGTACTAAAATGCTTACACTGTAACAGTAGGTGTGCTAAATTATAGTAGCTATATGCTTTTTACATTGGTGATGTTCAAATTTTTGATACACATCTTCTAAAAGCAACAAAAACCTCCAGTAAAATAGAAGAGACCTGTACATACTTCAGCAATCTAAATTTCTTCATCCTGGTATTGGAAGGAAGAAGAATTTTTGTATAATTCCTCAAAATTTAAGAGTAGGAAAGTCAACTTTTTCAGTGGCAATACGAGGTGATATGGGAACACGTGACAGCTGATACATACGACTAGCTTCATGTGTTGATTTTTAAAAACTACCTGCCACAAATCCAACACGGTGCAAAAGCAAAGTTCAGGAGGAATCGGAAAAGGATGAACATCCTCATGGGTAGTGAGGATGTGTGTAATCTTTAGATATCTCGTATGTGTGGGGGTGTTTTTATTGTTTTTATCTGTACTTTTAACAATTACAAATTCTGGGAATATGTCTGTAATGGGCATACAGTCCTCTATTCCTTCTGGTGCTTGATACTGTGGCTAATGTGATAAAACAAGCTGTGTCGATACTAACAATTTTACTGTTATAAAATGTTATTTAGTAAGTTTCTATCATGTGTTATTGGATAAACTATGATAGCAGGAGTGTAATATTAAAATTTTTCCCATATTCTTTTTTTGTTAATTGAAAGTTAGTTGCTATAAACTTCTTGTAGCTGTTCGTGTTAGGTCATATGGCTTTACTATGCTTAAAGTAAGCCCGGTTTAACAGCAGTTAACAGATTGACAATCGGATGATACATTTTGTTCTACTGGTTTTGGAAACATGCTTGTGTTTAGTTATACTAAACTACCTTGAGAATCTGTTGCAAAAGAATTGTTGATGAAAGTAAAGAACTAAAAGTTTTAAATACTTGCTCTTACAGTAGTTAACAGATTCAAATCTGAAACAATATATAGCCTGTGAGGGTAATACTGCAGGTGTAAGATTTAGTAACATTTTACCATGGATATCTTGTTTTTTTTTTTTCCCTCTAGGTCTTGATAGAGAAGGACTGGATCTCTTTTGGCCACAAATTCTCTGACAGGTAGTTCATGCTTTTCCGGTGTAGAAAAATGTATATGTGTACACAGTGAATGAAGGATAAATACTCTAGTAAAAGTGATTTAGCATTTTGTATTAATATATGTCCATGCATACCTAAAAAGCTTATTGAATTATGATAATTACACTCCTGCAGTCTTGCTAGAAATTCTGAGTTGAGTAGGCTGTTAGCATTAGATAATGCACTCTGTATTACTGCTTATTCAAATACCTTTTCTTGAGCTACTTGTATCTTGCTCTCAGATGTGGATGACTGCTGCTGGATCCGCACATATGCCTGGACAATGCAAGACCGATCCAAAGCTACCTCCCAGCTGTTTAGGCAACATAAAACAGTCTTAAAGTTTTGATTTTTTTTTATGAATTTGTATTTACCTTTACCTTTAAGGTTGTTGAAACAATGCTTACCTTTAAAAGTTTTGTATATTCAGTTTTGTTTTTCTCTTGATCTGACCCATAGCAGCTACAAGAATAGCCTGCTGCTATGTATTGTTTAATAATTTACTTTTAGCTGGCATACTCCAAATGTTTATTGTGGAAATGGAGAACAAAGGAGCTTCTTAATTTTGTGTTGTGTTGCTCTTCCGCACTGAACAAAGATGCGACACAAATCAGAAATGGGTTAAATATGGACCCATTTAAAAATTGCCCCAGTTATCTAAGTTAGGTACTCAGACTCCCAACCCAAACTAATGTGAAACTGATGTAGTGTAGTTAAAAGCAAATACAGCTAAGATTTTTTTTTTAAGTTTGTAACTTAAAACTATTTCACTCTGTTTATGGAAAATTTTTTTTAGGTGCTGTCAGTTGGATGGTGATCCAAAAGAAATCTCACCAGTGTTCACCCAGTTCTTAGAAAGTGTGTGGAATCTGACTGAGCAATTTCCACAAGCCTTTGAGTACAATGAAGCTTTCCTTCTTCAAATCCATGAACATGTCCATTCATGTCAGTTTGGAAACTTCCTTGGAAATTGCCAAAAAGAGCGGGAAGAACTAAAGTAAGTATACTTATTGCGATGTGTCTCTCTTCTGGTAAATGAAGAACAGCTATAGATCTTTTTTTTTTTTTTTTGGGGGGGGGGGGATCCTAAATAAAAGTAAAGAGACAGGATAATTAGTACCAAAACAGATGTTGAACTGCATTAGGGAGGAACAGTGGTCCTCATGGCTTTGCATGCTGAAGACTTTTTTTCTAATTTTGGGAGAAAATCCATACTCATCTTTTATAGGGAAAGTCAAGCTATCTCCCCCATCCTTTCTTTTCTAAAAATGGCTAAGCGTAAGTTTGAAAGTTTTGCTTCGTTCCCTTGCCAAACCTATCTATAGTTAACCTTAAAATTATTGCCTATTCAAGACTTTCCTGTCAGTAAAAAAAAAAATACTAGCAGGATGTCTCCAAATGTTTTCAATTGTAAAATACAGTTTAAGATACAGATGAAGTGATGACAAATTTACAGATATTTTCAAAACATTTATTGCAACTAGGCAAAACTTGCACAGCATAAACACTATTAGTTCTAAAACTCATAGTAAAGTTGACTTCTTCCTGGCATAATGTTGGATAGAACAGAGTGGAGTATTTCAGTCAAAGTGGTATTCTGGTAACTTTGGGGAGGGAAAAAAAGCAATTTAAATGGATTTATTATGTTGAGTCAAACAGATTCTGGGTTTTTACTCGCAGTCTGTATCTTGACCTTGATTTCTTCTTACCTTAAGATTTAAAGAGAAGACTTATTCCTTGTGGCCATTCCTTCTGGATGAACAAAAGAAATATCAAAATCCTTTATATAATCCAGATTTTTCTCCGAAGCTAACTCTTTTGGAGCCTAACACAGTGTCTTTCAATTTTAAGTAAGTTTGAATTAATACAGTATCTTTTCTTCAATTCTGTTGTTATCCTGGATAGTTAAAAACAGTCTGCTACGTGCAGGTTTTGGAGAAATATGTACCATCAATTTGATCGAAGTATGCATCCCAGGCAATCTGTATTAGATCTTATCATGAACATGAGTGAACAAAATAAACAACTGGAGAAAGACATTAAAGAACTGGAAGCTGTAAGTATTGCAAAATGCATGTACTTATTTGTGACTTGTTCTTCAAATTCATGTTTATAGTCTGTAGTAACACTACTGGCTTTCGTGTGAAAGTCATTATTATATGGCCTAGCACTTGTTCTGTGCAATAGTGAGTTGATCTTTTTCACTGTATAGTTTGGCCTACATCATAGAAGAATACAGCCAATGTTCTACTCTTAAACACAAGTTATTGTGCCTTTGAAGAACTATATTATGTAAAATCCATACTGTTCCTACTACCAAAGTATTACTCAATAGCTTAATATTGATTAAATTCATGTGAAACATCTGTGATAACAAGGCACCCATCTGTTACAGCTATGTGGCTAAACTAAGGATGTCAGAACTGTTTTACTTCATACTTGATAAAATGCAGATGCTAAGTATTTTTGTCCTTAACTTGTATGCAGGTTCATGCAATTGTAAGTCACCATAATTATGGGTGACATAAATTGTAATGCTTATTTGAAGATAGTTTTAGCCCCAAGGGATCCTATGTAAAGAGATCAGTATTCTAGAGACAACTTTAGAAGCTGCTACAGTAAACAGCCGGAAGAACTGAATGCAGTATATCTTTATTCTAGTATGAATTAATGAGCTGCATTTAATTGATGCTTCATTATAGTCAAGTATTGACTTCAAAATAATACCCTTCAAGAAACTCAGTTTCCTAAGGTAAATATCAGTTTTATTTTTGTGTGGCAACAAACGGCAACAATGTCTAACTCCTGTGCATGTTACAGTGGGGAGATAGAAAAAGTACAGCTGTTAAAATCCTGGGTAAGGATTAAAGGGCAGGGTAACATGGGTGACACTGTTGTGGGGGTTTACTACAGGCCACCTGACCAGGAGGAAGTCATCGATGAGGCCTTCTACCGACAGCTGGAAGAAGCCTCACGATCACAGGCCCTGGTTCTCATGGGAGACTTCAACCACCCTGACATCTGCTGGGAAGACAGCACAGCTAGGCACAAACAGTCAAAGAGGTTCCTGCAGAGGACTGATGATGATTTCTTGACTCAGGTGGTGGAGACGCCAACGAGGAGAGGTGCAATGCTAGACCTTGTACTAACAAACAAAGAAGGTCTAGTTGGAGAGGTGAAGGTTGGGGGCAGCCTTGGCTGCAGTGACCATGAGATGGTGGAGTTGAGGATCCTGCGAGGAGGGAGCAGGGCAATGAGTAGGATCACCACCCTGGACTTCGGGAGAGCTGACTTTGGCCTCTTCAGGGACCTACTTAGGGGAATCTCGTGGGGTAGGGCCCTGGGGGGAAGAGGGGTCCAAGAAAGCTGGTTAATATTCAAGCGTCACCTCCTCCAGGCTCAAGATCGGTGCATCCCTCTGAGGAAGAAGTCGAGCAAAGCAGGCAGGAGACCTGCATGGATGAGCAAGGAACTCCTGGCAAAACTCCAACAGAAGAAGGAAGTGCACAGAATGTGGAAGAGGGGACAGGCCACTTGGGAGGAATACAGGGACGTTGTCAGAGTATGCAGGGATGCGACAAGGAAGGCTAAGGCCCAGTTGGAATTAAATCTGGCAAGGGATGTCAAGGACAACAAGAAGGGGCTCTTCAAATACATCAAGAGCAAAAGGAAGACTAGGGAAAACGTGGGCCCGCTGCTGAATGGGGCGGGTGCCCTGGTGACAAAGGATACAGAGAAGGCAGAGTTGCTGAATGCCTTCTTTGCTTCAGTCTTCACTGCTAAGGCCAGTCCTGAGGAATTCCAGACCCTGGGGACAAGAGAGGAAGGCTGGAGAAAGGAAGACTCCCTTGGTGGAGGAGGATCAGGTTAGAGATCTTTTGTCCAAACTTGACATCCTTAAATCCATGGGCCCCGATGGGATGCACCCACGAGTGCTGAGAGAGCTGGCGGATGTTATCGCTAGGCCACTCTCCATCCTCTTGGAAAGGTCCTGGAGATCAGGAGAGGTGCCTGAGGACTGGAAGAAAGCCAATGTCACGCCAGTCTTCCAAAAGGGCAAGAAGGAGGAGCCAGGAAACGACAGGTCTGTCAGCCTCACCTCCATCCCAGGAAAGGTGATGGAACAGCTCCTCCTGGAGGTCGTCACTAAGCATCTGGAGGACCAGAAGGTGATCAGGAGTAGTCAGCATGGATTCACCCAAGGGGATTCATGCTTGACCAATCTGATAGCCTTCTATGACAGGATGACTGGCTGGGTAGATGAGGGGAGAGCAGTGGATGTTGTCTCCCTGGACTTCAGCAAGGCTTTTGACACTGTCTCCCATCACATCCTCCTAGGTAAGCTCAGGAAGTGTGGGTTGGATGAGTGGACAGTGAGGTGGCTTGAGAACTGGCTGGATGGTCGAGCTCAGAGGGTTGTGGTGAATGGCACAGAGTCTAGTTGGAGGCCTGTAGCTAGTGGTGTCCCCCAGGGCTCAGTCCTGGGTCCAGTCCTGTTCAACTCACTCATCAATGACCTGGAGGAAGGGACAGAGTGCACCCTCAGCAAGTTTGCTGATGATACTAAACTGGGGGGAGAGGCTGACAAACCAGAGGGCTGTGCTGCCCTTCAGAGGGACCTGGACAGGCTGGAGAGCTGGGCGGAGAGGAACCTCCTGAAGTTCAACAAAGGCAAGTGCAGGGTCCTGCCCCTGGGGAGGAATAACCCCATGCACCAGTACAGGCTGGGGGTTGACCTGCTGGCAAGCAGCTCTGCCGAGAAGGACCTGGGAGTGCTGGTGGACAACAAGTTGAGCATGAGGCAGCAGTGTGCCCTTGTGGCCAGGAGGGGCAATGGTCTCCTGGGGTGCATGAGGCAGAGTGTTGTCAGCCGGTGGAGGGAGGTGATCCTGCCCCTCTCCTCAGCCCTGGGGAGGCTTCACCTGGAGTGCTGTGTCCAGTTCTGGGCTCCCCAGGACAAGAGACACATGGCACTCCTGGAGAGAGTCCAGCAGAGGGCGACCAAGATGATGAGGGGACTGGAGCACCTCTCCTCTGAAGAAAGGCTGAGGGAGCTGGGCCTGTTTAGCCTGGAGAAGAGAAGATTGAGAGGGGATCTCATCAACGTGTACAAGTATCTGAAGGGGGAGTGTCAAGAGGATGAGGCCAGCCTCTTCTCCGTGGTGCCCAGCAACAGGACAAGAGGCAACGGGCAGAAACTGAACCACAGGAAGTTCCATCTGAACCTGAGAAAAAACTTCTTCACTGTGAGGGTGACAGAGCATTGGAACAGGTTGCCCAGAGAGGCAGTGGAGTCTCCTTCCCTGGAGATATTCAAAACCCGCCTGGACGCGATCCTGGGCAATATGCTCTAGAGGAGCCTGCTTGAGCAGGGAGGTTGGACTAGATGATCTCCAGAGGTCCCTTCCAACCTAAACGATTCTGTGATTCTGTAAAAGGGTGGATTTTAAGCTGATAACCTTAAAAACTGTCTCAAGTCTTAATTGTGTATTTAACACTTTTTAAACAATTGATACAACGAGATGAGAATTCAAGATAAAAAGCAAGATAAAATCAGCAAGATGAAAACTCAAAGTAAACTTCAGTTTTGTAGAACCTTGCTCCAAAGCATTGACTTTACCTGTGCCCACATTTCTCAATTGAATTCATGAGGAGAGGACCCAGGTTGTTTGAAATTTTGATGTGGACCTTTCTGCTGATGTTTCAGTCTTCCAAGTTAGTGTGTTAAAAGACGGCAAAGACTCATGAACTCGATCTTAGTTTTAACAGAGCACGAACACATCAGCCAGAAAAATCAATTCAGTTATTGCAAGCTTCTAGTTGCTGTGTACTTTCGCTATAGGTCCTTTCTTCCAGTCCTACTTTCTAGTTAGCAGCTTTCAGTGGCTTCCTGTATTTAAACAATTTCTTTTCCTTCCTTCTCAGATGTAAGTCTTTATAAGACGTTAGGAAGGAGAAGAGGCTTACCTGTGAACCTGCTTTCTCTTAAGAGACCCCTAGTCTGCTGCTGCTGGCTTGCTGCTTGCTAGTAGTACTGAGGACTGTCTTCCTCTGCTTTAGTCCAGAGAAATCTCTTTTCTTCTCTAGGCACTGACAAGCTTAAGAGGCAACCTTCTGTCTTCTGTTCAGCTGCACATTTTTAAGCATACATTGCTTCTAGCATCTGCTGTAGATGGTTGGGGGGAACATACACAATGGCCTAACATGTAATAATCCTTTTACATGTCTAATCTAGGGTACATAATATAGGGTTCTGCAGAGGTTGCATTGGACAGCAAAAGTAGTGAATTCACTTCCATTCAAAGCAGAGTATCATCAAGTGCTTACTATTAGTAATAATTTTCTATATTTCAGAAAATTAAGCGGAGAAATGGTCAGTCAGATGCAGTCCTCATGAAGGAGCCTTTGCATTCTGCCCCTCCTGCACCCATGGCACTGAAAACCCCTCCATGCTTCAAGAAGGAGCAGCCACTGATGCCTGTGAATGACTCTGTGAGAACTATAGAGGGCAGCAGCACACCAGACAATCGCTACAGTGAATTCATGGAAGAGCTCTCAAAAGCTGAGCCTGCTGTTGTCAGCTTGGAGTATGGAGTGGCCAGGATGACCTGTTAATTGAAATCTGGCACAGTGCTCTGCTTTTCTAGACTGATTGAAATAAAAGGGAGATTATTGTGAGGATGGGTCTGTGCTGCATGACCAAAACTTGATTTGTATATTTGCAAATTTTATTATGTAGGCTAGAACAGCATGCTAATTGTCAAGTACTTGCTGTTCTCTTCAAAAAGAAAAAAGTATAACTGTATTTTAAAGGAAGGGGCATTTGGTAAGTAGTGACAAAAGTGTTCTTGAACTTATGTCAGTTTGCACTAAATTGATTAAAATAGTAATGATAGTAATGTTACTTATGATAACTTAGTATAGGAGAACACAGGTGATCTTTCACAAGTTGATTTTATTTAGGCAACAAAACTTGTGCTTTCTACTTTAGAAACTGAAGCTACATGTATATATTGCATACAATATAAATATGTATACCTTTGTTTAATGTCACCCACTACTAAATTTCAGTGTATTAAGTGCCATGAAAAAGTGCGATATATCAAATCATAACTAGTTGGCCTTAAACCTATTAGTCGGTAATATTCTTGTCCTTGACTACTGCAGCCTGTAATCTGACTATTTATATTGTGCTTGCTCAGATTTGTTATTTCCTTAAAGCAGGACTGGATGTAGGGAATGAAGCACACCTAAGCTGGTGCAGCCTGACAGCAAATAGCTATATGAATGCTAACTTACCACTGAAGATGTCATGTCTTCCCCTCCCCCCAAATTCCTTTATTGTTTAAAATATAATTGGCCAGATCTTGCTCTCTAGCAACAGTGAGCTTCCATGAAACTATAATTCACGTGTGTGAGATCTTAAGCATTGATATTTAATGGTGAAGTATAAAAAGAGTAAAGGATATCCTTAAAAGTCAATAACTGAACAGCTGTATTCCCTTCCAACTGTTTACTGTGTGTGGTTTCAAGAACAGAAGCACAAGTTCTAGCATAGTCTGATGCTGACTATCCTCAGATACAAAAAACTTGTTTCACTCGTGTCTGCCCATGAGAAATGGAGTGCCTCATACTAAATCTTTGGGGGAAAAAAATTTCAATAGTTAGCAAAGTCTCCCTTTTATCTTGTAGAACTTCTGACTTAGACTTTTCTGAAAAAAATTCAATTTAAACTGGAGCTTCTTTTTTCTAATTTGAGAGAGGACAAAAACTGCTTCTGGCAGGATACAGTAGAAATCCTGGGACATAGGAAAACTTAAAGTATCTAAACTTAATTGTGTGTCTATAGCTTATCTTGGTAAGGGAGAAGGTTTTGCCCAAGTCTCCCTCCCATGATAGATTTTTCTGGGCAGTAGCATTTGAAAACAGAACAGGGAAATAAAAATGTGAGTGCCTAATCTTTAAGTAGAGGTACAAATAACAAGTTTAGTTATTAAGATTCCTAGGTATGGTGTTAGATTAATGCTACCAATTTTTGTCTCTGGATTTAAATCCTTTTTGGTTACAAGTGAAACAAGTTTATTCTCATCCTAATCCCTAAATTCTGTTTTGTTAAAACTACCAGTGCACCACACAACTTCATATAATTGGCAGCGTTTCTCTCTACCCCAAATTAGATCCAGGACTCTGTTACAAGGCCAGTCCATAAGTCATGATCAAGTTGCACTTGTGAAGCTGTCTGAGAGAAATGAATTATGGCCCCTGTATTTAGGGAGTTTTAATTGTTCATTTCACCAATTTTTTTAAAAGCCTAAACCTGTGAATAAAGATTCATAAAAGCTTTCTTTAATCTCAAAGAGATGAGAGTAATGCCATCTTTAAAATACATTATCCAGCCATTTAAACACATTTAGACTTTATATTTTTCCACTACAGGTTTTGGCAGAGTTTCACATTTGCATGCATGGTGCCTTACAAGGTTGCAGCAAGAGAGGTTTTTGTGCCTTGTTACTTGTTGTCTCCCTCTCCGCCCCTTACCTTCTGTATCAACATGGTTCTATGGTTTTTCTTTGCAGAACGTCTTGTATATAAGACTTGTGTTTTATCACACTAGTGAAACAAATTTATCACTGACAGTATAGGTAAATGTTATCACTTTACTAGTTTGTCTTAATATTTAACTGCTCTGGTGTGCCATGTACATTATTTTTCATATTTATTGTTTAGAGTTACGGACTCGAAAGATTGTATTAAGCTTTTTGGCAAGTATTGTGGTATGTGTGGTTTTTTCTCTTTTAAAAGCCTTATTATACAGGGGTACTCAGCTCTTTACTGGAAAGAAATAGCTCTTCTCTTTAACGTTAAAGTGTGTTTGTTCCAGTCTTCACACCCTCCTTATTGGAAGAATTCACTTTTTACTAAAAAGAAGGAATCAGGCTGCTGTTTTATTTTAAATCAAGGTAGATCTTAAGCTAGTCCTAAAGAGTTATTAAAAACAGTCTGCTTTGGTACAGAATGTGTTTAGTCATCAAAAAATACTATATTTCCTCATTTAAAACATGTTACTCCAGTGAATAAATGAATAGACTTTTATAAGGTTGTTTTGTAGAGCAGCCTTCATATAAAGTCCAGACAGCTTTGCCAATTCAGCCCCCAGGGTCACCAGTGAGAAAAGTTCCTGCAGAGAGCCAGCTGTCTCTTCTCATTTGCTATTTGGGCTTAAGCCAAAACTACCTAAAGCACATCGGACCTGAGGTGTGGTAAATAGATGGTAGCAAAGTGAGCACCAGTACAAGGCATGGCAGAATGGCTGTGACTCGGCTCAGTGGGGACTTTCCTGTGCCCTTCAAGAAGGGTTTAAAAACAAACCGACCAGTTGACTAAAAAGCTATGGCAGAAGTCTGGGAACAAAAATGTTGCTTCTTTTTTACTGCATGGATGTTTCTTTACTCTGGAAGCATTTATGGCGATTACAATATTGAAAGGTGCCCATTACAGCTCAGTAGAGGGCCTAGAATTCCTTCCCCTTTAAGCTGTGGCCTTACAACTTTTGGTGCACTGACCAGTTTGGACTAACATGCCCCAGGTGTAAAGTTGCTGTAGTTGATTCTATTTCAGCTGTTGCTAGACTTTGTAGCACCTGTCAGTTCTGTGCCTCAGTTTGAGAAAGTGTTGGTAACATCACTGGGTTTTAAGTTTTGTGCTGTGTGTGTTTTTTCCAGTCTGAATGCTGTAGAAGAGAAGTTACTCCTTTTAGTTAACGGAACTGTTAGTCTCACCTGAGCAACTAAAACTGCTTTCACTTTGTGTTCTAAGCAACATTAAATGTTTATTTCAAAGTATAGTAGCACAGAAGGAGTTGAGCATATTTTGGGGAAGTTAGCTATTGTGATCATGTCCTCTTTAAGGCGAGTTTAGATATCCAACTGTTCTGTTCAGCCGGACAACTGCCAAATCAACAGACTAAGAAATTAATTAAGCCACATTGAACTGAGTCCATATGTTTTTCCACACAGGTCCAATTACCAGTGACCTGAATCTAGGGCAAAAGCCTGAAGTCTAGCAAGTCCATTAGGGAATGGAGCAGCAGTCCTTCCATAAGATACAGGGATGGGCAGTTTTATATAAAGCAGATGTCCTAATATAATGTTCTTTTAGAGGAAAAGTTATTACAACATCAAACTAAAATGATTCAACATGTCTCTTAGTATAAGCACCCTGAAGATTAACTTTCAGGGAAAGGTGTTGTGGTCTTTCTCTGCAGCTGCTATTTTCCAAATGCCTTTTTATCTTTATAAAGTAATACATTGCCAAAGCTGTGAGAACTTGCTACTCTCATATTGGTAAACTGAGCTGATAACAGCCGCACAGTTGTTGCAGTTGCCCCAGTTCTCTTACGAAGGAGGGGAAATGGGGCTGGAGTAGCTTGGCTTAACCACTCTCCTCTTAAGGAGATGACATAACTTAAACAACTGCAGTCTCAAGAATAATGAGTATTGATAGGGTGGGGCCTGGGTTCTTGGGAGTCCTGCCCTGCTCTTGGACAAGTATGGCTAGGGTGAGGGCCTCATACAAGAAAAACGATTGCTTTCTAGTCAGCTTAATGATGTTCCAACTCTCAAACTAGATCATACCTCCCCAGTGGTATGTTACTAGGTCTTTAGGTCAGAACCTAAAGGTTGGTCTTACACACTGTATTTAGCTGCTAATAGTCCCAAACCTGTGGCTGATCATGGATGGTGTAGTGGTCATGAAACTATTTTAACCTTCAGGATTAGATCTTTAAATTTGACTGGAGGCTACATTGACTCACTTTCACCAGTATGCTGCACTCTTGTTTCCTCTGAGTGTTGCTTATTGTGGTGCTTGATACCTTTCAGATATAATGGGTTTCTCAATGCTTTGAATTTTCCAAAAACTGAGAAGCATTGCAGTTTTCTTGACTATTCTGAAGGCTTGGATCAGCCTGAGTGAACAGTGAGAATGTGCTTATGTATGATCTAGTTAGCTTGACCTGTCTATGTGTTGGAAAGCATTGAAAATTGGAGCAGCATCATAACTGAATGGTGCAACTTCTGTATGCACAATAGGTGAAAGAAAGGATATAATCAGGACCCTTGTCACACATAGCAAGGAACAGGGCCTTGCTGGGGTATTATCCATAAAAAGTAGAAGTAGCAGAGCTGTTTTGATGCCCAGCAGCAGCTTGGGGGTGTGAGGTGGAAGGTCAGAGGACCAGTTTTGAGATCAGTTTCCAGACCCCAGAGAATTCAGTCAGCTGTTTAATTAAACACTTGTTGCTGAGCAATTCTGCATCAACAACAAACAGTAAATTAGACAAATGTGGATCCTCTTTTGATTTTTTTTATTTTTCTTCCAATGTACTAACTTCAAGTAATGAATGTTCTCGTGGTGATATTGAAGTCATCAGGTGCAGTGTTTCCTTTAAGTTTGTTTATAGTTTAACTCTTGAGGTCAGTTACGTACTGTATGTAGTTAAGGTGGGTTACAGTTTTGACATGTACTGTAAAAGTCTTTGTCATCTTAATGACAAGGCTTGCACGCACATCTCTCTTCTATCTCTGGGTAGATCTTTGCTTTCTCTGTAAAAGTTTTTTCCAGTCCTTCCCTATAGTAGCATTCCTATTCATTTAGTGTTACCTTTAGACTTAGATTGGTTTGCTTGTTTTGTCTTACTGTTACTCTTAAAATCATATAGCTCGTCTTTACAGCTGTCTGTCAAACATCTCTTCATCAAAGAAAACGGGTTTGTCTGTTTTCTGGCTCTCAGGAATTTTTACCCCTGAACTAGTAAACTTGAAAAACATGGCTTCTTTTCCCTTTCAGGGCTTCTGAGTGCCTCTCAACTTCCACAGTCAGTTTACTTACCATCTTTTAACTTCAGATGCGGCTAGCTAAAAAAGTATTCAAATATTGGGTGTGGCAAAGGGAAAGAAAACTGTTTTGCATTGTGATCTATTTGGAAAGACCGGCTGTTTTATTACCATTTATTGTTCTGTGTATTGCTTCCTGTAAAAGTCACTTATCTCTGTGCTCGGATCATGCTTGATGTATATTGCTGGAGAAACTCTAGCAAATGGGGTTTTGTAACAATTATTTTATTTGTACATGTTTTGAAAATCCACAAAGCTTAAAATAAAGCTATCTGAATATCTCTGGTCTAATTGGGCATTAAATAGTCCATTTACAAAAGCAGTATATAAACTTTAAATTATTGAATTAAAATTTCACTCTATAGGTAGACCGTGTCTGATGCCAACTATGGAGGACAGAAATGGCTTGACCTGTTTATTAGTTTCCTGAATGATTCAGTAACTTCCAGGTGTGTGAAACTGGCTCAAGCTTTCTTTTGTGGTATTGGCTGTAGACTGCTGGCCTATTAATTATGTGCACTGCTGAACTTAAGAGCTAAGAATGAGGAGAAGAGTCTGTATGTTTATCTAGCATTACCATGACTCCATACCTCGTCATCCAGACTACTGTATTCAACAATATCCAGCAAATCTTTAGTATTAAATTGGAATTGAAAACTTCAGACTCTTCTCATGACTTTCCAAAAAACTTTTGAGAACTCGTTGGTTTAATTGGTAGCTTTGGGGCTTCTTAGGACTATACAACTATATTTTCAATGTAGTTAAAATAGCTGATGTTGTGCTTGCGGTGGATTTTTGTCACAGAAATAAAGCTCTCCCTTTCCTAACTACTTTGTTATGCAATACTCCAGCTTCTTGCCGCAGTGTTTTGCTCACATCTGCATATAATCCATATATTTCACCTACCTTAAGCTCCATCTAGACCTGCATTGAAAATATGGTTCTGTTCATAGTACAGATGGAGAACTAATGTACTAGAGCATTGGACTGTGCAATGTATAGTCAACGTTGTGGTCTTTTTTTTACAAAATGAGGCACTCCTGCAGTCAGTCCATACTGATTGATGTATAGGTAAATGCATCCTAAAGGGCTTTTCCAATCAGTCTGAGATGCTTGAGTGTTTCCTCTTGGCATCCTCTGAGGTGGGCAGGCTGTTCATTGGAACCACACCGAGAGACAATCTGGATAGTACCATTGGGGGAAAACGTCAAAACTTTGCAAAGTCATTGCAATAGCTTTTAATCACCTGCCACAAGAATCATAGCATCTGTCACCTGGATTCTCTATCCAGCAGCAGTAACTGCTAGGTGAATACATTCAACATCCACATGTACTTCTAGCATGTGGTTGCTGCTGGATGCAATGTGTGCACAGACTTTTGTAAGTGCATATATAAGTGGTAGGAAAAGCCAAGTTTAACTTCAGTTCTTAGTGTTGCCTAAATGGCTGGTTAATTTATTATCTTGACTTAGGCCAGAGAGTATTCATTGCCTTAGTTGCCTAAACTTAGACAAGTTGTAGTTACAGCCATTAACATACTCCAGGTAATCTGAGAAGAGACAGAACATGTAAAAATAAGCTGGCTACTGTGTACATTGGTTAAAGAGGAGCAAGTGGGCCATATAATCTACGTAAAGGCCAAAATTGAGGTGGATGTCTCATTCTTGGCTTTTGTGATGGCAGTACTGGCCTGTGGGGAGGAAGGACTGATGCTGCAGTGGTCTGAGGGCTTTGCCACTGACTGAGCTAGCTTCAGGACTAGGTGTGAGAGTGAGTCATCCTAAAAACATTGCCCCCTGCTTTGTGCTTCTATTCCTACCCCTGAAGCTGCCTATAGGTGAAATGCTAAGCAAGACTGCTATATTCCTACAAGAATCTGGCTTGGTAGAGGACAGGGTTGGATTCAGAAGCCTGCAGGAGTGTGGATAATCTTCAGAAATAGTCTTTGACTGTGATAGTAGCTGCTCTGGATGAGTCCTGCTCTATGGGAGTACAAGACTCCCAAAGCTTAAGTGTTCTGTGCTGTGTCCATGTCTGCAACAAGCACTGCTTATCTTCTTTTTAAGAGTCATGTGAGAATGCTGTGATAAGAAGCATTCTGAGAGAGTGGGTCCTTCTTTCTTTATTCTCTAATCCCACTTTAGGCTTTTAGTGTGATTGTTTTATGTGCCAATGGAAGAAATGGTTCTTTGTAAGCCAAATACCCTTTTATTTGCCTGCTGGATTTTCCATGTTCACTGTCTTTCTAGTGCCCTGAATTATCTGCTGACAGATAGATGTCCCATTAGTCCACAATATGTTCAAGAGGTTAAAGTGTGATTACTATGATAGGATAATAACTACCATTATTTTTTCTCTTGAATGCGATGAGGACAGCACATGAGCTGGAAAAATGTTCCAATTGCTATTATTTCTTTTATTGGAATGACTTCTGAAAGCTCAGTATGGGTGCAGAGAATGTCAAAGGAGACTGTTGGCAGCTGTTGTGAAAGCACACTAAAAAGGATTGTTTAGGGGAGAAAAAAATAATGTTTATGCTTAAAGGAAACTTTTATTTTGTAACTCCACTTTCTTGCTCATAAGAGAGAAAAACCCCCACGTAAATGCAGCTTTAACTATGCAGAGGTGTGTGTGTTTAGCAGCGTCTCAAAAGAGAGACCTAAGCTCTGTTGTGCCTGGTGTGCACTTCATCAAGGTAAGGCTTGCAAATGTCACTCTAGTGGCTCTTTCTAACAACTGATTGTAGTTTTGGATGTCAAGAATGCCCGAGGATAGAGAAATGTGAAATGGAGACGTGGAGCGCAACCAGCTGTAACCATCACACCTCATGTTGTGAAGTACGATGTGGAGAGGAGAGGCTTGCTGTTTCGGTAGCTGTAAAAAGTGAAGTTGAACCGAGCTCTGCGATGCCTTTGCTGCTTCATACACACTGCAGCATGCAGGTCTACCTGCGGTGCCAGAGGACAGCCTGGAGGGAGAGCCAGGATCCGGGTATTTGCTGATATGAACCAGGAAAACAAAAGGACTGACATTTTGCAAGCAGAGGTCTTGTGGAGGAGATTACACACCAAGAGAGGGTATATGTGTATTATATTTGTATTAATTGAGTTACAGCCTTAAAAATTCACAGAATCATGGAATGGTTTAGGTTGGAAGGGACCTCTGGAGATCTAGTCCAACTTCCCTGCTCAAGCAGGGTCATCCAGAGCACATTGCACAGGTTCGCATCCAGGCAGGTTTTGAATATCTGCAGCGAAGGAGACTCCACTACCTCTCAGATTCAGATGGAACTTCTATTGCCTCTTGTCCTGTTGCTGGGCACCACGGAGAAGAGTCTGGCCCCATCCTCTTGATACCCTCCCTTCAGATACTTGTACATATTGATGAGATCCCCTCTCAGTCTTCTCTTCTCCAGGCTAAACAGGCCCAGCTCCCTCAGCCTTTCTTCAGAGGAGAGGTGCTCCAGTCCCCTCATCATCTTGGTCGCCCTCTGCTGGACTCTCTCCAGGAGTGCCATGTGTCTCTTGTCCTGGGGAGCCCAGAATTGGACACAGGACTCCAGGTGAAGCCTCCCCAGGGCTGAGGAGAGGGGCAGAATCACCTCCCTCCACCGGCTGACAACACTCTTCCTCATGCAACCCAGGAGATCATTGGCCTTCTTGGCCACAAGGGCACACTGCTGCCTCATGTTTAACTTGTTGTCCACCAGCACTCCCAGGTCCTTCTCAGCAGAGCTGCTTGCCAGCAGGTCAACCCCCAGCCTGTACTGGTGCATGGGGTTATTCCTCCCGAGGTGCAGGACCCTGCACTTGCCCTTGTTGAACTTCAGGAGGTTCCTCTCCGCCCACCTCTCCAGCCTGTCCAGGTCCCTCTGAAGGGCAGCACAGTCTTCTGCTGTGTTAGCCTCTCCCCCCAGTTTAGTATCATCAGCACACTTGCTGAGGGTGCACTCTGTCCCTTCCTCTGGGTCATCGATGAATACATTGAACAAGACTGGACCCAGGACTGAGCCCTGGGGGACACCACTAGCTACAGGCCTCCAACTAGACTCTGCGCCATTCACCACAACCCTCTGAGCTCGGCCATCCAGCCAGTTCTCAAGCCACCTCACTGTCCACTCATCCAACCCACACTTCCTGAGCTTACCTAGGAGGATGTGATGGGAGACAGTGTCCAAAGCCTTGCTCAAGTCCAGGGAAACAACATCTACCCAGCCAGGCGTTCCATCAGAGAAGGCTCTCAGATTGGTCAAGCATGATTCCCCTTTGGTGAATCCTTGCTGACTATTCCGGATCACCTTCTGGTCCTCCATTTGCTTAGAGATGACCTCCAGGAGGAGCTGTTCCATCACCTTTCCTGGGATGGAGGTGAGGCTGACAGACTTGTAGTTTCCTGGCTCCTCCTTCTTGCCCTTTTGAAAGACTGGGGTGACACTGGCTTTCTTCCAGTCCTCAGGCACCTCTCCTGTTCTCTGTGACCTTTCCAAGAGGATGGAGAGTGGCCTAGCGATAACATCCGCCAGCTCTCTCAGCACTCGTGGGTGCATCCCATCGGGGCCCGTGGATTTATGGATGTCAAGTTTGGACAAAAGATCTCTAACCTGATCCTCCTCCACCAAGGGAGTCTTCCTTTCTCCAGACTTCCTCTCTTGTCCCCAGGGCCTGGAATTCCTCAGGACTGGCCTTAGCAGTGAAGACTGAAGCAAAGAAGGCATTCAGCAACTCTGCCTTCTCTGTATCCTTTGTCACCAGGGCACCCGCCCCATTCAGCAGCGGGCCCACGTTTTCCCTAGTCTTCCTTTTGCTCTTGATGTATTTGAAGAACCCCTTCTTGTTGTCCTTGACATCCCTTGCCAGATTTAATTCCAACTGGGCCTTAGCCTTCCTTGTCGCATCCCTGCACGCTCTGACAACGTCCCTGTATTCCTCCCAAGTGGCCTGTCCCCTCTTCCACATTCTGTACGCTTCCTTCTTCTGTTGGAGTTTTGCCAGGAGTTCCTTGCTCATCCATGCAGGTCTCCTGCCTGCTTTGCTGGACTTCTTCCTCAGAGGGATGCACCGATCTTGAGCTTGGAGGAAGCGATACTTGAATATTAAGCAGCTCTCCTGGATCCCCCTCCTTCCATGAGATTCCCCTAAGTAGGTCCCTGAAGAGGCCAAAGTTTGCTCTCCAAATTCCTGGGTCTTGATTTGGCCCATTCTGTTTAATGATGAGAAGCCATATGTGGAATTCTGCTTTGCTATCTCAAGTTCTTCCCAAAACTTTATTTAAAGAATAAAGTTTGCCATAGAGTGCTCTCTTAGCTGCTGTCCTGTATATGCCCTTGTTGTTAATGCTGTTGTTTCTGTCGGCTTCTGATCTCTGCTATTTTCTTGCCCCTCTTTCTGTCCATCTGTATGCAGTCAGGGTAGAAGGCAGCTGAGGTAGAGAAGAGCTACTTCTGAGTAGCCACGGAGGCTAATGAAGGGACAGTGGTTTATCAAGAGCTGCTCGTCTCAGTCACAGCTACTTGCGTCAGTGAGCTAGAAGAACACTGTTTGGGATTTCCAGAAATAGCACACCACGCTTGTCCTGAGCTGCAAAACAGTGTAGTAATTTGGAAGCTGGTATTATGGAAGGTCTGCAGCAGAGCTAATGAGTGACCTGACCCCTTTCTGAAAGGGACCATCAGCCAGCTTCTGCCAAGGGCTGGGAAAACAGCACTTCTGAGCAGCACTCGAAGCTGTGAAGAGTGCCGTGCTCCCTCGTTAGGAGGCTTAGGAGGCTTCTTCCCATTTTTTGCAATTAAAAGGAGTTCTGCGTTGTGCTGCTCATATGCACCGTGGTGCTTTGCAAGCTGCCCCAGTGTGACGGCAAATGGGGGTGCCTCTGGTGTTATTTAAACAGACAGCATGCATACTGAGGAGATGTTCTCTCCCTGCAAAGGTTTTCATCAATTGATGATCACAGCCCAAAAGAGCTATGGTATCTCAGCTCTTCCAAAGTCAGGAGAATTGGGTTTCTCGCAGGGTTTGGGCCCTTAAGCAGAACTACAGCTCTACAGCTGAACAAGTCTGTAGCAGTGCCGGAGGGATTTTTTGTTTTCATTATTAAATCACGTTTACCTTTTCCATAACTTTTCGTGTTAATTCCAATTTGTGAATTAGGGAACAGCTCCACACAGTTTCCTTGCAGATGCTGGGTTAAGCTGAGTTTTCTACTTTGCTATGGATAAAAAATACCCTGTATTCTTATCCAAATTACAGCATGCTTTCATGGGATCTGTATCTGTTAAAGAGCCTATGAGTTAAAATATATGTAATGATTTAAAACTTGTAGCACTTTGTATAAGGCATCTTTTTGTTCTTACAGATTTAAGACTACAAAACAAGTCAATAAAAATATATTTTGGTTTAATTCTGAAAATAATAGTGGGTGCTTGGTGTTATTCTTAATTTTTTTTCTTCTTGGTGGATCCACACCCACTGAAGCAGGTAAGTAATGCTTTTTTGAAGATAGTGTAATGAAAACAGTCTCATTCCTAACAGAAAATAGAAAATGTTGATGGTATAGTTTCCCTCATTCAAAGATAATGACCCTTTGTCTCAGAGATGTCCCTAGCTGAATGCTCTGCAGAGGCAGTGGCTCCCTTTTTGGGAAGGAAGTGAAGTATTCATGGTATCTTACTTTTTCCATTATTTTTTACTTTGTGAAATTATTTTTATTATTTCTCAAAGAATATAATCTCGGATAGTGACATCTATTCCACAATATATTAATTGCACATTCTGGGCATTTAAGTCTTCAAATATATTGACACTTAGAATAAAGAGGGAGTTGTCAAGCCCTTATGCACTTGGTCATATTAACAAAATAAACTAGGCCCTCACTTCTTTCTGAAACCTTCATTGAGGGTGGTGGACTCAGCATAGGAATGCCTTAATGACGAACTTGTCTGGCTGTTTACGGTTCTTTAGGGGCCCTGGTTCTCTTAACATGAAGCTATGCATAACAGAAGTGCGGGAAATAAAAATTCTACAGTAGATGAAATAAAATTTATAAAAGTATAAAAGTGAGTGCAGTGTGGGTTTTTCTATTTACTATCCAATCTACTAAATATTGTTATTGCTGGAACACACAATACAACTCAGGCTAGTCTTTATAGTGACTTGAAAACTGAAATATTAGCTACTGTTAATGTGAGTCTGAGAGGCAGCTCTCAACACTGTATTTAGTTCCCTATTTTACTGCTACTCAAATGACTGCAGTTGTAGGCACATGCTCACTGTTGTCATCATCAGATGAACTTTCATATCATCTAAACTGAGTTAAAATTGGAAAAAGCCTGAGGCTACTTACATAATGCATTTATGCTGCTGTTGCATTACCATTCTCATCTCTAATGCTTAATTTAAAGTACCCATAAATCAAATTACTTTTTTCTTTCTGTAGAACAAAGATAATAGGAACCCCACTCTTTCTGCAATAACCTTTATTTCTAGAACTATTTTTTGCAGACTTTAATATGTAGTTTATTATGTTTTATCACATTTTGTTTAGTGCAGTAAGTTAATTTCTGAAAAAAAGAAAAAAGATTCTATTTAATATTAAAAGCCACAAACATGGTAGGAAAAAGTCCATGTAGCCTCTCGGGAAAAACGCTGGGTAGTGGGTGGGATTCCTTGCCCCAACTTTGTGCCCATTCTGCAGCCACCATCTCTGAGCTGGTCACCCTGGCTCACTGCATAGTCCCAGGAGATTAAAAAACTGCTTCTGATGCATAAGTGACATTGGGCAAAGGTACGTGTCTGCAGTAGGTCACTGGAGCCACGTGGCAGGAGTGCTTGTTTCTCTCCCTTGACTTTGCAGGAAGCTTCAGGCGATTTGCTTAGTCACATGCGAAGTTGGGTGCTGTGAGCTCACCTCCCACTGCTTTGGCAGGCTGAAAGCCCCGGCCTCGGAGCAGCTTAAAAACAAACCTTGGAGAGTAAGGAGCGAGGTGTCTAGATGTTGAACATTGCAACATTTGACTGGTGGAGCACTTCATGGCAGTGGGAGCTCACATGGGGCCTGGATGCCCTGTGCAGCTCATGGTGAGCAGAGACCCAGGGGGAGCTGCAATGGGCACTGGGGATGGATGCCTCATCCTACGGATAGCAGGACCTGGAGCTGCGATCTGGATAGGCACTCGCCTGGCTGACAAGAGAGGCAAACTGAAGAACGGCATTCAAAACCCAGCGTGCCCAGCAGGGAGCTGGTTAGAGACTGCCAGTAGGGGTGCAATAAATCTTAAGTAACAAACCTCTGGTGCTTGCTGAAAGCTGCAGGGAGGCCAAAGCCTGTCTCTTCTCTGCTGCCTTTTAGCCATTAACGTATTGGGAAGCCCCAGTTCTTCCTCCTGCGTGTGAGTGAGTTCTGGAGCACCCCTCTCTAGCTGGTGTCCATCCACAAAAATAGATGAAGACATTGAGACTCTGCCATTCTCTACTTTTTTTTTTACTACTGTAAAAGAAAAGATATACATTGCTGCTGTTCTGGAAACAGGTTTAGTTTTCTCTAACTACACAGGACCATACATCTAAAGAAGGTGGAGCATCTAATATATGCTCATTCCTCACTAATAACTGAGGCAATCCTCAGGATGGTGATAGAGAAGTCAGATAGCTGAGGGAACTTCTTACAGTTCACACAACAGCTAACGGAAGGAGACTTCCAGAGCTATCTCAGACTAACATTCTGCTTTGCATGTGACAAAATCAAGAACTGCAGGTTAAGGGTGACTACACAGAGAAAGCTATATGTTAAAAGAGCTGCAAATGAACAGCAAACTATTGCAACTAGCCTATTCAGTCCACAAATGTGATTCATGATGATTAAAGTGCCAGGTGAGAGACTAGTGTCAGTCTCAGATTCAGCTCTGAAGCTGAAAGTGTAAGCAGCCCTTTTGCATTTGATAGGGAGTACACCCAATATTTAGACACTGAAGTTCTGGTGGGGTGGAAAATCCAGTGTTAAAAGCCCCTAGTTCTGTGTTTAGTGCATGGAGAATGCATGAGGAAGGCAAAACATGGTATCACATGATTTGGGTGAACCTGTGGTGATATTTCACAGTGTAGCTCTGAATTCACTGCGTTGAGCAGCTCTGTCCTGAAAATAGGTCCCTTTTCCCCTGGGATGGTGCTGATGAGCCCTGCTGGTTGGGCTGGCTCTTTGGGCACAGTGATTTACCAATGCATCTGTTGTGCTGCCAGTTCTGAGACCAAGCTCTGTTGGAGCTGGGTACTGGGCCATATTCCATGGTGTGGATCACACCTGACATGAAGTATCTCAGGAGGGCAACCTGATGTGCCACATAAGCCAAGATGAGCTTTAGTAGAGCTAATTCTAAGCCCAGGTGATACATCTGTACTCCTTCCTCATAGTGGAGCTGAGGCACCTCCCCCATCTCAAGGTCCAGAAAGTGCAATCCTCTCCCAAAGGCATGTACCTACGACGAGCTTTTAGTTCCGACTGCAGCCTAGTTCAGTTTCCCCTGCAAAGCTGGTGGTGCCTGTCTCTTTGTGCCGTAGTAGTTAGTGCACTTGGCCAAGAACCAGGAGATCTAGTTTCTAGGCAATTCCTTAGAAACAACTCGAACTAATGTTTCCCAACTCCCTGGAGCAAGCCTTCACCACCAATGCAAGACCATTCTCCATCCTCCTGGGGAAGCAGTGCTGATCTAAAGATAACTACTCAATATACATGGAGTAAAGGGGAGGACAGGAGCATAAGCGGGAGCATAACTATGAAGGCATTTGGGCCAAGAAGACTGTAAAACCCTGGTCTTTGATTTCCTGGTCAACTGCTCTAATCACTCTCTGGAGACTAGGGGCTGCAGAGAGACCATCTCAGATAAGGGGGAGGTCTTTGAAATAGTTTCTGCACCAAATGGAAAGATTAGGAGCTTAATGGGTCAAAGGAGACTATTCTAAAAAGATACATGACTTAGATCCCCAAAAGAGAATTCTTCTGAGATAGTCTATGCTGTAAGTGTGTTACTGGAAAAGCCAGGCTGAACTGAAGAGCAGGTTTTTGCCAAGGTGTGCTACACTAGAAGGTTTGTACTTTTTATGACTGACCCGTGACATTGCCTCAGGCAATAGGCCTCCCTACTCACCTGTGTTTCCCCGAGGGCCCAGCGGTACTGGCACTGGATCCTCATTATTATCAGGACACGTTCCCGATGTGTTATAATACCATCAGTGGCTGAGGGCAGGAAGAAGTGCCGGTAGCTGAATACATTGAACTGGAAAATGGAGGAGCAGGGCCTATAGTGCTGAATTTATCAAGGTTTTCCTGCAATCCCTCACTGGTAACAAACCCTGATGTCTTGTATACAAGTAAGATTTCTATTTCCCATGAAGGAAATTTTCCTACCCTTACTTCTCCTTCAAAATGCAGATTTTGAAATGTGCAGATGAACTGGCATGTGTTTGATGGCCCACAATTGTGCTATATATCTAAGATATATATGTATACCTATATAGCCTCTGTGAAGGAGATTTACTTCAAGGTAAGTGTGGAATAATGTAATGATCAGCACACAAAGCAATATTTCCTTTTTATGTGGCCAGGCTAATGAAATAGATGACATGAATTATGTGGCTCATTTTCAACAAAGCATCTTAAGTAGATCATAATTATTCCTTTGCACCAGATTCTTTAGGCAGAGTAAACAAAAAAAGTTTTTTTACTGTACCCTGCACTCTGGAAGACTGTAAAATTACTGAGAGATATATTATTTAGAGGAAGATATTTAGTTTTTCTCAGAGATACTGTGATAGTTTCCAGATTGTAATAAGCTGAGAGTTAATTTTCTCTCTCTTTCTCTCTCTCTCTCTTTGATTATATTCTACGATTGTATGAGAGTAGAAAGATGGTTTCATAGTTAAAACTGGAATTCTGAGAGATGTGGGTTGAATGGCTGAGTCTGCTGCAGGCTTTCTGTGGCCTCAGATAAGTCATTTAATCTCCCTCTTACTCCTGTTTGCCTGTGGAAAACTGAGATAATATCCTTTTTTCATCAGTTTTCCCTTTAGTTTGCTTAGATTGTAATCCTTTCAGGTCAAAGATTGCTCCTCTTACTTTATATGGGGCTCAGACCAATTTCAATGAGGGCCCTGGAGCATGATGAATAGATAATTCTATTTTCTAAGAGAATTATCTGGAAATATTCATAATTAAGCTATGAGGAGCTATTAAATCACAACGAATAATGATTTAAATTATCAAAAAATATTGCAGAATGGCAATATTATATCTAGATGATGAGAACAATAGGATTATTGGCTGATGAATGTCCCTGGTGTCTACACACATTGAATTTTGTATGTTAAAGTGCTGTTTTTACTCTAAGCTGGCTGGTATTTGTCACATCTTTACATCATGCCTTAAAAAAATTGTAAAAGAGAAGAGGTAAATTCTGTAAAAGCTAGGTAGTAGCATTTCACTAGAAGTTCCAGCAGAACTATCAGATAGGAAAAATGCTGAAGAATAAATGTTTAATATCTTGACATTCACTGATATTTTCTCTTCTGCTAGCCTTTGAGGTAACACTGAGGAAAAATAAAAATAACTTCACATAACGCAAACAATCCTAAGTGAATGGTAAGTCAATAAATTGTTTCAATACAGTTTTCCATTGTAAACAGTCTAAATTGTTACACCTGTAGACCCTGGGGAGAAACTGGAAAGTAGTTGACCATAATGAGAAAAATAAATTTCCCATGAAGCTGTTCACCACTACCCCGAATCAGACAGATGATGATAATAAGTCTGATTTCTCTGCCTTTGGTGAAGCAGGTGCCAAGACGTGGCTTCTTACTTAGTCTCCTAATGGGAACTGCTGGTTCCTGATGGTTTGTAACATCGATGTCCTCAGTCTCAGACGCTGTACTACAGTGCCTTTCCCCAGCTTGTCTGGTCTGGCTACAGCATGGCTTTAGTATATCTCCCATGTAGCACAGGCTAGCCAGGGAAAGAGGAGGGATTCATTTCTAAATGCTGATGTCTGGATGTCAGACAATGGCATCTGAGTAAGGCTTCTGGATTCCCTTGCAGACAATGGAGAGAAAGAGAAACTTCCAGGTGGCAGTTCCGATAACCTAGTTTAGACCTCTGTCTTATCTTGGACATGTTGAGTGTCCTCGACTGACTGTGCAGGGAGTCTAGATGACCAACTGAGATAGAAATACCTATATGGTATGTGAAGTTAAGTAGGATGAATCTCATTTGAAATAATTTTCCTTCCCTTCTGTAGCATAAGTCCAAAACCTTTTTAGCCCCTGAGCCAGTACCAGACTCCTTTGCTCTTCTGCTCTGACTACAGGTGCAGTAGGAAGCCATCCTCCAGGTTATACCTGCACTGCCCCTCGTTGTCTATGCGGTCTGAGCCTGCCTTTACCAGCTCCCTCAGTAAAGCCATGCACAAGTTATTCTGCCTTCATGTTCCTGCAGCTGCCTGTGTGAAACAGCGGGTGCCCTCAGGGCTGCCGCTGCTGCTGTGTCCTGGGACTCTCAGTGTCCATGGGAAGGGCAGGGGCTACCACTCTCGGGAGTCAGGCCCAGGCCCTTGCTGCTACATGGGCAGTGTGAAAGCCCCACACTTTACACACTGGGGTTACATTGCAGCATTGAGCTGTTTAAAGAGCAAATAAACCTGCGTTTTAGCAGCAGGGTTTGGGCAGCAGCATGCATGGGGATGTAGGTTTAGATTGCAGTGTTAGCCATTTCCCAGGAGCTTTCCCTGAAATAGTGAAATGAATCAGGTTTAAAAATGAAAGAACAAAAGAAAAGAAAAGAAAAGAAAAGAAAAGAAAAGAAAAGAAAAGAAAAGAAGACCTACAGATAAATCTTCCCTGGTCCCTGCCCTCACTTCCTTTGGGGTGTCGTCTGGTTCCAAGGCATTGTGTTTTAAGAACGTCTAATCTCTAAATACTCACTTAGTCACAAATGGGAATGAGTTCTGGTGGTCTCGCACACTACTGACCATTTGCAGAAGCTTTGGTTCCTCTTTGACACCCTTGGCCAGGAGAGGTCTGAACAGCCAACAGCTACTGGAGAGCTTTCCTGAGCAAATTCACAGCTTTTAACAAGTGTTACTGGCTCCTTGCCTCTGTAAGGACAAGTCCACATGGACATAGTCACAAGAGGGGAATTTAAGGGAGAGAAAACTTCAAAGTTTCCGATAACAGGCTTTCACTGAAATGTATAATTCATACTAATGAGAATTGTGTATAAATTTTTGCTGCATTGTATAATTTGTGCATATGATCCCCTGTAGCTCCTCAGTAAGTATCTTTATCCTTTTTTCTTCAGACAAAATAAATCATGTGAGGCCCTTCTGTTCTCTCATTTTCCTATAATTTGCCAACCGTTTGCAATTGGACTAGTCTTTGATTATAATCTTTCCTGCTTCTTGTTGGACTGGACATGCCTGAACTGGGAGTACACACATTTATCATCTCAGTGTGTGAAGTTTTAAAGGCAAAACACCCAAGTCCTTTGCATAGGATGATGCTTGTTGTGCCTTATGGCTATGGATTTATAGGGCTGGTCCTACTGATTACATCCCGCTGCTCTGTTCACTAGTTTAGTCATCTTTAATGCTGTTGGTAACCTGCAACTCCCACCAACTTCAAGAGGCTTTGTAGATGCGCAACACTTTATAGATACTGAGACCACATAAGGAAAGTTACCTAGGATTTGGTTAGCACTCTGTTTTATGTGATAGCTACTCTTGTTCTACTTTATCTCTTAGTTTCTAAGAGCCGGAAATCTTACATCTTTGCTTTAATATCCTTGAATTAATGAATATTTTCTCTCATATCTGACATCTTTTCTTAATGTAGTACCTAAATATGATACCTATTTTTCATGCCAGCACCTGAGTTTCTCATTCATGTCATGTAAAAACCCATGCAAGCTGGATCTTTAGTGCTTTCCTGAGCAGCTTAGAATATACTGTGTCCTTTGCTAATGTCCTTAATCTCTGCTTCTGTCAAATAAAATACTGACCTATTTATTTTTCTGCCTTCAGAAAAATACCAAAGTGCATGTGGTGCAGTAACAGCTGCTGTTTCCTGACTGCTAGGGAAGAGCCACAGTGTCTCCCTTTCAGAGCTTTGCTAAAGCCCTTCCCGCTTTTACGTCCCCCTTTCCCCCAGGCGTATGGGCTCTTGCTGTGGCCTCAGCCACCACTGCTGGTGCTTTCGTGTCGTTATCCACGTCTTTGTCCAGGTTTGGACAAAATAGACTAGAAGCACCACGATGTTGGGCTGGTGGGATTGCACGGTGACAGGGGTGGGTTAACAGCAGGTAGAAGCGGTCCGAGGGGCTGTCAACCCCCTATTAGTGCCTCTGATGCAGCAATGGCTCCTGCTTCCACAGCTGGAAATGGCCCAACAGCTGTATGCATCCTTGCATTGCCTCTTACCCACGCACACATGCACCTACTCCATTTCATACTCCTGCTCTTTGAATTTCATTTTGGCTAATGGTTATTTAGAAAACGTGAGGGGGATAGGAACCATTGTGTTGCGTTTGCTTTGCACGCGAATGGCAATATAGGAGGGAAGAATGGGGCTGTTTCCAATGGTTCATCTCCCCCGTCTGCCGTGGATGAAGGTATCAGTGTTGGCTACTCATCTCCTGTTTTCTTCATGGGACCTTCCAGTTTCTCCAGGGCCTCCAATGCTTCACAAGAAGACTCCACACAAGGGCGCAGAAGAGACGTGGGCACCAAAACACTGCAGAAAATCAATAGTATGCAAGTGGTCTTCTCCCACATGTGCCTTCGAAAATCTCTCCCACAACCTTTTGCATCAACACTAACTAGATTTCACCTATAAATCTGCTGCACTTAATCTCCTTGAGTACCTCTCCAGCACTTGCCTCTCATTCCCATCGTAAGCTCCCTTATTGACAGACGCACACAAACAACTTTTTTTTCTTTCTCTCAGCCCTCCGTTGTTCAAAATCGACATATGAGGACCGTTCTGGCAGGACTATATCCAGCTCGTTCACACCCAAAGTCGTAAACAGTTAAAAATGGGAGGATGGAGCTTCACCCCGCCCAGCCCTCGTGCAACTGCTCACAAGAGGAAGCCAGGCAGCGCTTGGTCCCTAATTTGAGGACTTGCATGGACATCTCTGGTGTACCCCATGTAGCTGTGGCACATATCTGCACAACTGCATGGTAGTGGCTGTATGTTGTACCCCTGGCTGCCTTCAATGCTGTGTTCAAGTTATTGTTTCAAAGCTGCCTGATGCAACATCAAAGCAGCAGCCAGATAAAGCACATTCAGGCTGGGAGCTAGTGCGGAAAGAGGGGAAATCTGCAGCAGAGCAATCATGCAGGGCTTTTTTCTTTCTCGTCAATGGGAGTGAAGGGCATGTAGGACACCCGCTGGCAGAGGGGAAATGTTATAGGTGTGACCCTGGCCAGACAGAAAATCCAGCCCATCTCAGAATGCTCTTAACTGTTTTTTTTTTTTCTGATTTCCCAGTCTTTTTAGTAAATACTGATTGGAAATGTTGGAAAGAGTATTTGGACTAGGGCAACAGCATGAAGAGTTAAAAGAATATCTGAGGATAAATACATTAGTTCTTTAATGCAGTAAAGAGGGATGAATAAGCTGAGGATCATAACAAGATCTATCTCCATTTCAGATCTTGTTTAAGAGATTTGTTATGGAGTATTGTAGACGTAATTAAGCACATAAATTGAGGACAACTAGACATAGCCTTATACCAGTCCACAGAAATACGAAAATTGTTATACTAACAAGGATTATATTTCTGTATTCAGAAAGCAAGAAACACAACTATAACCTCTGATGACTCTTGCACAGGTTAAAGCAAGAGCAGCAAGAAAGAGGAAAAGTAAGGAAATGAATGTGTATGAGCATGTGTATGTGTGTGTGTGCAAGCACGCCTGCATGCTGTGCAGAAGCGTGTGTGCTGTTGTGATTCCTTGGCAGTTTTGACACAAAAAAAACAACTCCTTTGGATGGGTGCTAGAAAAGTTCTTTAAAAATTAAGGTAGCTTCCAGAAGAAAAAGGCCTCAGCAGGTTAACCTACAAATTCCACAGTAAAGCAAAACCAATGACCATCTACGGTTGGGATTGGATTGAGTTTTATGGGTACTAGGAGTTTTCACACTAATTATTTTTTTACTTGCAAAGCAGCATCTACCTAACGAGTCTACATTTCCATAAAAACATGAATTAACCTTTTTTACTCACCCGTTGACTGACTGGAGAAATTGAGACCTGAGTGCTGAAGTTATGTGCTTATGTTCCCCCACAAAAATCAGGAGAAAAGATATAAATTTTGATAATCTATATGAAAGTTATAAATGACACCTATTCTGTCAAGATTTAAGGAAGTTAAAAAGAAAGCTACTATGGGGGAAGAGAAACCACAAATTTAACTAATTGAGATAAATAATTCCAGGCAGCTCTGTCAGCTGGCAGCTCTTGTTTTTGAAGCTTATTTTTTAATAAGATCTTGTGAATTTCCCTGTTGATTCTCCAAGTCTTTATCACTTAGAAAATCTAGCAGTTTCGTATTTTTTAAGTTTTTTTAAATGAAACTGTCTGCCACAAACACGTCAATTTGTGCCTCCGAATTCTGCAGTTGTTCCAGTCATGCATGGACATTTAATCAGGTTTATATCCTCAAGCATAAGGACATACATATACATATATATGTGTGCACTATACGCTAGCTGTTTGATTTCAAAGACTCTCTGAACGTAGCTGGGTAAGTGTTAATGTCTGCAGCCTGTTGGTGTCTAACGAGACACAGGTAAGCAGCCACATGGAGAAAAATACAAGCCGGCCAGGCGTCACAGGGGCAGGATATTGCCCTGTTGAACGGTGAGCTGTGTGCATCCTCCCCGTCCACGGCCATCACTGGCCTTCGAGGCCCGGGGTGTGTGTGGCAGCTTTTCCTTCCTCCCTCGGTCCTGCTCCAGGCTGCTGGGGGTGTTGGGTGCCCAGCTGAGCTCTTCAGCACCTGGCTGCTCTCCTTGGGCTGGTCCCTTGCTGGGGGGGCACGCGGCAGTCCAGACCTTTTGGCTTTCCACCGAACTAATCCACCTGCCAAGGTCGGCGCCTTTGGTCGGGCACTGCCTTGAGTTGGGTACTGCTCAGTTTGGGTGCTGCATTTTATCCACAGCTCCTGGAGGCTGTTCTGCAGAAGGCTTGTCCTTTCCTGATTTTGCTTTATTGCCATAAAGAAAAAAGACGTATTGGTCTGTGCTACTTTTGAGGCTAAGAATATGAGGCATCTATGTTTGAAAATAATGTTGAGCATGATGTCTCTCATCCGCATGTGTGGGAAGAGGAAAAGGAGTGAAGAAATCACCTCTGTTGCATTCAGTCTTTGAAGAGTGTCAAGGAGAATTCTAATTTTGCACGGTGTACTTTTCCCTTAAGGAAGTTTTAGAAGATACAGCTGAAAAATGGCTGCAAATAACTGAAGTGATCAGAAACAGAAATCAGATGAAGGGGTTTTACCTGGGACTTCTTGTGAAACTCAGCTGCTTTCCAAGCTGCCACATTTCCCTCTCGAATCTGTGGCCTTTTACTAGCAAGAGGAAACTGTGAGATAAGAACTGGAAGGGCCCAAAAACGAGTAACTGGCAAACTGACCTAACTCACTTTGGTAATGATACTTCCCCAGTCAGACATGGGAATGCAGACCACAGCTGGCATTTACCTACTCAGGTAACGCAAACTCAGGAGCTCTTTGTGGGGTTAGGTAGAACTCTAGTAGCCTTTTTAGATTTTTGTTTTCAGGGTTAATTCAGTTAAAGAAAAACTATCCTGGCCAGACTGGTTTGCCCTTGCCCGGTAAGGAGAAAAGAGAAAGGCATGAGCGGTCTTACCCTCCTCATACCATCATGTGGCACTAGCCACAAGTTTGGGGATGCTTCACTTTGCTTTCCAGCTGCTCTTGGCAGTCGGTGTGGGCTCGGGCCGTCGATACCTGTTGTCTGGTAGCAGAGCGGGTCGCTCTGCGCAGGGAGCAATACCCCGGCCTGACCGACGGGGCAGCCTGCAGCTGAGTTCTCCCTGGAGGGAACCTCCTTTTTGTCACCGTTTGCTGGGGTTTTTTTAAAATCTTTATTTGTTATTGCACCTCTTCTTTCATGGACAGATTCACACCGGGAGCAATCTGGCAAGGAGCCACAAAGCCTGTGGAGATCCCATGAGCGAGGCTGGGAGCGCTCTGCCTCCCTGAGAGCTTCCTCACCACCCACTTGTTTTCCAGTTTATCCCTCGGGGAATAGAAAGCCAATGCCGCTCTGGTCCCAGTTTCCACAACTCCAGTAATCATGTATGCTCCAAATTAAACAGAGTTTATGCTTTTTTTAATTTCAAGAGCAAAGTTTTGCAGTATCAGGTGCAAATATTCCTTTGCAGCAATGCTAACAAGACTGGCTTAAACCTGCCCTTAATGTGTGTGTGGTCACTCGAAGTGACTACTGCTGTCAAGTGATCATTCTGCTTTTTAGATGAGGAGGATGTCTACTTCAGTAATATTTTCAGCAAAATCTACATCTTTTTTCAGCTTTCAAAAAGAACGTGGAGTAAATAGAAAAGGTATAACGCTGAAATGTGAGAGCTCGCTGTGGGGGATTGCTTTCTGTGGGAGCAGAATTAATTAAGTCTTTTGCTACTTGCTGCAAACAAAATGAGTGGCTAAGATTTGCAAATTGAAAATCTTTTTGGAAAGGTGGGTTCTGCAGAGCCTCCAGGACTGTATGCAGTCACTTGAACCACCTGCAGCAAACACCACCTCCCTATCTGTGCTCGACAAAAATCAGGTGAGATTATTATTTCTGTTCTGGGAATGCAATGAAGTTATTCATGGATTTATAAAAACAAATATCAACCATTTATAGTTTGATAACAGTGATTCATGATATATTTTATGTACTAGAGGAGCAACAGAAAGATATTGGAAAGCTGTGGTTTCGCAGTGCAAAACCTCAAGAAGCGTGTTCAGAAATACAACTGTTTCAAGACTATAAGAACCACCACTTATCCATCTGAATCACTGGAGACTAGGCCAGGGCAAATGAGTTTTGTAAATGCTTTTTTAAAATCATGTGAAAAAATCATTGTCTTAATAATGCAGGTATCCACACATTCTGTAATACTGGCTACTAATTAAATCATTTGGAGACTGAAAAATGCAGATAAAGTAAGCAGGAATTGAACTGGTCTGTAGTATTAGTCTCCTTAGGAAATTCTCAATTGAATTTTTACAGATAAATACTCAAATGATCAGAGAGACGGGAAACCACCTTTTCAAAAATCACTGTTTAGTATATGTAGCCCATATATCTCTAATATTGATCCCTTTGCATGCATAAAGGGCAAAAAGGATGTGATATATATGAGGTCAATACTTACTGTAATATATTAATGTCCAAATCTTTTTTATGTGTCAGATAAACCCATTCTTCCTCTTTGTTACTGACACACAGCATCAGCCTGAGGAAAGACTGTAAAATACGGACCTAAAGCTGACAAGTTTGAGGTGTATCAAACATGGCCCAGAGGCTCCTAGAGGCAGTGCACAAGTAACCTGGACATAATGTGCTCAAGGTGTTGCTATTGCCTTGCTTGGAAGGATGCATTTGGCTTTTCCCTCCATGCCACCTACAGCTCTCCTTTTCCCTTTGGAAAAGCTGCTTCTCCTGGAGGTGCTTATCTCCCAATTTCTGAGTGGCCAGAGACTGGGATTAGAGGTGCTCTCCTCTCCTAGAGACCTCGTTGGAAATGCAGGAAAGGGAAATCCTTGCCAGTGAGCATCTTGCTCTCTGTGGATGCCTCCAACTCCACAGTTCCCCAGGCCAGTGCCAGAGGAATCTCCTTGCTGTTCCCTGGGGTCCACTGCTGCAGGGAGAGCAGTGAGAACCATGGCTTTGGAGAACCATCTCCTGCGTCGACACAGGGCTGGCCACTGTGCATCCAATTGTCCTCCTCAGTATCCTAACATCTAAAAATTTAGTCTCTCTGCTCTACACTGTCTTTGAAGTAGGTTTTGCTGGTTTAGCTCTGAGTTAAGTCAGCTAGTGTCTTTGTATTACATCCTTGGTTTTTGGTGCTTTCATTTAGCTTTTATTCAGCTGTTTAAACTAGAATATATGCACCCAAGTTCAGGTTTATGCATTGTCTAGATCTCCTGCTCCTCTCACTTCAAAAGTTTTTGATATGAGTTACTGGGAAGCGCAGCTTTTTGCATCTTTTTTAAAACTATCTTACATAATCAGGCCCAAGGGGTTCTGCTTGACCTTGACGTTACAGATGTGATATAAAAATAACTATATTTTAAAGCTATCCGTTTGTAATTTAGCCTACTGGAATGACTGTCCAGCCATGGCTTTCTCAGTAAAGAGAAACAGATTAAACAGAGATTCATAGTGGCATTCTCCAGAGCCTTTTCTCTTCCAAATATGTAGAATGACAAATATTTTACCAGTCTGAAATGAAAGATGAAAATGTTTGATTATTGCTTCCTGCCCTTTTGAGAGTATTCTATGCTGTTGTTTTTGTAATTAATTCTTATTACATTTGAATATAAAATAAATAGCACAAACCATGCACAAACACCTAATTACAAGATAATAATTTACCATCTGACTGCTAAGATCCTTAAAATTTTCAGAATTCTCTCCAGAATAATAATATACTCTCCTAACAAGCAACAGGTTAAAGTATTTCCTTAGGGTAAGTTACTTTTCACTTTTGATGTTAAGACAAAAATTCACTGAAAACTTTTCTCCCTATCTAGAAGCAAATACTTTGCAATGGTTTATTATAATTGAACCATAATGTTCAGGGGAGAAAAAAAAACCTCCCTAGAGGAAATACCCTATCAATACTATAAATGTTTAATAGAAATTCATCATTCCCTCCACCTTGTTTGTAATCCAAAGGCAATAGTCAGATACTGGAACCACTCCAAATTTACATTACTGTTCTATTCCATTGTGTTCTAGTCTATCTTTTTTTTTTTATGAATGCTTATCACTGTAATATCCAAATGCCTTCCCAACCTTCAGTAAGGGAACTTATTCATAGCAGTGTGATGTAGTCTTTTTCTAACCTTTTTCTCTTTTATTTGTGTAATGAAGTAATTTGGTAGGGTTGTTTTTATTAGAGATATGCATAGCTATTTATTTACACTGGAGAAAATAGGGAGAAGGGTACCTTGCATTTGGGGGAGAGGGTTGTGAGACTGAATGTCTTTAATCCCTCAGGGAATTCATTCCTGGAGTTTGGGCTGGCCCCAGAGAGAGTTTTGTCTCCAGCTCTTGCAGGACTTCACTTTGCGAGTAAGAAGCCCTAGCGTGTTAGGAGAAGATTCTCCCGTCGCTGTTCCCATCCTGGCACTGTGGGCGCCCTTTCAAATGCCCTGGCTGTATCCAGTTGTAAGCCCTGAGACCATGAGCGTGACTTCCTATCGTGTCCACTCACACCTCTTTACGCCTTCGCAGGGACCCTGGACCCCTGAGACGTGCCTCCCTACCATGCCAGACCTCTGTGAAGATGCTTCTGTGTCATCAGATTTGGGTCCACTGATTTCCAGGGACCTTTGATTAAGCCCTTACCAAGAGCTGAATCTGGGCCAGTATATTTAGATTTTTACACGTCCCTGATGATAAACCAGCTCAAAGCTTCCCGCCCCCATGCAATAGCATTATACCTCTGCATTTAAAGTCTTCTCCGTTGTAACTAGAGAGAACGGAAAGAGCGAGGATTTAAGCCTACTCACAAAAGCTTTAAGTAAAATGTGATTAAGCTGATTCAGATTAAAACTTTCAGGAGATATATGCATGATCCATGCTTAATTACCTCAGTGTAGCCTGAGTCATCTTCCATCCCAGTCAGCTCTTGCTCAGCCGCTGCTGGGCAGGGTCAGAGAGGCTCCTCTCTTCTTGCTCGCGACACTTTGGTGAAGCTCAGCTACCCCAAGCACACAAGTGCAGAGCATGACCAAAGCCCATGGGGAGTCACAGAGCCACCCCGGCAGCATTGGGGTTGGGGGGATCACACTGCTGGGGAGAAGCTGATTTACAGCAGGGGCTGGCTGTGCCTAGCACCGACTGCAGCCATGCAGCTGTTACAGGGTCTCCCGGGCACAGTCGGTGGCAAATCCTGTTAGTTCAGCTTCACCCTCTTTCTTGCCTTCCTTTGTGTTGGTCTTGCCTTGGTTCTTCCTCCTGTCTCCTTTCCCACAGGAGGCTTTCGGTAGTCCTTGTCCGCTTGCCAGGCAGGTGCCACAACAGATGGTTGTGCCACTCTGAGTGCTCTCGGCCATACCCTGGCTTGCCAGTGTGACATAACCTCCATGTTTGTGCTCTGCGCCGGGTTGCTCCTGGCCATGAGACGACCAGCACAAAATGGCCCAACATTCATGCTATTTAACCCTCTCGCTCTCCAAACACGAATGATTGCACCCAAACTAACTTGCCCTCTGGTCTGATCTTTAATGCAGCCAGCTAATGGAGATGAACTAACCTAAGGAGAGCAAAAAAGGCATTTTATAATGAGAGGCACTGCCTGCTGGCATAAGACCAAGAACAAAGTATTTTTAAATCAGGTGCTGACATTGATTCTCCTCTTTGATACCTTGATAAGGTATGCGTTTGTCTCCATGTGTCATAGGCAGACAATAAATACAAATTCACTTTCCTAAGGCTGTTGTGAGGACTCATTTGTTAAAATTTAGATTGAGAAGCTCAAAAGCATTAAATGAAATGTTCCTATGTAGAGTGGAAGTAGATGCATAACCTTACAGCAGAAAAGGTGTATTCATATTAACAAGAGCTTGTTGCAATTTATTCTGTTCCTCAAAATCTAGGTAAAAAAACCAAAAATCCCTGCTGATCCCTTTTTAGTTTTGAATCAGCACGATAAAAAAACATCTGCTAGAGCTAATGACTGCATTTGCATAGATTACATGTGACAATCCAGCACACAACAGGGTGTCCTGCCATGTACACAACAAGCCGCAAGGGTGATATACTTCTTTGGCATTTATTGCCAGAAGTCAGATACACTTCTACAATAATACCACCAGCTCGTTTCCAGGAGGGCTTTGGCTAGCGGCTGCAGAGAAAAATGACTGATTCCCTCTCATCCTCCGAGCTGGAGGGTGTGAGGGTCTGTCCTGCCAAGTGTCAGGGGAGACGGAGGAAAGCTGGGACGACGGCATCCAGAAAAATCTCTGGGGCAGTGAGGCCAACAAGTCAGCTTCTATTTGGCTCCAGGCTGAGAAAGACAAGTCTGGTGCCTTGGTGCAGAGGTCTCAGCACTACCTGTGCCCCAGAGGGGGGTGCTGGGCTAGGGGCTCAGCAGCCTCCACACACAGCAACGTGCGGGGCCTGCGGGCAGCCCTTGCATTGGCCAAAGCCTGGGGAGGGACGACGGGCACCTGTCATGGAGTATTATGGCCCGATGCCGCAGTGGAGTTGGAGGGAAAAAATAATTCCTTTGTGTTTTCATCACAGTGGCTGGGTTTACGGTATTGCTGTGTTATTCTTGCAGTGGTGGCTCTAGACAAATGCAAGACGACAATTTGTATCCTAAGGCAAACTGGCTTTGATATGGTGCTACTCCTTTTTGCTTTGCTTAATTGGGCTAACAGAAAAAGACAACAGCTGCGATGGTGAGAATGAAAAATGCCCTTACTCGTCTTGGTTTTGACAGCAATCAGCCTGACAAGGGATTATCAATTGATCTGAGATAAGTGTGTGTTGGATGTGGTTTGGTGTCCATTTATCCCCTTTACTGTTTTGCAGATACAATTGCACTTCCAAAAGTAATATGGAAAAAAATGTTTTGAGGGACAGTCAACTCTTTGGGATGTTTAAATAAGACAAAAACATGAAAAGGAGAAGCAGCTTTCTGAAAAAAATGCTTTAAGGGCACTTATGTGTTTATGTGTGTGCAGATGTGTGCAGTGAAGTGAATAGGTAAAAAGAGAGGCAGGCAATGGGCACACATTGAAAAAAATCAGGTCATTTTTACCAGCTTGTCTTCCAAGACTGCAGATTTGATAGTTGCAGTGCTTCCTTCTGGCCTTGTAATCCACTAGTTCAGGCGAAGCTCTGCGACCACCTGTCAGCTTATTTTTGCAAAGCGCGGTGGAAAAGCTTTGTGAAAAGGACTGGATGATCTTGACCATCTTGTCTGTAACATATGACATCTTTTGGACTGGAGCAAGGGTTTCTCCTTGAGGTTTGCTAGAGGCAGAGCACTACATATATTGGCTAGCAGTCAAGAGAAAAGGGCTTTCCTCAGGCGGCTGTGACACACAGCAGGCCTGTACTGCCTGTTTTGCTCTCCCCTGGCCCTGATCCAGCACTGTGGGGCTCAGCGGGAGTGTTGGAGTTGTCTTCAGTAGATGCTGAATCCAGCTATTGTGTGTGAGAACATTATTCCAGAGAGTCCTCTGGTTCCCCAGAGCAGGCTGGGGAATGGTTGCTCTATATCTTGGGCATCCGACCAGCCAACTGGCCAGGCCTCATAGTATGTTTTTTGAACGCTCCTTGTGCCAATGATGCCTCCACTGAAACCTGTTTTAACTGAGCAAGAGGAAGAGTGGAAGTCCTTTTAGGATTAATCCTCTTAGTACTTATCTGTTCCTAAACTGAACTGTACTTGTCGGATATTTTAGTGAAACTGCCAGAAATCAACACCCACTGCTTCATTTTCTTAGTGACAAAAAAAGGAGAAAGAAAAAACCAAAAAGCTGTCCTTTAGCTGACATTCAGTTTGAATTGATCGAGTGATCTGCTGTCAGAGCAACAGCTTTTGTCAAAAATAGCCTTTTGGAAAAAACTCCGGTATTATTTGTGTAGCATGTGCTGCACAATGCTCTTTAGTGAGAGTAAGGTGTGAGGGACCAATATTTAAAAGGTAACAGTGAAAATGCCAGGTGTGAAATGATTCAGGTGCTTCACTATGAGCTGCCAGAGTCCCTATGACTATCTCAAGCTAACAAGTTCACTAGTTTGTATCAAGGCATCATTTTTAGAAAGAATAAGTTGTGTCAGATTTCTTTAGAATCTCTCACAGCTCTGACTGACTGATAAAAAACAAAATCCAGGCTGCATCAATCCTTTCCAGTGGCATAGCTGTGACCACAGACCTGCTCCTACAGCCTCCTGACCATGTTAGTGCTCCCACTGGTGCAAGAAATAGGCATCACAGGTGCACCTGCGTGCAGCAATGCACATATTTGCATTAGACGTGATCGAAATTGTTTTATTTCTGTAGGTTTTCTCCGAATACAAAAACTGAAAGCTCAAAAACTGAAAGCTGAAAAATGTTGTCTGATATTTTTGGGAAAGGAAGGAGACAACTTAAAAGCCATAAATGTTGACGCATTTGTAGAGGAGCTGATCTGAGCAAACACAGGGTTTTTTCTCTGAATGTTTTGGCCTGGACTCCTTTTACAGTCAGAAGAGAAAGAGCTTTTAGGATAAGATTTATGTCATTCTTAAACTGACATCTAAAATAGGTCAATTATATTGCACCTAAGAACACCCTAAGAACACCCTAAGAACACCTATCTTTAGCCACATTAAAAAAAGAGAGTGTAAGCAAACTAGCTGAGATGTAGCTGTCTATCCTGTAGGTGACTAAAGCATACGAAAATGAATCCAAGCCTTGAGTCTGAACTGGATTGAAACCAACGAATCCTACGGATTTGCAAGGCAGAGACTAGTTTTGTATGGCATCTAATATTCAACACTGTTGGAGGCTATTGAAATGTGTCTGGTTGGAAATATAGAATACGTAATGTCTATCTGATTAAGAGTGGCTCACACAGGAGTCGTTCCTTCTCTGAAGCTGCTGAAGAAGGTCTAGATAGTGAATTCTGTCATTCGTTTTGGAAAGATGTTGCAATAATCAATCAGTGCAATTCTTTCTCCCCTCTGTCCCCATGTATCCAGGCACAGATTTACTTCCAAAGCCTTTTAGCACCTTCCTTACAGCTCGTGTGATTCACATGTGCTCATGTTTCCGTTCTCTCTCTCACACTTGGATGCTGAATCTTTTCACCGTGAGCCTGAAGACTTCCACATCTTATCACTGTGGTAGCATTAAACAGCTCCCACTACTGTTTTGGCCATAGACTTTATAGGCAGTGAAATGAGGGGTAAGGAAAAAAGAAAATGAGACAAAGTACTCCTGAAATTGAACTAATAAAGTGTCTATCAGTAATTATAATAAAAAGGAAGTTCATCTGTCTTTACAACAATAGCTTCAGTGGTGGATTTGAGAGGTATTTCTTATAAGAAAAAGAACAAGAATTAAGATCACATCAATCTCGGTGTCCTATTTTGGAAGGCTGAATCTTTAGTAAAGTGCCTGACTATGACTTTTACTTCTAGTTACACTAATTGGAAGTATTTGTGCTGAAGCTGACAGACGGACCCGGCGTGATACAGGGGAGAGGAAAAAGTCAGGCATCCCCAGTCAGCTGTAAAGCACAGTTTTTAAATACTTACCTCTTAGCAGAAATATACTCATCTCTTCCAAAACTCATTCTCATCTGTTTGAAAAATACATTCTGACTCAGTATTCCCCACTGTCCCTCTAATCTACTTACAGTTTTGTTTGGACTTTTAATTAAAAGCAGTGGCCAAGACCCAGCCCTCCTGTGGTACTATTGTTCTGCTAGGTCTGCTGAGATTTCACAGCCAGGATTATACTTTCATTAATTTTTGAAGCTGGAAAGCCTAACTAGCACTGTTAGTAGCAAAAAAAGTTTCTTTTTTGTCTGTGGGATATTGCAAATATTCAAAAAAAACCATGAATGGCTGGATATTCGTGTAGAAAACATGTTTACAGGATTTTCTGGGACAATTCTCTTTTCAATCCAGTAGATGGAAGAAAATAAACTCTCCACCTTTCTAGTAATCACAGTAGAAGTAAATCTGGGATTGGACTGGGGTAATTCTTAGAGGTTCTAGCTACAGTGTTACAGAAGGATTAATCTAGGGTGAGTTTTAATGCAGAGGGCTAGGGCACTAACATATTATTAATTAGAAGTAAATCTCTCCCTTGGGGGACTACATGCACTGCCTGCATTTTTAATTCATATTTGGCTTTAAGACAAATGCAGGATGTTTTCCCCCTTTCAGTTTCTCTGTTTCCTCCCTTATTTCTGCATCTATAATCCTTTTGTTTTGCACTGGGAAGAAGAAGTTGGATAACACAAAGATTATATACATACAATTGATTTTTTCAATCTGCTGGATGAATCAAGAAATGGATGAATAGTTTTCTTCTGTGTCAAATAAATGTTTTGTTTCATTTTGGAGGGTTACTGTTTTCTTATTTTACTCTCTAAAACAGCAAAACAGACCATTTACAAAGAAAACTTGTTTTAACAAAAAACTATACACTATTGAACAAAATACCTTTTTTTTTTTCTCAGCTCGAATTGTTTACTTGATTTCAGAAAACTCGTGACTGGTTTGGTAGACCTGAACATCCGTTTTCTGTTGAAAAAATTTTGTCAGGAAAATTGCACCTAGCAGGGATACTGGGGTTGAGTGACAATGATGAAAGGAAACTTAACTGTGGCCATGGGATTCCTTACATGCACACAGGTGTTGCTGGCCTTTGTTGCAATGATATTACTGGTGGGAAGAAGTATTTCTGCTAGCGAAGTTCTCACTAACAGGTTTCTGGTCTAATACATGGTCTCCCAGGCTGTGCCTAGTCTCAGGAGATGGGACCCTTCTCCATTTTGGCTAGGCTGCACCAGTATTTAAATCTGTGCAGACTGGATGGTTGTTTTGTCTCTCCTCCACATTCGTGCTTCAGGAGTGTGCAATCACTTACCCATTCAAGAAGCCGTACCTCAGCTCTCTGTTGTCATGGTTTACTGGAGATTTAGAATGGCTTTTGGTTACGCATGCAGAATCCTGCAACAGGAACTTCCAAATTCTGTAAGTTTGTGAGATTCAGACATAATTTTCTCAAAATACAGTCCAGGTCTCAATTTTTAGAAATAGGTCAAATTTTGCTCAGTGTACACTTTCCGGTACAGCAGCTTTTCAGTCAAAAAAACAAAGTAATGACAGTTTATCTCCCAGGACACTGGAGATAAACGTTACAAGGACATGTGCATCTCCTGATCCCAATGTTCTTTGCTATCTGTACTTTAAGGTGCTACCAGCTTTTTCCAGAGACAATTTTTCATGTATTAAATAGGGAGGCAGGGTGGAGTCGGGTACTTGCTGGTGGTGGTGAGCACAAAGCCTGTGTGGAGATGATGAATAGCCTGATGGAATGAAAGGTACTCGCTTTAGCCCTCATCTTCTGCTTGCCCTGCTTTATTTTTCCTTCCACATATTGTATTTTCTATACACCTTTGAAAACCTTTCACCTGAGATACCCATAAGCTTGGGCTGCCTGAGAGTGGGGGTCAGACAGGCTCTGGACACGCTGACCTGCACATTTGTGCTGCTTATGTCTCCACAGCTGATGAGAGTTTGGTTTGCAGAAAGGATTCCTCACCTTGGAAAACGGAGGGTGAAGTAAAGAGCATATGGCCCTGCGGAGGTCCTGGCTGCTGCTGCATCGGCTGCAGAGAGGGGCAGATGGGCAGTTTCAGAAGACGCAGTTCTGTTGAGAGGCAAATGCAAACAAATGACAAATGTTAGAAGTTTTGTCCCTTTTCCACTATACCTGCATGAGCAGACTCCTCCCCACAGGTACGTATTACAGTAAGAAGCCTTATACCTAAAATGGGAGGGACTCTTTTTTACTTCATTTCCCTTTCTGAAATATTTTTTTGCTGTCTTTAGCTGTTACCTTTTCTTCTCCCCAGTGGTTCCCTGAGTAGATTTTAAGGTCTCAGCAGAGATCTGTTTTTGCTTATGTCTGCTTTAATGAGCCTATTGATTTTTTAATCCAGTAAACAGTATCTGTTCCACTTCCTGATACTGTAATGTACTGAAATGTTTTTCTGTGCAGTAGCACACCTAACCATGTAAGACAGAAATGCACGTTTGAAATAACTTTTCAAGTAGTGGGCCTTATTTTCCCTATGGACCTGTTCTGCTCTGGGCTTCCCTGTACTTGCCATTAAATTCTTCGTGCTGGCAAGATAATTGTGACAGATCTTAAAAGCCTGCTGACTTTGTCCCTTCACCAGCCTTGGTCCAAATGCAGATAATGTCCTGGCCAAAGTCTAGCAATTCACTTTCTGCATCTTAGATTCACTGCTTATCGTCGGGAAGACCTACCAGTTTTAAATCGATGTAGTTTCTTTGAGCCTGATGAATTACATATATGCAGTAGTATACATGAGGGTAGAAACAGAGCTGCAAAGAATGCTGATGGAAAAAACGTTATAAAACTTTGGGTTTCATCTGGCTTAAAGTTGAGCATATCTTAGGTAATATGTTGAGAGGGCTGCTACTGACTCTGGAGACACTGAAGCTACTTAGAAATGAAGCATGAAAAGAAAAATTTCTGCCCCCCGTCCTCATAGACTTCCAGACCCACCTGTCCTGTCACACCATGCCTTGTGCTCGTGGCAGCCTCGAAGCGTCCCTAAATTCGGGAGCTTCTGTTAAAATCAGGGGCATGATGGTTTGCTAGCTGTCTGTTCCCTCACTGATTCAAATGAGGTGAATCCCAAGATTTTTACTCAGGATTAATTCTGGGCTGTACACTGCAGTCCCCGGAGGAACGGAAAGAAGCGAGCGTGGTGTAAACCCTGCATAAAAGCTGCAATTGTAATTACTGCTGCTGCAGCTGTGACACCTGATGGCTGCAGGTGAGGCTGTGCTGGTGGCTCTCAGGGCTGCGAGGAGGAGGCAGTCAGGCCCCTCGCCCACATTGTGAGTGGGTCACTGGAGAAGGCAGACTCAGGCGAGATGGGGCAAGCAGCAGCCTCCTCCGAGTCCCAGCACAGGTCGGAGGTGGAACCAAGCCTGGGAGTCAGACAAGCGGCCAATGGCTGTAACCCTGGGCAAGTGGCTCAAAGAGCTGTAGGAGATGGAGAGGGAAGCAGAGGCTAACCCTCATCCCAGAGTCTGCAATGTCTATAGAAGAGTATATACCTATAAATGCTTCAGAGTTTGCAAATGACCTTTTCTGAATAATTTGGCTGTATAGTGTTCCTAGTACTGGATTTTTCATTCATATTCATTCTAAAGAAAAAAAATCCACCCTCAAAAATGGAGATCTGCAGGCTTTCATGGCATTTTCTTCAGCCGTGTTGGAGTAAGCTGGCTGGCATGACTATGATGTGCAGCCCAACCCGGATCACTTCAACTCCTCCGGCTGAAAGAGGCAGGGAGCGTGTGGTCAACACAGCTCTCCTATGTGGCTGCCTGCCCGGTGCCCAGAGCTCTGCAGCTCCTGGCTGACCACAGCGTCTCTCCATGCTTTCAAATCAGAGCTCTTCATTTCTGTTCACTGTAAAAGGTGTCTGTTAATATCTCTCCTACCCCTTGCCAGTGAGAGCCTTAGTGCATTTTTCACTGTCACATCCAGACTCCCATTTCAGACCTACAGAGATGAAGAACAATCATACAGAAATCCCCGTCCTAATTCAGGGGAACCAGTTTTAAACCTCTGAGAGTATCAGCAAGTAACAAGTACTGCTGACCCAGGCTTAGTGCAAGTTTCCCAGAATGTAAAACCAGGAAGAATAAAAGGGGACCACAGGGCTCAAACTGCCTCTGTCTCCCTCTCATTTAGCTCCTCAGTGTCCTTTTCCTAAAAACAAATCTTGCTGCTCTTGGAACTCAGTTCCCACAGCTGACCTCATATCTCTCAATCTTCTTTCAAGAAGGAGGACCCAAAAGGGCAAGGGAACTTGTCTAAATTGTCTAAAATTCCTGTGATGCATTTCAACATGTGTGAGGAGATGGCGCAACAGATTTGGTCCAGAACATTTTCTCCCAACCCCATTGATCTTACAGATCTTAGATGTCCAAACATCCCTAGGAGCAAGAGCCATTTTGCACTAATAGTCACCTTTCAGAGGGACTCTTTTCAAATCAGAAGTTGGTGATGTTTTGGCTAAAGCTTTTCCTGTTGAGGCCTGCAAGTGCGCATTGACCAAAGCATGCCGTGAGTTCCTGTCTTTAGGTCAAAACACAACGATTTTCAACAAAAATCTAAAGAAATGGGAATGTTTCTTTTGTCACTTTTGGCACAAATTAAATGCTCAAGGTTATTTAAATAATATTTTTAAATGTGTAAAATGATTGAAACAAAACATGTAGCAAAAAAGATCAATTTGCCAAAACATTTCTGAGGTAGTAATTTCAGGCTGACCTCAAGTTGCTTTCCTCCATTAGTGTTTGGATTTTAAGCTGACTGAAAATCAAGCTGAAAGCCTGCCCTTTCCATCACGGTTGCAGATATTCACACAAAAAGAAAGAGCGCACAATAACGTGTGTGTTTCATCCAGCTGTGAAGCATTAAGTCATCTGTCCTCTGCCTTTTGTATTTATGTACCCTGCTCCTTTGGACTCAATATTTGTAAAAAGAATTGGTGAAATGTTGCAAAACACCAATTTCAATGTGCATGTATTAATAAGTTCAGCCATCTGGCCAAGTCACATTTATAAGCTGTTTTGTCCAGTTCTTCCCAAGGTACGTGACCATGTTTTATTTTTTTGAATTTTCAAAGGGTTTCTGCTATGTGTATTTGCATTTGCACGAGGGAATTTGGTATTTTAGCTTTTTTATCAGGGCCTAATCACCTGACTGGAGAGCAGAACCGATACCAGCTGCTAGGGGCAGCTCATGACACAACATGGTTGATAAAGGTACAGTCAAAGAAACAACGGGTGAATCACTATCGGCCGAGGCTCTTATCTGTCCTCCTTCTCCTTGATTTCTGGGTGCTGGGCACATCTGTGAAGCGTACGTAGTAAAATGTGCTCGCTCCTTTTCATCTAGCCAAAGTCATGGCTTTTGCCTCATTTATCCTTTCCTCTGTCTCTTGCGGAAGGCAGGAGAGACCTGTAAGTTGAATTATGAGTCCGTATTGCTCTTATTGAATGCATGGTAATTGTGAATGCAAATGGGACTTTTTATATATGAACAGAAAAAGGGCTAAATTCACTGGATAAATTATTCACAACAGATAATTCAACCTGCTCTCTTGGGAGAGTGTCTGATGATGAATGTCTGACGATGTTAAAAAAAAAAGAAAAAACAAATTCTTCCAACTAGTGAAGTCAACGGCGAAACCTTTTAGTAACGTCAAAGAGAATTTAGCCCCAAGCCAAAGGGCCGACATAGAGTTTCTCTTTAATGGTTCTCACTTGCGTTCAGAGCCGTCAGAAAAATCCAGACAAGAGCTCTGGTTTGGAGAAGCCCAAAATAATGCTGTGTAGCGGGAGACAGGCTGCCGAGCCCGTGCGTAATTACAGCTTGGTTTAAAAGCAGGTCTCGCCCGCGGCCACGGTGCAGAGCACTGCCCGCCAGCCGCGGTGGGGTACCACCTGGCTAGCGTACAGCTCAGGCCGGGTTAATTTACTTGGTGTTTTGGGTAGGTTTGCCCCCAAAGAGCGGCCGCGTGGTGGGCGCAGCCCCGGGCGGCGGGCTCGGCCGCTCGCCCAGCGCGTGGCTCGCCGCGTCCCACGGCCGTCACGTGGCGGGCCAAACGGCGCGCGAGCAGCCCGAGAGCGCGCAGCCGCCGCCGCCGCCGCCGCAGGACCAAGCGGGTTAAGTTATATAAGCCCCTTTGGGGAGGGGTGGGGAAACGGGCGCCGCCGGCGCGGCCGCTGCAGCCCAGGTTGATTGAGAGTGGATGGCGGCGGCCTGGCGCAGGCCCGCGGCAGAGGAAAGCGGCTTATCCCTCTGCGGGTTGCCATGGCGATGAGCGGGCGGCAGCGGCGGCGGCAGCCGGGCTGTCAGTGAGGGAAATCAGCGCCGGGGCATCTGGGGGGTCTGCGGGAGGGAAAGGCGGCGGCGGCGGGGACGGACGCGGCAGGCTGCAGCCATGGACTCGCACTGCGATTGTGCCGAGACCCCGGCCGTGGAGCAGCCGTCGGGCAAGATCAACAAAACCGCCTTCAAATTGTTCAAGAGGAGGAAATCCGGCGGCACCATGCCGAGCATCTTCGGGGTGAAAAACAAAGGTGGGGACGGGAAAGGCGCGAGCAAAACGGGGATGGTGCGGAGCAAGACTCACGACGGGTTAGCTGATGCCGTGCTGGAGAGCAGCAAGAAGGAGGAACCGAGCGGCGGTGGCGACGGCAGCAGCGGTGGCGGCGGCGGCGATCAGCAGAGCAAGGATGTGAACCCCCCGGCAGCAGCCAGCCTGAGCGTCTCGTCCAACAGCTCCGTGGCTAAGTCACACAGCTTCTTCTCCCTGCTGAAGAAGAATGGGAAGTCGGAAAACGGCAAGGGGGAGAGTGCAGATCCGAGGGCTGGCAGCAGACAAAAGAAGGGGCTGAAAGGGATCTTCAGCAGTATGCGGTGGCATAAAAAGGACAAAAATGGCAAGGAGGAAAGGGGGGAAAGCTCAGAAATTCAGTCCGATCTCATTATGCCGGGGTCGCTGACTGCCAGCTTGGAATGCATCAAAGAGGAGACCCCAAAACCTTTGTCTGAAACTCCAAACGGCACCGGAGAAATTAATGTTGAATTGTCTTGTGAGAAACCCGGCGGAGACCCGCACGCCTCGGCCAAGGAGGCTGACGTGAGAGGTGGGGAGCCGCAGGACAGCAAAACCCCCCCAGGGGAGGATCCTACCGCCGCGGGGACCCGACCCGAGGAGCTCTGCCCCGAGCGACCAGACCCGGGCACGGGAGAGGTTGGGACTGCAAAGGATGCGGCCATAACAGGTGACATTCCAATAAAGACTATTCCCCTTGTTGAACCCGAATGTGATAGCGGTCAAGAGACGGCAGCAGCCCCTGACCCTTCCTCTATTGATCCACCCTCAGAGCAATCAATTGATCGTATTTGTTTGATGTTTGCTGACGTGACTTCACTGAAAAGCTTTGACTCTCTTACAGGCTGCGGAGATATTATTGCGGACCAGGAGGAGGAAGTGGGCAGCGGGAGTGGCGGCTGTGAGAAGAGCACCCCCGGGGCCAGCAAGGTGGGTGCCTCCAAGAAGCACCCCACCATGGTGGCCTACCAAGGAGGAGGGGAGGAGATGGCAAGTCCGGACCAGGTGGATGACACCTACCTTCAGGAGTTTTGGGATATGCTGTCACAGACAGAGGAGTGCGGCCCAGACACCCAGACAGGAGGAGGAGGAGGAGGAGGTGGAGGAGGGACAAGGACGCCTGAGGGGTTGAAAGAGAACCGAGGTACCGAGGGGGCCCAGAACAGGGCGGCGGTGAAACGCTGCGGTCTCAACCAGATCCCCATTCATCTCAACCACAAAGAGGAGCAGAAGGGCAGGGAGAAGGAGCAGCAAGAAGGCATCCCAAACAGCGACGAGGGCTACTGGGATTCCACCACCCCTGGGCCTGAGGAAGACAGCACCGTGAGCATCCAGAAGGAGACCATTCCCAGGGACAGCTACAGCGGGGACGCCCTCTACGACCTCTACGCTGAGCCGGATGAGAACCCACCAGGGGGGCCTTCTGACGAAGAGGCCACCTGTGTGCCACGCTCCAAGCCTGTGTCTCCAATAACCACCACATGCTCACTGAAAACACCTTCAAGCACCGTGAAGGACTCCAAGATACCCATCAGCATCAAACACCTTGCATCACATCCTGCCAGCCACACAACAGACTCCAGCAACAGCCATCATGTCACACACCATCACCTGGCCAAAAGCGAGATACACAGAACAAAAATCCCTGTCTCTAAAGTACTGGTACGCCGGGTCAGTAACAGAGGCTTAGCAGGGACAGCAGTTAAAGCTGCCACATACCAGGACAGTGCCAAAAAGTAGTTGAATACAAGGTGGAGACAAAGATGGACGGCAAACTTGATGTGTGAAAGTCTGTGTAGGAGACCATTAATAATGAATTAGTTTTGCATCGCCTGAAGAAAGGCACCTAAAAGGCTTCCTTTCGTGTACTCCAGGGGTCTGCACTTCTGAATCCCTTCTTACTATACTGTACAGCTGAATATGAAAAGTCAACTTCTGTTTGAGCACTTTTTTTTTACATTTGTATCTTTTTTCTGCAGCACTAAACACTGGGGAGATTCATTTTTACATGCCTTTGTGGAAGCAGGACTTGGATTACGAACCGAAATGAGTAATCTTTCCTCATGCAAAGCAGTGCCATGAGTTCTCCAGGGGAGCAGAGTTACACATGGAGGAACACCAGAGGTTCTGCAATACACTTCTCTTTTAATCATTTCCAGAAGAGGCATGGAGGGAGGGTGCCCGACTCCAAAAACAGTGTTTGCTCTGCAAGATGCTGGAAAAATGCCAAGCAAAAAAATAAACAACCTAACAGGTATTTTACCTGATGTAGGAATATGAGCACTGCTCAGCAGCAGACTTGATTGACTTGTGTGCAGTAGCTAACCAAGGAGTTAGGTGGATTTGTCTAATGGGAAAAATATATTTGTTTATCTGTTTGTTTGGTTGCAGTCTGCTCTAATGTAAATGGGTAACAGAGACACCTGACGTAGGTTCAGATGTTTACATCAATACTTGTCCGATGATGCTTACAATCAGGTTCAGGGAAACATTTTACTAAATGCCAATATATACACACTATTCACATTTATACAATAACTTGCTCTCCATGTGTAGATATATACATATTTTAGCAGATTTACTCAATGCTACAGATTTTTTATTAAAAAAAAAAAAATCACCCGTCTGTATTATCTAGAGTTTAAGCAAAAGTTAGTTTTTATAGGTAGATAATTTTACAGGTCTAAAACTGTGGAACTTTCTGTAAGTACCTTAAACTAGAGCAAAACTCTGTTTTGTATGGGCTCATGCATGCCCAGATAAGTAAGTCTGAAGTGCTGATTTTGTTGAAGTGGCACATTCTGTGTGTCGGAGCTGAGGGTCTGACAGCACTGCCATTGCAAACCTCTATTTTCAGGGGTTTGTACAAAGTTGCTCTGGGCTTAAACCTTACAGAAAAGGAACCTAGGAAAGAAACATGTTTTTTAATTATTATTTTTAAAAATATATAAAATTAGTTTTTGACTATTTAAGGAAAATTTGGGTTCTTTTGCTTTTTATTTGCATTCTTAAGAACTTCGGAATAATTTTACTTTAAGAGAGAAAAAGAAATATGGTAAGCTAAGGATCCATCAAATGGTCTATTAAGCTTGGATCCTATGAGAAATGTATTAATGACTAGGATGTTTTTTTGAATAGTGGCTACTGTACATGGGCATTGACAACATTTCCGAAAAATTTAATAGGGTTTTAATGTGCCTGGGGGACATATTTTTATGATACACTGAAAAAGCTCCAAAAATCATTGAAATCTAAGGATAAATATTATGCATTTACAAAATATTTTGGTATGAGTGTTTAATCATCAGACCTCAGTAAATATAAAATATATGCTCCAGTGTATCTGAAAAATAATATACATTTAAAAAAATATATGTCTATATTATGTAGAGAATTCTAAATTCACATAACTGAAGCTAATGGGTCTGATCTCACATAGCAGTTGGTTTTATTGTCTCTTAAACTGAATGAAAAAAGGAAAATAAATATACAGAATATACATTTGAAGGCTATTAAGGTTATAGATAACCATAAAAAGCTAGGAAATACAGTAAAAATAATTTCTTCTCTTACAAGTGTGATTCACTGGGGAAAGGACCCTATAGTCACAAGGGTAAAACTGAAATTTAGCTCTGAAATTACCACAATACCAAATTGCAACCTCCGCTCCCCCAGCGAGTAGGGAGAAAGTGTTAGTTTTTCTGATCGTTTCTTGCTTTTATGATCTGAGTAAGAACCTTAATAGGCTTCACAGGAGATTATTTTATATGTTGTTTTTTTTTTAATGACATAAACGTATATGAGTGTGATTTTCTACATGCCTGCTCACACGGACGCGTTGTACATATGCATGTGTAGTCAGGACGCACCTCCTCCCAGCGTACACGCAGCCCGCGGGCCCCGCGCACGCCGCGGGGGTGTACGGTGGATCTGTCTCCAAAGGTTTGGCTGAGCTTTTCCTTTGCCTGAGAAAGGCATTTGCATTTGGCCTGACTCTGCTTGGGTATTTTAGAAAATCAAAGCTGAGATACCCTCAAAAGGATGAATGTACAGAACCCGGGTTACTAATCCTGGTCTTTAGCCCGACACCTAACATTCCTGTTTTTATTCTTTTGTTTTCATCTGACTGTAAGGGTCACGTTCTTCCTTGCATGACAATTCTGCAGAAAAGTCCTATTTCCCCCTCTTATTTTAGGGACAAATTGTACAGAGTGATTCCATAGGGTACTGCAGGTTGAGAAGGAGGGAGGATGTCCGGAGCTTGGGGAGATACTGTAAAGACTGGAAGCACCGATTGCAGGTAGTAACAGTTGTGTGTCTTTAAAAGCGCTAGAAGATATAAGCTACCATCTGTACAGGACCTGTGTGTGGCAAATTTCCGTCATATGCGTTTTGTTTGCATCGTGGGCATGTATGTATCAAGAGGAACATAGAGTAACGTTAGACTAGCTCCCTCACGCTTATGACTAACAAGAATCATCATTAAAATGTTTTGCCTTCCCTTCATTTTCTCTCTCTCTTTTGTTTTCCCTGATTTGACTCCGTCCTCTGCATGCTGGCAGCAGCTCCCTCCCTGCCCAAGCTAAGCTCTGGTGCGGCGCGGGAAGCCTCCGGCTGGCAGCCGCCCCAGGGTGGGGGGGCTGTACGCTCGCCGGCAGCGGCGAGGGCTACCTAACCACTTGCTCAAGCTTTTTATCACATCCCTAGTGTAAGTACGCTTTGCAGATCTCTTGGTGGTTCATTTGGCTGCTTGCTATGTACATATTTTAAGGACAATCATATCCTTAAAAGGAAAACGGAAAAGTGACTTGTGGTAGGGTGTCAGTATTTTGAATCGTAACAATATACTGATATTGATTCAGGGTAATGGTTGTATGAGAGTAAAAATACGATTTAATGGTCAAATTAACTTTGTATTTATATAACTCACTTCTGTCTTTAAGCCATTGATGTTTTATTTCAAAAGGTAATCGAAAACTTAGTATTTTCTAGGGCTTTTTATTATCAGAGAAATATAACTGTATAACTCCACACAATGCCTAAAAAAAAACATTGAAAGGAGGTTCAAAGACATTCTTTCAATCTGCTTTTAATTCCTGAAAGATCCCTGTAAAATACTATGAGATGCCTAATAGCAAACGGTTAACGACTTGCTGGATTTAAAGGTTATGACATAAAGAGGTAATAGTCCTGAGGCATTCTGTGGTGGTTTGCTTTCTTTTTTACATTATTGTGTTTAAGCGTATATTTTCTTTGGCTTTGGTAGGTATGAGGGTAGAAATGATGTTCTGAGTCCCAAAGATATCATTCCCAATCCTGTCATTGTTTTGATTTCCTTAAGGAATCCTTTTGTTTATTTGTTTTATTTGCTATTTTGTGGTCTGAATGATGCTTTGTAATTATCAGCTTGTATGTCATTCATAAAGGATTTTATAGATGAGGTCTTGGCATTTAGTTATATATACTCTTTGCACTTTCAGGTCACTACTCGTAAATTTTGTATGTTCTTAGGACGTTTCTATATATTGCATAGCATTTTATAGCTATCTACAGTAATATCAGTGGTATACATTGCTTTCCTATATATCAGCACAAAAGATTTCCTTTTAGTAGCATGAAATGATGTTTTTGTGGACTTCTTTTGTCATAATAGAAGTAAAGTTTCCTGTGCTATAGGTGTGGCCTGCAACAGACATAAAGGGTCACATTTCCTCCACAGTGCATATAGATTTTGGTCTTGTCATTAATAGGACTCAAACCTATGTGATAGATTTGGGAAGAAAATACACCACTAGAACCAGAAGAATCCACGTTCAGTCTAATCCCATGAAATCACCAGCGTTTTCTTCATCCACTGTGAACATCCTCACTACCATTTGGGGTAGCAGAGGACTGAATTTAAAAAAAATTACATGCATAGATGTACACTATAAAAATTAATTCACTGATTATTTTTTAATGAATCTTACTAAATTATTTATCTAAGCTAAGCGAATATTGCACCAAAGTCTTCAAAACATCTGATACAGATGGCATTTCCAGTAAGATGCTGTAAGTGTCGATGAGCCAAATTATCAGGTTTTGCTTAGCAAAGCAAGCACCTAGTTATTTTTTAAATTTGTGGTACTGGCTGAGCTTGCAGATCAAAGGGAGCCATTGATTCTCGTACATGGCTGTGTTCTGAGGTTTTTTTGCCTGCTCTGATAGACTACTTTCTGAAAGGGCTTTTCAGCAAGATAATGGTATGAGAGAGACAGCTCACAGCAACAATAGCTGCTTACAAGGCAGATGGTTATCTAAGAGAGGATAAAGTGTGACTTTAAGCAAGGTGGTCTGAAATGCATTTTCATACCATTTTGTTGATATGAAAGGCTGATGCTTCTGTCTTGGAAAAACAAATTGACACCAACTCAAAGACACTGCAGAAATGAGTCTTGGCACATGACAGTTCCTGCAGGATTTTTTTTTATTTTGTCTTTTACTTTTTTATTTATTTTTGCTTTGTTTATGTTTTCATTAAGATGACATAACTCCGTTTATCCAGGCAAAATTGCACAATGACTGACTCAGATTTAGCACTGAGAATACACTGTCTGTTGTCCCCCAGCTGCTTGGGACTGGGCTGTGCTGAGCATCACTCTCTCCTGTTGAGATTTGTCATGAGTTCATGTGCTGTTTACTCTGATCAGGAAGTACCAGAATCTGCCTTGCTGTTTTAAGGCGAGAGCTTATTCTAAGTTGGTCTGAATCCAGAGGAATTTTTTTAGTTCATCTTTAACTCACATCTTGTCTTGCCCGTGAGTATCTCAGCTGGAAAATTCAGCTTTGTTTTGATGTTTCCTAGGTCCATTTCTTGTAGAGAGAAATGGAAATACCTCCATATGCAAAGGGCTAAGAGCCATAGCCCACTCAAGCCACATTCTGGAGGCCTTTACTCCTGCAAAAGCAGGTCTTTAAAGCTCTTCCTGCCCTAGAGGGCTTCTCCATCCAAAACAGTGAGTACTACTGCTTGTGGCCACCTTTTTTTCCACTCTCTCTCTCTCTCTCTCTCTGGCTCCCCCTCTGCCAAACCACAGGAGCTTGAGAAGCTGAGATTTTTGACCCAGGCTCCATCCCTAGGAATCCATCATAGCACCACAGCTGCCAGTACGTTCTTCAAGAGGGTTTTGCTCCTACTTCTTGGTTCAGAATAAATGATTTCACCTTCAGAACATGCTGTAAGGATCTTTAAAACAAAGGCCTCTGCTGTGTGAGCTCATACATATGGGTGAGGATGTTGAGTGGTATTTTGCACAGAGTATACCCCTCCACTTCCCTTTTGTGGACAATTTAGCAAATCTAGCAGGGAAGCGTGTCACTCTTGTGGAAAAGCCTAGAGGCCATCTGTGATGGAGACCATGCTCAGATTTGCTGTATCTTTGATTACACTGCTTTTCTTTTTCCTTTCTGTACTTATTTAAATAAATAGAACCAAAGTTGTCATGGAGAGGAGAAAAGGTTATGTACTTCACGGGGCAGGAAGGATTTTAAAGTGTCCAGCCTGCAGTCTCACAAAAAGCAATGGCTAAAAGGAGAAAACTGCTTTGCCTCTAATATCACATCCAAGCAATGCTCTGAAATAGAAGCTAACCCAGTGATGATCACAATGCTGGAAAACTAGCACTTGCTGACGTTTTCTGACAATCTCTTTCTAAGGCCCAGGTCTACTGTGGCAAAGCTTCCATTGACTCCAGCAAGAACAGGAGAAGATCCTTAAACTATAGGGAGTAGGAAGTGTTTTCCTAGATGAGTCTTCCCTTTTTGTAAAGATAAACATTATTCAGGTGACTGTGCAGTCTTTTATATTATTGTAGAAGTACTTCCACTGATCTGAATGCAAAACACATCTTTCCATTGTTTTTCCGTCTTAACAAGCAGCCGCTCCTGCGCATAACCCCAATGCTCAGTATGTTCAAATTACAACTAACACAATCACTGCCATCCTTAATTTAACTTGTGATGGTAGAAACAGGACCAGAGCCTTTCCAGGGCAGTAAACCCCTGCTTATTGTGTCATTTCTCTTGTTTTTTTTGATATGGTAACTAGTTAGGCCTCCCTTTGATTTTTTTCACAGAAATATCTTTAATCTGTTTTTAGGAAGAGCAATATGTGGAGACCACATGGTAAGAACTTGAACAGATTGTTATTATTGTGGAGGATGCAGCACCAAAACAGTTGCCATTTTGGTATCAGGCTGCTTCTAAGGGGTTTCATACAGATGCAGTAGAGGCTTTGAACATAACATGCTCATAAAAGAAAACTGGCTACATCTGCATTGAATTAAGCCTGACCTTAAAATGTAAAAGCTACACATCTGGTCATGTTTCTTAGTCAACAGCAGCAAGCCTGTCCTGACTCACCTGCACCCCACAGACCAGGGGAGCAAGGCACTGTGAGCAGGGAAACGTGCTGCCTGGTCCTCACCTGGCTCCTGGCAGAGGTGTGGGGTGTCATCACGTAGAGATGTCTGCCAAATTCAGTATCAGTCTGGAAAAGCCAGGAAGGTGGTGCTGTGCTGTGGCGAAATGGTTGGGAGACGGGACAGGAGTAAGGGCTGAGCCTTTGTTTCATGTGGAAAAAAAGAGAGTTAAACATATGCCCATAAAATCTGGCTCATTTTTCTCTTGCATTGCTGCTAAGGTGGCTACGCTGCACTGAATTAGGAGCTGGATTGTGTGAGTACCTAGACCTGGGTGTGCTGAAGCTTTTGCTCGTGCCGGTAGATGGTAGACGGGTAGACTCGTTAACATAACTGCTCTCCTCATTAGCGGGTGAATTAGCTTTCACTTTTGAGGTAGTTTTAGCAGAGGTGCTTCTACCAATCTCCTGTAACCCAGCTCCAATCCACAGCGTCTCACTGCTCTTCTGCCCTCATCTTATCAGGGGGATCAGAGCAAGCGTGCCTGTGGCAGGGTGGTGAGCGGTGGTGAGACCTCCTGGCCCACATCTGAGCCAGGGAGGGAGTGAAATGTGCACTGCGCAGTAGGGTGTAGCAGCATTGGGTGTGGGGCAGGGGGCAAGCAACCTTCTGTAGCACGTGGCTTAATAAAAGCGAGGTTACTCTCCTTTTTTGCAGGGGAACAAGATTAAAGCTGTCACCTTAGCGTAAAATCCAAGTAAATCCACTGCCAGGGGGCAAACTGCAACAGCTGAACAATATCTCATTTCACAAGCTTTCCCTCTGAAAGCAGTGGATCTATTAGTAGGGTTCATTGTTATTAAGACTAAGTGAAGATACTATAATTTGGCCCCATGTGAATTTTCGTTGCTTTGTTTGTCAGAAGAATCTGTTTCAGGAAAGCTCTAGTGATGAAGCTCATGGCCTTGTTGAAATGTGGAATGAGATATGAATGTATCTGGTGGAAAAATACAGCTCCAATAAGGCCAGAAAGTACAGAATGGCTTCAGTGTTTTCTTACAGCCAAACTCTGCTTAAATATCATGGCGCGTGCCTGAGGAAGACATTGCAAAGAGCGTGCCACGCTGCATCTGCCAAGCTGACACCCTTGGGGCTTCCTACATGCTGAAAGGGACAGAGGTGTCCTGCTAGACATCACTTCATGTTTTTTTCTAAGACATGTTATAGCTGGCAGATTGTTGCTAATTACAGGTTTCCCTGGCATTATTTGTGTCAGCCACCTCCAGGAAGGTAGCATAAAATCTACTCAAGATAATGAGCAAGTAAAACCAGAGCTCCCTACTCTTTTTATCTAAATGGTTTGTTAATAATCTGGCAAGTTTGTGGGCACCAACTTTGTCCAAAAGATTGGAACGCTCTAAGGGTATTTTTATAACAGACTTAGACATGCTCTGCTCCTTACCACCTCTACAAATTTTGATGAATGTGTCTCCTTATATCATTGTAATCTTAAAAACATGTTTAAAACCTAACTGACAGCAATAGATGTCTTTCTTCCCTGACAGTTCATGAGGATATACAAATCAGTGTTTACTATATTTTTAATTCTGTAAATATTTATTTTGGTACTCTGTGTATTTATTGGCACTGATTCTGGTGTTTGCTTATGTGTCACTGTAAATGTTGATGGTTTCAGTAGTCTTGCTTCTAACGAATGTAAGCAACTCAGACTGACTGCACTTTTCTTCTTCCATTCAAAAATCTTACCGTGAAAAATATTCCCACTGTCATATTATGTGTTATAATGAGTACAGTCAATAAAATCAGTTGTCACTTTTCACTGACGAACGTGAAGGCTACTTTTTGATGAGCTAGAAAAAGAATCAATCTTTTCAGTGCACTGGAAAATAGTAGGCTTTTGAAAGAAACACATTAAGGAATGATGTCCCCAAAATAGCATAAAAGAGAATACTTGGGCATGTATGCACTTTCATTTTGATGTAGAAATGCCTTTAGCACTTCTGCTAATAACACCACAGAATAACTAGGCTGAATTTGCTGCTTATGGGAGGGCTTTCATAAATCAGAGTAAGTTTTGGTCTTCTGTTTCATCAACACGTTCTCCTTTTTTTTTGCCTCTACTTCGGTTAGACAAAGGAAATGAACTCACTTTATTCTGTTTGCAAACCAGCTTTGCTTCCTGCTTCTCCTGGTCAGACGTACATCAACTCTGGAGTTGCAGTTTTGGCTTGGCAGCTGGGAAATGCAGTCCTTCAATACACTATAAGCTTAATTTCTCGCCTTTAAAACTGAGACTTGACCACCACAACTGAAGTGGTATTTATTAGAACTTCTGTTTTGAAACCTCCTATAAATTTATTGCATTTAGAAAATGCATAACACATTTGCATCAATCTAGTTTTAATCCTTAAATTTATTTTCTTCACTCAGCTAAGTAGCACTGCCTTATTAAGGGTCAAGCAGCCTGCCGTGTCACTACATGTCCATGTTATAAGATACTGAACCAGCTAGAATAAGAACTAGAGTAAAATCTCCTCCAAGATTTCCGAGGAATAACAAAGCAAAGGGTATGAGAAATGAGCACAGTATCTCTGAGCTAATAGCATTCTGTAATATGAACTGGATTTTGATTCTGATTAAGAGCTTCTTCCTCAACAGTGGCAATGCTACACAAGAAAGTTCATTATACAAGTAATGAGCAGGACAAGGTGACACAATGTAAGCTGATGCTATGCCCAGAAATCTTTCCAGTAGCTGAAATGAGGATGAAGAAATGTTTGTTCCCTGGGAAAACAACTTTACATTCAGGCCTTCTTAGTCTGTTTCCCCTACTGCACTTTCATGTCTTTTACCCCATGCATCTGGAAGCAGAATAGTTGAGATATAAATTATTCCCAGCTGCAGATGATTGCCTAGTGGTTACCTTTCCTGTTCCCTGAGGATAGCTGCTGGGCTTTGAGTGGGAAAGGGTTGCAATGAAGCGTAGAGCAAAAGGGCGGCAACCTCATGAATCTCGATGACTGCAGATCTGTGTGGTGCAGCTGTTAACATCATCCACAAAATTAGACTGCAATAGCCTGGCAGTTCCATCGTTACCCCCCAAATTGGGGAGCCTTTGTGACAAAATCAGAAAATTTGGCCCCAAAATTAGTTTTGCAGTCAAGATGAAGAGGCTGATTGTCTAGTATGAGCTAAAAGTCGTTTCCCAATTAAAAACCAGATCAGTCATTCCCAACAGTACATCTCTGTGATTTTCATCTCCACCGTACTGGAAAAGTGAAATCCCCAAAATGTTTGCAATAGGGGTAATAACCTACAAATCTCCCTGTGACCCACTTCTGAAGTCAACTTCTTCATCCATCTTGCAAACCTGGAAAGCAAGGGAGAGAAGAGAATACTCTTGACTCCTAATAATTGGTAGGCAATATTGGCAAGACTAACTGACCAGACAATTGACTGAGTGAGTGCTAACCTCATTTTAAATCCTTTCCCTTGAATCATGGTATATTTCTGCCCCAAAGTGATCGTTTAGAAGTTATTTACTAGTAGCTTGCGTTGAGCAGACTACCTACCACACTGCACATCTGCTTCCAATTAAAACCGTTCCACAGCACCCTGAGGGAGATGAGAAGGAGGCTCAAAGGTTTCTGTGGAGGGTTATTTCAGCAGCCCCAGATGCCTCTGTAGCAGATGAGGAGTAAGAACCTGCTTCATCTCTAGTGTCATCTCATTCCTCTTGCTCTGCAAAGACCCTTTCCACTTAGCTCAGATATTCAGATAGATGCTAGGAATAGGAGTTCTCTTGTTCTGATTAATGAATGGGACTCTTCCTTGACAGATATGTGCGTTTTTTCCAGCTCAAGAAAAATGAACGTATTTTAAGAGACATAGACAGTGATGGGACCCCCCGGAGTCCATTTTAAGTAGAACAAGACAAGTGCCAGGAGGAAAAGATTGGGGTCTGTCGAACTAGAATTCCCACAGCTACACAAAGGCTGGTAAACAACCTTTGCTGATACTGTGTCTTTATGCTCAAGCCCTTCACAAAGCATGTCTGTGCAGAACTGCTATGTAGATCACAGGTGCGATGAATTACAGTCAGTGACTGCAATGCAGAAGGAGGGAGGGCATGCACTTTCCAACACACTGCTGATCTGCACGAAGCAGGTTCAGGTCCCTCTTCCACTGCTTCCTTTCCACGTAGTAGTGAGCAAGTCACTTCTGCCTGGATTTGCAAAGGATATAAGTACCACATTTTAAAGCCTGATCCATCAAATCAGCTGCACCTAGCTGCGGTGATGCTTAAAACCTTTGTGGCCACCTGCATGCCTCAATGAGCTCCAAGAAATAAATGAAGACATAGGCTCTCTGCTGCCTATCCAGATCTACAATGTGGGATAAAAGCAGTCTCCTATCTCACAGGAATATTAAGGGCAAAGTTTTTGCTGTTCAGGCTGTAATGCAGACACTGAAGTAACGGAGGCATCACAGATACTGCGCTGTATCTAACAGTGGAGTGCGTGGGATATCTACACGTGCTGTTTCCACATGCAACTGCTCATCCAGGTTAAACCGACACAGTGTAGGTGTTCTTCAGCGGTAGGCTACAGCAGTGTGGGAACTAGCAGTGCTGAACTCCTTGCATTGAGCTGGGAACTTTTGCCCGGCAATGCGCAGAACATAAAGTAAAGAAAAATCCCAATGACCAAACAGTTCTGCTCTGTTCCTGCCCAGCTACATAAATTCACCTCTAAAGATGAAAACACAACCAAATTTTGCAAGAAATTAATTTGTATAAATACAGCGAAATGTGTTTTAGTAAATATGAGCAGTGAATAGCCTTTTCTTTATTATGATTGTGATGATACTGGCCACAATCTCAAGTGGATAGGTGAAAAAATAGATGCTGTAGAGGTTCAGAAAAATGAAGGCAACAAAAATCAAATGAATTGTTTTCAGTATTTCTTAAGGGAAAACAGAGACATCTAAAAATTCAGCTAATCTTGGTATATCTTTACCATAGGAATATATTACATCTGCAACTGTCATTCCCTGAGTTTCTACCCTTCACATTCTACGCTAATAGATTTTGTTTACTGATAGGTAACAAATCTTAAAAAAATGTAGCATTTACAGTGAAGAAATCAATCCTTCTATTCTTTTGCTTATAGATCTATATTTTTCCTTGTTAACAAATTAAGCTTCTGATCCTTCTAATTAGACCATATCCAGTCATTATCATGCCACATTTAGCGTCTGATTATGCAGCCACTGCATCTGAACAGCTTCATTCAAATCAGTAAGAAATGCTCATATGCAGCAACTGCATAAATGGTGCATGCATCCTTTGCAGAGCTGCCTACTGCTGCTTTCTCAGAGGCTTAGAATGTTTATGTCTGTGATCACTAGATGATGTTGAATTTGCCTGTGTTTTTTTTTCCTAGCATCTAATAGGAAATCCCATAAATCTGCAAGTTTTAAGAAAAAACAATTGGACCAGATTGCATGGTTAAGTTAACTTGTCTGTGCTGGGCTGTAATTCTCTCTCAAGATGTAACATGTATTCAGACCAATTTAAAGTAAATGACTTTATCAGAAAACAAAACAGACATCAGAGCACAAGCATAAAGGCAAATGTCAGCCCATGGCTCTGAAAGGACTGAGATCCTCAATCTGAGCAATGAAACCTTACATTTCTGCCTCAGCTCAGGCAAACATAGCGCTATTTATAGCACAGCCTTTTACTACAGTTCTGTTAGAATGAGCCTCATCGGAGGATTTACATGACTAACCAAAAGCAAAAGCCTTTTGTACTTTGTTTCCATAAGAGAAGGCCAGTGTGAAGCTGATGTTCACTGGGCTGAATTACAGAAACTATCAGTTACTAGAAAACCAATTACTAACTTAAAGGCATCTGTTAGCACGGCATAGGTCTGCTCTCCCCTCCCCATGCCCTAGATTTAACGCCAAAGATGAGAGTTTAGTGAAAGCTCAGAAAGAACGCTCTTACTTCTGAAAAATAAAATGCATAGTCAAGGAAGACCGCATGTTTTCATGGTAACTGAGGAATAAAGGGTTAAGCCCTAGGAGATGGCTTTGAACCAATAAACAGCACAAAAGGCTCCTATTAGCAAACCAAGAGGCCAAACGTGCTCTCATTTCGCTCCCTGTATCTTCAGTTAAAACCTCTGGGCCACAAAGTTATGGTTGGAGTCAAGGCCGGCAATTAGCACAAGGTGATTATTTTACGTTCTGCTGCATACTCAGAAGTCTCATGAAAACCAAAATCAACCCACTGTCTTCACCTTCTGATCACATTTCCAGGTCAGGGTAGGCCTACTAGGTAGTCACCATCCTTGCGTCTTGCCGTGCCTGTTCAAGCACCCGGGCTTTCCTCAGAGATCCTGCTTTTTCACAGATGTATGTCTCTTCCGGCCTTCCAGATGGCAGCAGGCTCCTTAACAAGCTTCCTAGTTTTTCTTTCACCATCAGGATTTCATTTCAATGGTATCTTGTCACGTCTGTTTTTCTGCCGTCGGATGATGTGCAGGAGCTCGTCACATAATGCTTTTTCAGGAGGTTCCTGACCTACAGCCACCATGGCTGTTCCAGGCCTTCCAGCTGCAGACTTGTCCCCATGCAGCAAGGATCATTAAACACTTTGGTATTGCGGACTCCACTTCCAGTAACAGCCCCTGCCCTGGTTACCAAGCAGAGCTAAGGACCACTTTGTTTAGATGTGCAGACTACTTGCTTTCTTGTCTTGATTTGCACTACTGAACCTACCCTCTCTTCCCTCTTCCTGTTAATACAGGGCTTCCCTAGGTCTCCCAGTTTTGTCATAGGGATGTTTAACAGGGATCAGAAGGAGAAGATTGGCCAAAGAACTGGGCAGGGAATTGGAATTAGGATATAATATCCTTGGATCTTTTGCAGATATCCTGTGTGACTTTCAGTACAACATTTCACCTCTTTGCTTCTTCCACCTCTGCATGGGAATGGATTCCTTCTGCAGGAAAGGTTTCATGAGGTCTAAATCATTTATGTTTTACTGTAGTGTCTGTGAAGTGATTTGAGAAGCAGCTGGGGGCATGTTACAACAGCAGCGTTCTCCTGTTCCTGCCCTTCTTGCCTAGGTTCAGCAGAGACAGACATGGCCATGACCTAAATGGGAAGAGAAGAGGAGAAACCCTCTTGCATGGGATGGCAAGTTATAGGGTGAGGATTTGGCTCAAGAGAAGCCATGGAGCTGCCTTGCCCTCTCACCTCCTGTGGTGCTGGTATGCCCTGGGCTCCCAAAGCAGTCGTGCAACTTTTCCTCCAGTTCTGCAAATTTGGAATTAAAGAGCTGGAGAGGAGCTGCAGTGCTGCTCCAGAAGGTGGCAAGGGGAATTGGCAGCATGATGGAGGGCTGGGAGAGGAGATATTAAAGTCTTTCCTTAGTTGAAACCCCATAGTGGGGCGCCCTATACCTGCCGGGGGCAGAAGAAGGAGAGATGTGGGGGCTAACACCTCTTGGGCCTCTTGATATGCCTGCTCCTAGACCTCACTGCAGATACGCTTGAAACCAGGTGGCATTTCTGCAAATCTCTGGCCTGCTAATCACCACAGACTTGATTTTCATGATTCTGATTGAGGAAACACCAGACTAGGAAGTAATACCAGTCTTTTGAGGACGTTTTACTTTTTTCCTCACTTCCAGCTTTCCACTTAGGTCGGTCATAGCAGTTATTCATTGCCGCCCACCACATAGCCAGAAAGTATCTATGCATGGAATCTGATGGGCCAGGTGTCATAAAGCAATATGGCACAATGGCTCTGGAAAAGGGGAGTGTAGGAACTGACGTGTTGGTTAAACTGGTAACCTACCTAATTAAGGAATCTGTTGTTGTTTACAGCTGCCGGTAGAGGAGATATTTTGCAAAGACATGTGAAGACACTGTTGTGCATGAATATGCAGTATCTATTTGCTAGAAGAGGAACCCTCTTAAGTTTATGAAGTTAGCGGTTTGTCTCTGTTTTGAGGATAATTATTTTTATCAGTTATTACCGTAGAGGAAATGATTCCCTTTTGCATAAACTTTCACTTTTAGTGAATCATTTGAGCTTCTTGGCTTCAACAATATCCTGTAGCCATGAGTGCCACACGTTAGTTATGTTTTTCTAAAAGAGTGAAAGAATCAAAAACCTTATGAGAACTGCTTGAAACACTGGGGAAATTTTAGGTGATATGTAATCATTTTTTAATTAGGCAGACTCAGAAAGAAAGAAAAGTAAGAGCAGAAAAAAGTCCTGAGGTGTGTTATATTGCCATGAGGTTATTTGAAATGGCCTCATTACTCATGGATGAGGATGGAACTCTCCATTCATTTTATCTTATCCTCGAATATGTGAAATAATAATATAATCATCTGTAGGTTGCTGAGGTCACATTGTTTCTGAAAGCTTTAAATAACTGGCTAACTGTGTCTGCAAGCAACTTGTGAGTTTTGTAAACTGTTTTCGGTCTGGGTTTTTATTTGATTCAGCAGCTACTTTCCTTTTAGTGGTGCTAACCTCCTGTTTCAGGCTCTCAGGTTAGCTTTCAGGAACTTTGTAGTTCAGGAGCTTAGCTTAACTTGTCGTCACCGGACACCTTATTCCACTTTTAGGGTCTCAGCTTGAATCTCTCGCTCATTAAGGAGTCGTCTCTGGCAATCTGCTCCTTCTCCAGGTAGCCTGAGCATCTTGGCTCCATGCAGGGTAGCTAAAGAACTGAAAGCCTCCCCTCAGCCAAAGTCCAGGGAGTAACTCTTCTATGTTGGCCCCGAGCAGTTGTTTCTCCAGGTAAATTAAAGGCTGCAGCTCCTATGTTTCAGTCTCATGGGAAACTGTAAACATCAGAGTTCCATAAATGCAGCTTTGCAGTGTCATTTTTGTACCCTCCTCACCCCTTTGGACCGGTTGTTAGCTCCTGCTGTACTTGGCCACAATCAGTAAAGTATGAACCGGAAGGAGGGTGAGGAGGCGCAGATGCTCATGCTAGGCTACTCCACTGGCATGCCTACAAAGCCTTTCTGTAGACATTGTGCTGTTTTTTTGTGGAGGAAAGAACCTCACCTGCACAGTCTCCTCCCAGGAGAAAGGCTTCATGCTGCCAGAGGAATCAGTTAGCCAAATATCTGCAGGAATGGATCAATGCTTGGGGCAAAAGAGCTTTACAGGGGAAAAGTCAATCTGTTTTTAGGGATACAGATCTGAAGACAAAAGGGATCCCCAAGCCTTCAGACAACGAGCTCTGACTGGGGATCATACTAAACTAGTGCAGCTTCTCTCCTCCCCTGGGTAAGCTGCTGTGGCTTTTCGTTTCCATCCCGTTACTGGCATTTGCAGGCAGGAGGAGCCCTGTTGTAAGATGCATCTGGACGTCTCCATGGACTCTGAAGGCCCTGGCTGGACTAGAGCCGCCGCAGGTGACATGCTGTGCCAACACGTATTACTGGCACCACAGCCCCGATGATATTACAGTACGGGACAGATGGCTCTCAGGAAGGCATGGGGATTTGGGAAACTGAGTCCACGCTGGGGAAATGCCTTGTGGTGGAAAAGGCACTTACAGGACCAAAGGGCACCCACATTTCAGCTTATTTCTCCCATCTACCTGCTGCCTGACTCTGTGTGACCCCTTCACCTGTCCTTTTCCCCTACAAATCACACAGGCAGGGACAATCTCATAGCACAGTGGCGTGGGGACACCCCATACCTGATCAAGATTTTATGGTGTTACTGCAGTAAGAGCGGTAACGTGGCGAGTCTTCCCACAAGGCATAAATCTATCCCCTTGCAGTGCTGTAACCATTCTTCTTCCTAAGTTTCAGTTAACATTACTCGGGATGCACAATCACTATTGCAGTCTCTTTGGCTGCCCTGGATGTGCACCACAAAATGTCACTGCTGGAGTATGTTCTGGTCCAGCTGTTCGAGTGTGGGTGCAGGAGCGGAGCCTAACTCACAGCTGTTGCTTCTGCCAGAGCCTGCACTGGCTCCTAATGACCGTCCTCCTCTAGGAGGAGGTCTTCTTCATCAGGAGACCTTCATCAGCAGCAAGTCGTTAGCACGCTAGCATGCATGACAGCTTCTTCACTCTTAGCTTCCTCTGCTAGAGCTGTGCAGTTTTAAAAGTGTGCCTCCACTGAAGATATACCACCATAGGAGGGTGTGCGCGTTCCCTAAGTGCTTCTGTTCTCGTGGTACCCAGACAGGGACTCTGGCCCTGCCCCTCCAAGGCGGACAAGAGCTTTGCAGCTGGCTTCAGCCTGGGAGAGGATCAGACCTCTGCACAAAGTTTTCACACTCCCTTCAGTGTTGGAAAAACTACAGTGCTTACAATGCACAACTTTGACTTCTATACAATTTATAATTTCCATTAATTGCTTAAAGCGCTCTAATTTTTATACTGGTGTGAAAGGATCTTTGTTTACACTGATTGCGGAGGGTAATATTTCTAGCATCAGTAACCATGGCAATGAATTATTCTATTCTCAGGAACTATGCCAGCTGCACTAACGCCTTATAGTAGCACTCAAGCAGTTTGCTAATGAGAGACTTCTCGTTTATTGTAGGAGGACATTTTCCCTTGTCCACACATTAGCCTATAGTTTCTCAGAAGCACATTCTTTGTCAGTAATACTTGGAATAAAAATCCAGGCATATCTTGGTTACACAGCTGCTCCTCGTGTAAGGTTTTGATACTTTTTTCCGTTGAGATCCTATCATAAGATAGATTATTCAGGGAATATCTGAATAATCTTATGGTACAGTCTCTTTTTTTTTTTATTTCCACCTTCCACGAAAAGGACAAACTTACTTAGGATGCTATAGAGGTGCTATTTGTTACACAAAAAGGCACTACCCTACAAACCCATCTACTCAGAGGTATGTGGCTTTTATCACTCGAGGAAGGAGTTTAATTATTTTAAAAGACTAATTTTATAAATAGTTTCATTTAAGAATCATTTTAAAAAAGATATTACTTTGTAAAAATATATATTACATCTAAGTGTTGAATTGCTTCACCACTGAAGTGTTGAAGTTGATTAAATTACTGTTCTCTCAGCTATATGTGAACAGGATTACTATATTTGAAAAAAAATTGATTTATGTAAAACAAAATTTTTTTTTACCTATTTCACAATTTAAATGTTATTTAAAACATTTTAATAATAAAAGTTCCAAATGGATTTTTTTTTATCTTAGATGATTTTGGGAATGTTCAGTCGAAGAAGTTAGGTGATAGCTAAATTACAGTTGTCATCATTCTATGGATTGTGGTCTCAGAGCACAAAAAGATTCAGGTGGAATAAAGCATGCTCTCTTGTCTTCATAAAACCACTAACGACAATCCCAGGTTAATGAAACAAAATAGATATCTCTAGGAAAGATTTTGGAGCAACTGTTGACTTACTCGTAAGAGTTTGGAATGGTTCTAGCATGAGACTTTCTGAAGACGCATTTCTTTGCCTTGTGGCTTAGATGAGAGAGGAAGGTGAACATGTCCAAATAAAAAGCACAGCACAAACCTTTTTTTTTTCACATGTCCCGGGGAAAATTGATCTATTTTCTATGGCTAGTGATCTGGTGCCCTAATTTGTGTACTCTGAAGTCAGCAGCTCAACGTGACCGACATCTGCCCGGAACCAGCTGTCATGTGGCTCTGCCCAGTGATTAGCCTCTCTCTGAACCTCCCCCCTTTCACCATGGATTTGTGCTCTGCTGCAGAAAAAATGCTCTGTCCATACCTCTCAACACAAAGCAAAGTCCAGCAATGGCAGTTGTCCCAACAAGTTTGGTTTGGGTTGAATAAAATGAGAAAAATTTCCCCAAATTACTGTTCTGTTCAGCCTAGGATAGTTCAGTTCTTTTGCAGCTCAGTAAATCCCCCCCCCCCCCCCCCTTTTTAGCACTTAAAAAAATAGGTCATTTTGAAATGAAAACAGCAATGAAAAGCCGTCGTAATTTTCCACAAGATTGTCACAACTAAGCGGTTGACATTTTTCTTCCCAATATTTTTTCCCAGATAAGACAATTCCCCATGTTTAACTCAACTCATCAAGCTGTTTGGGTCTTCCTCTGTCCCCTGAAACTATATATATTCAGTTGGTGACAATTTGCTCCTCACTGGAAAGGTTTTCCCAGCACTAGTCTCCCTCCATCTCCTCCCCAGCGCTGGGAGCTGTGCAAACAGCTGAGGAAAGGGTTGGCTCTCCCACCGTGGGAACGCGGCCGCAGAGGTGCTCCCTTCCGACGCTGCTTGGCATGGCCAGCCGAGCCCAGCTCAAGGCAACTGAGCCCAGCTGGCATGGAGATGCGGTGAGGGGGTGGTGTTGCAGATGAATCAAATACCTGCCTGCCTGCAGGTTTTCCCTTGCACATGTGAAGCATGGCAAAAAGCAGTGCTATCTCCTCTCCCTGCCTTCGGTGGAAGCTGAAACAAGATTTTCGCTCAGGACAATGGCATAGGGACGGGTTGTGCGCTTTTGTGCCCAGACTTGAGGAACCCTGATGAACTTGGAGACAAACTTGACGAACCCTACAGAAAATTGCCTAAAAGAGAAACCGCAGCTGACCTTGAGCCATTGACCTGATTTAAACCCCAGGCTCCCCAGCATTTGCTGCTATTTTAACTGCTAACTCAGATAGCTATCCCAGCTTAGGAACATTCTGTTTTTTGTGTTTTTTCTTTTCATTAAAGACATACTGACAAAGAAAGAGATACAGAAAAGGAGAGGAAAAGCAGAAAAAAGAGAAAAGGGAAAAGAAAAAAAAGAGGGAAAGAAAAAGAGCTGCTTCATACAGCTCTTCCAGGTGGCAGACATCCAAACCCAGCACTCCCTAACAAAGGTGTAAATCTCAAATGCGCTTGTTAATGTCCGCGGAGCTACCCTTGATTTACACTGTGGGGTGAACAGTCTCTTGGCTGATGGAGTTGCTGTAGTAATGCAGGGCAGGCGTTCAGGGAACAGGGCAGTTGCATGAGAATTAAAAAATTAGACTGCCCTGAAGGAGTAGATTTATACAAATTCCTGCTGGGCTTTGGAGCTCATGATGGGACCAGTGTTTCTTTAGGGCTGCATAGTGCTCTTGCCATTACTCCTGAGAGAAAGTGAGCTGGGATTTTGGCCTCTCCCTTTGCCGGGAGATGCCCTTTGCTCTTCTGCCCCTTCCAGGTATGGGGATGTGACTTGCACAAGGCTTCCAGGGAGGAGACTCGCACCACAGAGGGTTAAACTGCTGTAATTTCAGAGGTAATCTCGAGTTTGTCCTTTTTTGAAGGCTGCGCCGCTGCTCATTAGGAGCAATTAATCTCCAGTGCTGCGCTCTCCCATCAGCTTTCGCCACTGTCAGGTGCCAACTCATCCGTGAGGAAGCAGCCAGGCATCACACACTGACAGTTTTCTCTTCCGATGTCTCACTTTGTTCCTGCCCCTCTCAGGTGGGTTAGGCAAATAAGTGCGTGGACATAATATTTTAGTAACAATATAGTAAATCAATCATGTCTAAGCATGACGCAACATTTGCACAACATGGTGCACGTCTCAGAAATGAGACAGAACCAGCACAGCTTTTGCTGCCTCTGAATATCAGGCTTAAGCTTGACTTAGGTCTGGGTTTTTGAGAGCTATTAGCCATCCCCAGTGCCTGGTAGCTCTGCAATAGCTCTGTAGGTGAGCGCTGGAGAGGAGTAAGTGCACTGATTTGGGAAGTTCCTCGGATAATTCCTTTCCTTAATATCAGTGCCATTTATAAATGTTGTAAAACATTGCTGTACCTCACCAGGGAGCCCTGTTTCTGGATAAAGGTTGCTCTCACCAGTATCTGTCATCACTGATACTGCAGGAAAAGGCTGCTCAACGAGATGAGGGGTATTTTCCAACACTTCAGTTGGGCCTCGGTTTAAACCTGTTTTCCCTATGGAGTCATGGTTGATGCAAAGAAACTTGAGTTAAGGGTTTCATCGCTGCTTTTACTACAAAGGAGCTGAAGCACTGTCTGTCCGAGCAACTCACAACACGTGGGTGGCGCTTTGTAAGGCAATTGCCAGAAGCCATCTAACGTAGTAGGACTCAGTCTAATTTTTTTCTCTCTCATCGACTGATTAATCACCTGTAATGCAATCCCCAGTCAGGGATCATAAATGTCACCTGAGACATTACAGTCAGCTCTGCAGCAGATCTCAGTTCTTCTGAACACCATGGAAACCCCCCACAAAGCACGTGGGAGACCTTGAAAAATACCATCTGGAAAAGGCCAAATCTGTACACCCAAGATCAAAAAAGTGATTGATATTATCGTGTAAAGACACCCCAATAAAACATCACACCATGCACCTGACCAGAGACCCAGGGAACTGCTGTGATACCCGCCACCGAATTTTCTCATTCTCATCAAACTAATGATGTGTTTTGTCACTTTCCCTAAAAAGTCCATTCACCAAGTTTGCCAGTTGTTGAAGAGCAATAGCTTTAAAGGTAAAGACTGCAAAAAAAAAAAAAAAGGTAATAGGACCCTACAGTATGACAAGGACACTTTACTGACATTAAAAATCTGACCGGAGGTGGTCTGTAGAGAACTGGTGCTTTGCCCAGGAGCTGCGCTGGAGTTCCCAGCCCCTGAAACCTGGGGAGGTGACTTTGCTGCTCCTGATATAACCACGTCTAGTATAACTACTTGGAGTGCTATCCCTTTACTCTGGAAGCATAAACAATACCTGCTCCCACACAACTCCTGCTTGTCCTGGATCAATGTGTCTACCATCTGTTTTTAAGCTATTTTGTATTTCAAGTGCACTTTGGAGAGAATTTCAGATTATTCTTGAAATCCTGAGTAATCCCAGAGGATTACAGTGGGAGTTTCTAGTGCACTCTGCATTGTGTCTGCTCTGCTCCCTGTGACACCGCCACTGCCGCGCTTTGCCAGGGCCTTTGTTAGTTGTCCGGATTTTTTCAGCTTTGAAACCATCCTTTTGCTGCCTCCTTCCTGCTGGCAGAGCCAGCAAAGTTCCCCTGGCTACTTGCTGCTGCCGTGCGGAGGAAACGTGCTCTGCCCTGCCAATCTGCCAGCGCCAGCCTCCAGTGCAGGAGATGCAGCTCTGCTCCTGCTTCTGTCTCCAGACAGAGGAAGAACAGCATGCAAGCTATTTTTTCTCCTACTTGTCAAAAGTAGAATAAAATTCCCCACCTCTCATGTAAAACAATTTGAGGTTTCTCCGTGAAAGACACTAACATAAAATGAAGATATTCTGACTTGTGGTTGAAGTGTCCAATACTTCCAGGCACTGAAAGGGTTAATTGGTGAAGAGCATCTGCAGAGCGCAGTGCAGACTGTACCTATAACCTTGCAGGAGGTGCTGTGTGACTCTTTTTGGCAGTGCTTCCTTGCTCCCCTGGAGCTGGCTGGCAGCAGGAGCTGAACCCCAGGAGCTGAACCTCAGCAGCTAGCACAGCAGGAGGGGCAGCAGGGACAGGCAGACCTACTTCTGCAAGCAAGCTGCTGTCTCCAGCGTTGTAAAGCTGGTCAGCTCCCCGATGAATGCGCTTAGTGGGGGCCTGGCGATGCTGGTGCCTTCTTCTACCGTTGCGAAAGCACAGAGATGTGCTCCGTATGCAGCGCCAAGGGGCTTATGCAGGGAAAAACTCTCATGGGAGTAGGAGGGAAGAAGAAGTTCAAAGGCTTGTTGAGTAGAGGCTGCAGAAAGAGGCTTGGTGGGGTATTAATAATAGATTTCACAGTGGGAAGAAAGTAAGAATTTTTGAATTTGGGAAAAAATTAGTATCTACTTAAACCATTTTCATTATGGAGTTCTGCCTGCTTGCTGGCTAAATTCCCACTCCCGCAGTTTGTATGACAGTAGCAATATCACACAGTGTCTTTTGTATTTAAGATCAGGAATTACTGTTTTCTCACAGTATTGACACAGGCCTGGGAAGAAGTCAAGTCTTCCAAGCTGAATCTTCACTCAATTGTTTGAAAATCAACCCAGCTGCCTATAGCTTCCACTTGCCGTCAAGGAGCAACCTGGAATGACTTGTGGCGCTCTCGAATTGTCCCTCGCGACGTGTGAGACTCATGGTCTGAAGTGGATGGAACCACCTGCCCAGGTGCTGCCTGGCTGCTTCTGCTTCGCAGGCCAAGCAGGGGAAGAGGTAACACAGGTGTTCAAAGGGGACTGAGGTAAGTCCCTAGTCCCCTACCCCAGATCAGCTCCCACCCCACGCTGGACTGCCTGCCACTGACCCCTCCGTGGTGGGAGCTGCCCCGCTGCAGGGGTTTGCAGAGGCGGCTGAGTGGTGGGCCATCAGTGGTGATGATCATTCCCCCCAGCTGCCTTGCAGGCCTGCAGCTTCTCCCTGACTTGGCACGTACCGGAGGGGAGCCTCCTTGCCATGCTGCAGGCAGCAGGCTGCCTTGCCGGGGATATGCCGTGGGAGCATGAGGCGGGAGCACGAGGAGGGGAGGCTGCTGGGCTGTGGGAAGACACAACTTTTTAGCTGTCCTCTGTTAGTAAGTCTGCCCAAGTGCTACCTCCCTCCAGGAAGAGTTGGCTTGAATCAGCAGGGTTTTGTTCAGTATCAGTGGTAACACAAACACGACAGAATACAGCTCTCTGGGCTGTATTCCCCACCTTTGCCCTCCTTGGCTTGCGGTGGCGCAGATTTTATGCAGTGTCCATGTTGTGTCAAGTTCTTCTCTGCACTTAGCTCATTTTTGTCGAGTTATTCCCTAGATCATCCTCTTCTTTAGCTGTCATGCTTTCATCTCTGTAGGCTTCTGACAAGTGCTGCATTTGTCTGGGACTTTTCTTTTGCATGTCAGGCTGCTGGGTGCTTTGGCTTTGGAGCACTGAACAGCCAGCACGGACCTGTGTGTGCAGACTACCCTGTCCCAGGGCGCAGGTGCTGTAGACTTGCCTGAAAAACAGAAAATCAGTGGAGAAATAGTGGCAGTCTAGCCATTATCTGTTGATTTCCATTATAAAAAAGACTATAGGCCATCCCAGCATTTCGGTAACATAAACAATGCTCATACGTTACTCAAAGGCAGAAGACGGCCCAAGGCTGCTGGCGCAGGAGAGCCGGGGAAAGCCAAGAAAGTAGGATCCATCAAGTAAAGCGCCTTAACTTGATGTTTTGGGATATAATTCTCAGAGTTAAATTGCATGAATACAGATTTTACACTGAAATCCATGATTTCCTCAGAATTCTCTTCTTTTGTGCCTTCTGCATGTGAACTTTTGTTAGTCAATTGCTACACAGCATTTTACAGCGTTTCTTTTGTGCAGTGGTCCTTTCAGCTGTCATGCTCTAATCACATTCATCTGAGATGTATAGAGCATTTATTGTTTGGTTTGGGAGTTTTTTAATGAACGTTTCATTTAATATTCAGTCTCACTTGCCATTTGTCAGCAAGATCAACATCCTGTTGAATTTCACTCACAGCAACCTCAGTGCACCAGCTACTGGTCCACATCTTGTTTCACCAATGGCTGTAACCAGGCCACAAGACCGTCTGTGTCAGTAATGTGTAAAAGTGAAGACAAGAGAGGCCTAAATACAGACCATAATGGGAATTATTCGCTTTTTCTTTTTCTTCTCTTCTCAGGCACTGACCCATTTTCACCCCATATCTCATCTCTAGTAAATGTCTAGAGCTCCATCTAAGGGTGTCCTGCCAAGGGAAAAAGAGAATTATGTTTGCTTCTCTTTCCTTGTTTATGCTGTATGAATGCCTAAAAGGTTTTTTCGTCTTTATCCAATAATATTTCTCTTGCTCTCTTTTTACAATAACTCCAGGGCTTTTCCTAATAGACTGATTGGATAACTGGAGTAATGTAGATCCATGTGAAAACTGCTCTGCTGAGAGGAGTAATGATTTTTCATTAAGACTATTAATGTCCTTTGGGAATTTTTGTTCTGTTTCATTGCAACACCTACAAATATTTGGGGGAAAATGTATTTCTGTTAAGTGTTTGGAGACTTCTGCCCTTTCAGCTAAGAACTGGGGAACCACCATCTGAGACCCTCTGCAAATTCTTCAGTAAAAAAAAGGGGAAGCTAAAATTAGTTTTCAACATATAATTTTCCTTCAGAGCTATAGAAAGGAGCAACCTCAATCCTCTTAAGCCTTTTTTTTTAAAATATAAAAATAAAAGCAAGTGCAAAAGCGAAAGCCAATTTTTTTTTGTTTTTCTTGATAGGTTACTACTAACAGAGAGAGTATTTTTTGAAATCCCAGAGACTGGCCTGATTTGCAGTTTCTTCAAAGCACACAAATAAAACCGTGTTGCTAAAGCTCAGCACGGAGACCGCCTTTCCTTCATTTATCTCAATTGGGACTGCCAGAGGGACAGAAGAAATATCACCAAACAAATCAGCTAGCAATGCTCCTTTCAAGAATACTTTATTACTCTGGAGCAGCAGTTGCAAATCCTATAAACGTCTTCCTGGGACTGCTAGTGTGTTGGCCATGATAGGAGCAATTTTTGTATGCAGACACTAACCTCCAGAAAAGCCTATTCTCTTTTTCTTTCCTTCTTAGCTTTTATCTTAATTTTTGTCTTTCCAATACACATTTCTATTCTTAGTGCCTATGGTAGTGAGGCTCCCTAGCGTTCACTTTCTCTTCTGCACATTCCTGCCCATTATTTCTGTTGGGATTGAAGCTGTGTATAAAGCCCTAGCAAAGGTCTCCCCTTCTGCTACAGACACGGCAAATTGGCTATGTTTCTGCCATGCTACATCAGGGCTCCAGACTCACTTTTTGTTAGTCATTGTGGCGAGGTTGATAGCGCCAGGAGAGGCAGTTAGAATGGGTGAAACAGATAAATATTAAGTAAAGAAATAAACACCCCAGCTATAAACTCCCCTCGCATACATATTCCATTTTCTGCAGAGTTTGCCATCTAAAAATGAGACAAATGTATGCGTAGCGGGAGTGATGGGAAGGAGGAAGGAGGATAATTAGGGCACAGGTTATGTTACAGATTAATTTAGCAGTGTGTGTTTGTTTGTGAGTATTTCAGTACTTAGTTCCATCAGAAAAAAATCTCAAGTAGTTCTGGGAAACTGATCAAGTGTGATTACTTTTCCCAGCTTTTATCTCTAAGCCCACTTTTTTTTTTAATTAATTAATGAATCTCACTAACATATGAGCATCCCATGGTCTCTTCTCTCTACTGATCCTCTTGTGTTCCACTGCTAGGTACTTCCTTGAAGTTGAGTGCTGCCAGCCTAGGTGCCATCTCCACTCTGGGAATGATTCCCTTCAGCAACGAATCTCTGCCCGCAGGGCCCAAGGATGCCTTGCTTCCTTGTCAGAGTAAGTTTTTATAGGGTGCCTATCAGTCGTTGTATTATCTGACCATCCATCTCGGTCATTCCCAGGGAAGAGATGGCTTTCAGTGGTATGGAGGTACGGTCAGGAAAGGAAGGATATGTTTTTCTGACTTCCATCATCAAAATATTTGGTGTTGGAAATCATAATGTCACAAGCTGTATTGTATTTATCCTCAGCACCTCTCTGAGAGTACTGTGTTCTCATTTTGCAGCAGAGGAACTGAGGCACAGAGAGCCGCCAGAATAAGCTCAAGGATGCACAGGAGATTGCAGCAGAGTAGGGACTGAAACTTGTCTCTTAGTTCATAGGTTACTCCTCCAGCCACCAAATCATCCTCTCTCTCTGTTAGCTTTCTGTAAATCAGTGTTTACCATCCACACTTGGTCTATGGATTGAATCCATCATCCTTTGAAAGTGCATATATGATCTAAAATGAGGGGAGGGGGAAATAGAAATACTGTTTAATGTAATTCTTTGATGATCATCTTAAACCTCTTCAGACAGCTAGTTTAACACCAGTAAAATGCTGCAAGGTGCCAAATTGGAAAAAAAGAGATTTCCACTCTAAAGACCCAAATTTTGTGCTCGTTACAGAGCTTTTTCTGCTATGTAATGCTCAGAAGTCATTTAATATCTGTCTTCTTTATCCATAAAATGACAGTATTAGTACTCTCATCTGTCAAAGATTATGTATAAATATTTATTCCTCCTAGGATGTGATGGAGGCCACATTCCCCTGCTTATAAGCAGTGCTACCACTTCAATCCTAACAATTGATCCAGGGCAGCAGCCTAGAAGAGCATTTCAGTAGATAATCACATTCTACTGATTTGCTCTCACTTAAATGTAAATACACACATAAGCATATTCCTGAATACGGGTTGCTACAAGGCATCAGATACTCAGTATCCAAATAATATTTTAGTGCTCTGAAGGGGCAGCTGATTTCAAGTAATCACAATAACTTCAAGATGAGTTATATTTTATGTACCTATTTATTCCGGGGCTGTTTTCCGGCAAACAGATTAAAAGCAAGCAGTCCCACGCTGTTTCCCCCATATACTTTGTATTTTCTTGGTTTGAAACCTTACTTGGTAAGTTTTCCATCACGATTGTCATTGGTCCATTAATTCTAAAAGCTCTAGGGTAAATTCTATCCATTTCTCTCTGCAGATTCACTGCATTTGATTTGTCCTCATTTACATAATCCATCTGTCTCCCCGACTGGAGAGCTGTGCACGGTCCTAGGTGCCAGAGAGCAGGGGCTTGGTGTGCTGCTCTGAAATAATGGAGAATAACCTTGCACAATTGCTGGCTCTTTTTTTCTTAGCGTCTGATTAAGTCAGTGTGATTCTGTGCATGAGTCACGTAACGCACGCCTGCTTAACGCACGGCTTCACAGCGGTGGCGCCTGCTCCTGAGAGGTGATGGATGTCTGTAACGGAGTTACAGGCGCTCGGCTTTTCTCAGGATGTCATCAGTAGTAGTGTGGTGTTTCTTTGGTGTGACCAAATCACTCATAGCACTTGCTCTGTCCTGCCCACTGCAGATCTCTCAGATTTCTGGTGCTGCCAGGCAGAGAGCAGCCGTACCCGCCTGACACACGGGTGCTTGAGGGCGTCCTACACAGCACAGGCAAAGGCAGGGATGGGAGCTGAAAATTCTACCTTCACACAGCTTTTATTTTTCAGACGTAGATTAAACTCAGTGTGTTAGTAACAACATTTATTTTTTCAATGACTTCCTCCCAAGATGCTAAAGAACGAAAACTTAGCAAATGAACATAATGCTGATACTATGGAGAATTAAAGGCATGTGTTGCTATTTGCAGGAGACCACACACGCAAACACACACCCATGCACACACACACTCTCAAGTGCTGTCATGGTCAGCAGCTGGACCAGGGTTGAGGGTCAGGGTCCTGGGAGCAGATGCTCCGGGGTGGCGCTGGCTGATCCTGGCTTCCCTGTCTCTCTCTGTACCTCATAGAGTTTCTGGCTCCAGGAATAAGTCTCCACATGGCTCAGTGACACTTGCCCAGTCCAGGATACCACCTCATGGGCCTCACTGAGGCTAATACCCTTGCAGAGAAGAAGGCATTGCCAAGGCTGCGGGAAGACACTGTGCCTGGATGTCCCACATGACCCCAATCGCATCAAGGATGGAGCCCGGCTTCCTGCCTTCACTTCCCCCAGTTGTTGGCAGGCACAAGGAGAAAAATCAATGCCCGGAGCTCATACAGCCCTCTTTTGCCTGGCACGGACCTCTTCCTCAGGGCACACTTTAGAAAGGAAATAGCTCCTGACATATTTTACAAGAGGCCCGAGACTCTAGCGGTGCCTTTGCGCCCCTGAGCATGTGGTGGGGTTGGGCTCATCCACCTGATTTCTGTGTCCTGATGGCTTCAACAGGAGCTAAGGTCAATCAGCTCAACCTGCAGTCCTGGATACACGCAGAAGACAGTCTGCAAGAGTGTAAACTAGGTCAGAGCGGTTTGGATCAGGAGATCACCTGGCCTGGCGTCAGGTGTCATGAGTGTGACGGAGGTACAGGGGCACTCGCCCAAGGCAGACAGGTCCCGCACAAGGGGATATTGCAGGGAGCGGCTGCAGCATTCTCGGACCAATGCTACCTTCTTGGATCCAGCCCTCAGTGGGCTCTAAAGATCTGTAATATCTGGTCCAGATGGGCTAGAGGGGCTGTCATCCCCCATCACCATCACAGCAACATCTGGCTCTGGCCTACTTGTGGGAGGCATTTAATCAAACGCTTACGCTATATGTATCTGTATGTTTGCATGGTAGGAATTCTCCCCATGTTCCTCATGGGCTGATACCATTTGTTGGATGTTTCCATTCAGACAGGGGTGGCTGTAGGAGGAAACAAGGTCGAGTATAGGTAGCAAAACATGAGACCATCTGGCATGTTGGATCTTGGGGAAAGATGAACAAAGATGGCCAGTATAATTATACTCGTTGGACAAGCTTAAAGCTCTCCCTGCCAATAGGCAGCCCACAGAGATACCTGTAAAAAGCAATCTGGACAAAAGAAGAGAAGGTGTGTTCACTTGTAACTCAAACAAAATCATTTTTGCTTCCCATTTTCTTTTTATGATGGTAGCTGCTGCTTTAAAACTCTCCCTGCAAGGACAAAATATGTTTTTTTCCGTAAATTGTTTGTCTCAGGCATACAGTGCTTGAGCCAGCAGGCATATTCCAGAGTTGCATAATCTCACATTTTAAGGAGATGAGGAGGAGCCTGAGGCCCCGTTCTGCCTCACCAAATGTGTGCAAGCAGCTCGCCTTCTTGCCCCCAGGCTTTCTCACTCTGCATGTGAGCATGATGCTACCTCACTAAAAGAGCTTTGAAATCTTTGGTTGGAAGTTACTCTGAAATTGTTCTGTGTTATTGAAATGACAGCTTTATGCTGAAAATCTCCTAACCACTCTCTTTCATGGCAGAGCAGGCATTCCTGGTTGCTTCCCAGGTTTGTACATCATCGAGGTCTGTGCTGACCTTGTGTCTTTTCACTGACTGCGTCAACACTGTGGGGAAAGGGGATGTGCTCAGAAAGGGGACCAAATGAACTAGGGCAGGGAACAAATACCAGGAGGTAATGGCCTTTAAGTGACTGGGCCTCCAAGGAATCAAAGGACATGGATGTAAATCTGAGTGAACAACAGCAAAATATACCTGGCAATTAAGGAAAATGTAAAACAGGTGAAATTTCACAGTAGGAGGTTCTTCTCCTGACCCCCCCCCCCACATTGCTTTTGCTGGGAGCAATCAGCTGTTAAAACCATTTCCCCTGGAGAATCCCCATTGCAGCATGTCAAGAATAGCTTGCGGTTTCCTAGATCCAAGACCCAGCAAGATATTTGGTTTGCAATCAAGCCTGTAGTTAGCAAGACTTTTTTTATCCCTATGTCTCTGAGCTTTTTTTGGTGGGAGGGAAACACTGCTCAGCCCCCTCCAAAACCTTCCTCCTGATGCTTGCCCCAGGCATGTGAGGCCACAAGGCATTCTCCGAGGGCAGTCTGTGTCCTTAGGATGTCATTGGGACATCTAAGCATTAGTCTTCTAATAGACTGCCTAGCTCGTTTGCTTGTAAGCACTACAGCTCCTGGTGCACAGCAGCTCTGCCACCTCTTTCTCTCTCCGTGGCCCCAGGGACCAGCTGCAGCTCAAGAGCATTTCAGCTAGGTGGGCCATTTTGTGCAGCTGGCTTGTCTGGTCTGGGAGAGGGTGCAGACTGAGAGCAGGAGGGTTTGAAGGGGAAGGAGCCAAATTTTTAGGTTTGTGAATTGCCACAAGAGACGTGACTGGCCTATTTACAGAGGTAAAAGAGGAAAAGTGATTACAAAAGGGCAGGTTGGAGCCAGCAGAAGCACTTGCAGTCCAGTGCTCTCTTCACTTGATCATCTGGAGTGACCACAAGGCCAGAAAGGAAAAGCTGGATACTGGCATCGAGAGACATTCAAGGTTCATGAGGGGTTAGACAGGATAAATTTAATAAAGGACTTACACTTCAAGCTGCACAGGGAGCCCCGGGAACAGTGCTGAGGGGCTGCTGATGCAAGGTTGCTGGATGCATGGTTGGATGCCGAAGTGTCCAACTTGTATCCTAAGGGCCCCTTAAATCTACTAGAACTATTTCCTCATCTCAGCTGTGCTAACCTTGAGTAGCTTCCAGGAAGCAGCTAGACATTGTTCACAAAACAGAATATGCACGTATAGGCTAGATGGGAATTTGATCAGCATGTAGTAAGCACGCTCTGGGCCTGCTGTCACATACTCTGCCAGTCACTGACTCCTCACCAGATCTTCTGCAGGTGTTCATACTGCACCTAGGTTCAGGGTACATCCGCCCAGCCCCATGACTTAGCCCTCTGCTCTCATTGTATATATGTCATTTTACTCCCACGTTCATTTCTAGAGTAAGCCAGCTCCTTCGTCCAAGGTGAAATCCAAGGAAGTTTGGAGGACAATTCACTCCGGGGACCAGAACCAAAGGCTGGCGTTCCCCTCGCTCCAGTCACCCACTTCTCTTGGCAGCACCAAGGCCTGTCCCTGGAGAGCATCATCCTATGGTGGCACTTTTAGCACAAGGTAGTAATCTGCATCTGGATCCTCTTCTCTTTCCTCTATAACCCTTCTTGGGGAACAGGACACCCATTCCTACCACAGTTCCCCCCTTCCCTGTTCTCCAATGGCTCTAGGACACGTCACCTCTACTTTTCCCCAGCCTTTCCTCAAAGGAGTGCCAGAGGGTCCTGCAAGGTGCGGTGCTGGCAGGAAGAGGCAAGCGAGACCTGGCTGCATCCCCTCCCCATTGCCACCGCTGATGCAGAAAAGCTGAGCGGATTTCAGCAGATTTCGGTGTGGCTATAAGGTGGGAAGGTGGATCTCATGTGGACATCATAGATGAACAGAAGGGTACACAAGCGTGCTGTGGATACACTGGCATTAGCTGTCAGCTAGTAATGCAGGCTTTATTGTGCATTTAGCATCGCCACACTTACCACAGTGTTGCTACAGTCTCCATCACTAAGATACAAGCACTGCTACAGCTAGAGATTTCTGTGTTTGTGGGTGTGTTATCATGTCTTCTGCATTTTTAGGGTGGTTGAACTAATGTCTTTGGGCCAGCCTGCCCAAATCCAAATTCCACTGTACCACTGTTCCACTGACTTCAGCTGATGCCATACAACATAACCAATGCCAGTCTCTGCGCTTTGATTTTAGGAACTCTCGTTACCAGAGGAAAAACAGATGCTTCCCGTCCAGACTAATCAGGGAAGAAGTTTTACCCAGAGGATGAATCTGCGTAAGTTTAAACGTAATCAAATTGGTCAAGTTGGAGGGCCAGTAGAGCTCTGCTATGAGGGACAAAACAAAGGGACCAAATTCAGATATTAAAATCCGTGCTCACATGTGATTCTAGTGACTGTGCTGTGCACTTTACTAGGAACTGCAATATCCCTGAGGATAAAACAGCAGCTGGGATTAAAACAAAGCAGGCATCAGTCCAAAGTACCAGTAAATCGCGTGAGGTTATTACTTTGCTACAGATTTTACTGATGTTGAAACTAAAGAAAATAAAAACTGATTTCTGTTAAACAAAGGAGGTGAGGCAAGGAGTACCTGCAACAAATTGAAGCCCTCATCCTGCAAACTTTAAGAATTAAATTCTTAAAATTAAGATTGTATGAAACTGTAAATGCAGAGTTTCCATTCAGGACTGGGGTGTGAAAAGACTGCACCTCCATGCAGTTTATAATATGACATACAAAGGGTGGGAAATAATCAGCTCTGTATATTTTTGTTATCTACAGATCTTCCTTTTTTATACTGAAGTTCAATGTGAATACAAAGGAAATCAAGTGTTTCGTACATCAGAGGAGAAAGGCAGAAGAGGTGAGGCAGAAGGAAGACATGATAAAAATAGGATATAAAAGAGGATCATAAAAATACACTGGAGCAGAAGTGTCAGAACAGCCTTTAAAATATCCTGGATGATCGATACGACAAATAATACAGAACTGATGCTTGCAGTAAGCAGGGGTCCAAAGTATCCCACTTTAATTACTTTCCCGGGGAGTTTCCAGGGAGCAGTGTGGACTGCTGGCTAGACATCAGCCACTGGTCAAGCCTGGCAGCACATGAGATGGCTATTCACCAGCATCCTCTGTGACGGGAATATGTGCCAGCCAAACTCCCAATAAACACGACAAGATCCCCAAAAGCAGCATATCAATGAAAAGACTGGGTTTTGTCATGGATGTCAGAACTGAAGAGAAAGTCAAAGTGGACAACTACAGTCTCATTCCATACCAGTGTGAGGGTTGCCTCTGGGAGCCTGTCGTACCAGACATCTGACGTGCTTTCCTTGTCCCATTGCCGAAGGTAGAATCAATTTTTTGAGAAGTGGAAGTAATTCATGTAAAAAAATGAAACCAAAATTACCCCCACTTACCTGCATCCACCTTTACAAAGGCAAAGTTTATATTTTAGAGTTTATTATGAGATTAGCTGCTCCACAGGTTTTCAGTCACAGCTATGGTTGAATGTGCCTTGGGCTTAGCTATGTTGACAGTTGTAGATTAATCCCATGCTGCTGTTTCTTCCAAGACTCTTGCACAAATTAATTCAAAGGAAGCTGTTGGTGCAGACTGCGCTGAACTTTGCATTAACTGAGCTTGCTGCAAGGCAGGTGCATGTGCAAGTCAAGCATGACTCGAGGAGGGGAATGAGCATTCTGCGGTGAGAGAGGAGCAACAGCCCTTGGGTCTGGCATTTTAGAACACGTGTCATAGCCTCTGACCCAAATTTTTGCTGAATTCTCTGCCCAACAGTCTTCTTAGCTGCATAGCACAAGGAATCCAAATGTCTGGCCATGGGAAACTGATACTGTGAAACTCTCTATCTGTATCACTGCAGTGGCCAGTTGTGAAGGATATTTCAACATAATATTATTCTTATGAGGTTCACAACAATTATACTTCTCTTAGGCCTTTATATCACCACTTATCATGGTATCTGAGCGTTATAGAGTCAAAAGTAATAGGAAACGCCAAGAACTGTGTGCAGTCCGTGGAAATTCCCCCTCCGTGTGGTAGGGTGGCTTTTTCTTTTTCTACTTTTTATCTTCTCCACTTTTAATTTATTTTCTGTTTAGTGAGATGGCTTTACTATTTAGTTATGCTCCTGATAGAGAAAAAACTTGTGAGGGTGGTTAATTATCTGGACTTGCCCAGCTTTTTTCAGAAATGTGTTCAGTAGCTTAATCCTTTGTCAAAGAAGGTCATCTTAGATAATAATGATTAAAAAAAGCATTGCAGATGAGGACATTAGACTTTTCTGCTTCTTTGTACCCTCATGCTCCTCCTGGAATGCATCCTAACCAGGAAGATTCATAGTGACATTCAGATACCACCTTTCGCACCTCGGGTTCTGTGGAACATTCAAACACACTTCATGCAGCCATGCTTCTCTTTGGTGCAAATCAAAGGCACCTGTGTGTAATCCGGTTGTATTTTGTCACTGATGTAATGACACCTATTGGGAAGCGATAGGAAGGAAAAAACCTGGGCTAATTTCAACCTTTCAAAAAACCTGCAGTTTAAGCTTAATGTCAGAAGATGGCAGCAATAAAGCACAATCAAGGCCTTTTCGTCCCCAGGCTTTTCGTTTCAAAACATGTTTTTGTTCCAGAAAGAGGTAATTCTTTTAAAAGGAGTAATTTTTAACAGAGGCAGCAAGTATGACAGGCATCCTTCCAGTAAACGTGTATGCATGACTTCCTTTCATCCTAATGGGAGGCATGTATCAAGAGCAGAACACATCTTATTATATGCAAGCCTGCTTTTAGAAAAATCATGTCGCTTTTTTATCCTCGAAACTAGTGTTCCATCTCATGCATTAGAGAAAATAATATCATATTGCTGCAAATGTTCACATATATAATTACCCAATATGGTGAAAAATTACTGAATTTTGATGGCGATGTCTTCTAAATTGAAAATTTATTTTTATTCCAAGCATTTCTCCCAGCGAAGACCATGTTCTGAAATTCAGAAAAAACAGGGAGACTTTGCAGTGGGAATATCCATCAGTGGCATGAATGTTCAGCAGTTTCACTCCACCTTGAAGAGTTTTGGCTGTGGGTCTGTTAGATTCGCCCGTAGCTTAGCAGGGTGTCATCCCTCAAAAGACACAACGGTGCCAAGAGACAAAGTTTTTTTGATTGAGGCTGCTATCTCAGAAAGAAAAGCCAAGAAATGAGGCATCGTCATTGAGTCCATGTCCCCTTCTGCGATGAGAACTTGTTAGGTTACAAGACCATGCTCTCAAGGTCTGCTATCTGGTATTACTATCAAGATGCTTTCTGAGCTTTGGCATAACGAGTCCTGCCCTTCTTCAAGTTCTGACGTAAGCGGTTGCCTTACTTGGCTCTATTCTCTTAAATGTCATTGCATTTCACTCTCACTTCAGAGAGATTTGAAGAAATTCTATCTACACTTTTTCCATCACTTTAAGGGGACAGTCCTGGAAATGCTCCTGTGTGATGCAACCCAGATGCTGGTTTTAACTGTGCTTAATATTGTCTGTGATACAAAATCAGTGCAGTATTTCTACTGATGACAGTGTTTATCCCCTCAGTCACCCCAAAATCTTCACTTCACTGGGAATGTTTTGCTCCAGGACCTCTCTTTCTTCAACTACTGCTTAAGAAGTAAGTTACTTTTTCCAGCCAGAGCTTCTCAAGTGCTCTGCTTTTGCAATGTGCTACAGCCTTGTGACTTTCCCCTGAGAATGATGAACTTCAGATAATCTTTTATCTCTGGGCTACGCAATATGCTTTTGTTTGACAAAGTCCATACATGTCCAGTTAATAAGTTCAGGAGTCCAGACAACTTCTGTTTTTCACTGGATATAAAAACATTATGTACAATGTAAAACATGTCAATACTGTCTTTATTTTGCAAAAATCTTCATTTCTTTCATCTCCATTCATGCCTGTTGCACAGGAATAGCTTAGGATATACATATATATTTTACATATATACATACACACACACATATGTATGTGATTTACATAGTACATCATACTTCTCCTCCTCAGCTTCTATCAATGAGTGTCTCTTCATTTCTTCAGTGAACTTGGGCAGAGTGACACTAGTTTGAAAATCTAATCCCGTGGGATTAACTATGACAATAACCACAGCTGATACAGTTTTAGCCCGTATACCTCTGAGTAATCCATGCAAGATCCGAGTAACACATTAGGAATAATAATGCATTGAGTGTCCAACAGCTGTGAGAAAAGGAGCAGAATGTCTCTGAGTCTTCTCCCCTTTCCAGGCTCAGGCCTCTTAGTGACCAAAACTGCAACCTGCTGCAAATGGCAGTTTCAGAGGACAGCTGTAAGTCATTCCAGTGCGCTTCTTCATCCTATATGATACCAACATACAACCTGATTCATCACTGACACCCTGGCACGTCATCACTCCAGAGTTATGGCAGTATGATTCTGCTGATTTTGCAGTGCAACATCTGTCTATCACTTGATTTAATGATGATGGAACCGATCAGTTCATGATGACATGAGCTCTAAAAACTACTAGTGTGGCTGAGGCAGCTAAGCAGTTCAAAAATTGGTACCATCCTAAATCCTGAGAACTGGCTGGATTTCCAGTTGATTTTTGCAGGATGCTGCCAATGTGGGATAAAGATCTCCCTCTGAACAATTATTGCTTAAGAAAAGACGGTTCACAATCAAAAAGACAAGTTAGAGCAGAGATGTGGAGGCTTTCACTCTGTGTTCTCATACATACAATCCTATGCATTGTAATCCTGTAATAATTTTCATAAACTCCGAATACTTCTAAATGAAATGAACTCCTATATCCCCTTAAAGCCAGGGAGAGGGCAGTTTATGAAATGAAAGTAGACAGCACTGCAAATATCATTCAGTCACACATCCTCCTCAGATCAAGGATGATGCTACTTTGGCTCTGCACATGATTGCAGAAAGTACATTTGCTATGATTGAATGATCCACCCTATTTTACTGTATTTAAAGATAAGCTTCAAATCAGATTTTCTCAGTGGAGAGAGCTTTTATATAATATTTGGTTGTTATCAGCAATAACAAATGAACGAATGACTACTGTATTCCACTTAGCCAGTGGGGCCAGATAATGGAGTCACCTATCTCCTTTTTAATTTACTTTTCCCATGACAACCATTGGTACTATTTGGTAAAATTCTTATGCGGAAGGAGTATACATTGTTGAAAAAATGAAACCTGCCTCCTGTATGCTGATGATATCTTGACAATGCCTAAAAATCCATGCATCTAGCAATTTTCATTTCCTGATCAAATCTGAATATATGAACGTTACCTACAAGGATATCTCTAAACAGTTTTGAATTTTGTCTGAGAAAACCACTCAGTCACTCATAATACTAAGAAAATATATTGATGGACTTTTCCTAGGCATTCAATCTTAAAGCAATTTTCTTGACTAAAGGTGGCTATACTCCCATTGTGATTCAAAGTAGAAAATGATTTAGGTACTTCATTTGAGATATGGCAGATGTTCCCATATATTACATGCATCCCAGTACCCTCCAGAGAGAGTCCTTTATTCAGTACAAGCTGGGGTACATTACCACAGCTTAAACCACTCTTATTTATACTGATGTCCCTGTGGAACAATCAAAAGTTCAAGTTCATGGACAAATCAGCTTTTCAGTCTGTGCTTGCAGTCTATAAGGTCCTGATTCATCAAGGTCTTTCATGTGTTGAGACCCTGTATCTGGAAGTGCGGCACTTGCGTCCGCAGGCTCCCTGCTCTGATAATGTGGGACACGGTACAAGCAGGAAGCTGTGATTTTCATTTCTGGTGACAAATGGATTCTTGCCTTTTCCACAGAACATCACCTGCCCTTTCCTGCCCATTCCAGCAATCAGTTATGCCACAGCAATGAACCTATGCATGGAAAACCATTCAAACCTTTCTAAAATTGCAGGCACAGTGAGGCAGGGACTGTTTTTGAGTCACAGTTAGCTTCAGATATCTTGAAGCCAAACAAATGCTGAATTAGAATAACACTAGGTGAGCTGGTTACGAATAAAATTGAGTTTCAGACATTTATTTCAGTCTGAACTACTGATTATGGAGAAAAAAGGGACATGAGATTATTGTCAACTATCAGGCGACTGCAGAATGTCAGTGAAGACACTAGTTCATTACCTCTACAGTTCTTCAAGAAAAAGATCTTTAGCAGTGAGACATACTTTTGCAGTAACTTTATTTATTTATTGGCATTCCTCATATGGGACGAATGTAACCACCCACAGTCAAAGCTGAGAGCAGCTGATGACATATAATCAAGGTCTTAAGAAGGTATTTGTGGCAGCCACTTGATTATAGGTTGCAAAGCAGTGATCACAAGCTGAGATAATTCCAGATCAGAAATTTGAATTGGTACTTTTTCAGCTTTAAGAATATTTTAAAATATTAAGCTGAGTCCATTTCTGCCTTCAGTGTTTGGAAATAAAAGCCCTTTTTCCACATCTGGCTGAAACTTTAAAGTAGTAAGAATTTGAAAATGTGAGTCTTACCTCATGGCTCAGTAGGACATTAGCTACACATGTGGTGCTTATGTTATTGATAATGATTAGGCTTCTCCATACTGCAGGGGAGAATGTTATGACTGGTGGTAACTCAGACACAGCCTGAGAGGCCTGGAATATTGGAGTTTCCGTGTTTGTCTTGACTGGCCGACTGGAGTTGTGAAAATCGGATGTGACATCTGCTGGGGCCTGTGCACGCAAAATAGCAGTTATGTGAGATGTGATAGGCAACAATTGGCCTCCTGTGGAGCAAGAAAACACCCACATGAATGACATCTCTCTCTCTTCTAAAACATTAGGCAAGGAAGCCTTTCAACAAGGGGCAGGCATCCTTTCAGGAAAGACTTGTCAATCTACGTACATGATTGCATCTCATTAAATAGGGGGATACAACTCTTCTAATCGTTAAGTCTGACAGTGCATCATCCCACCATCCATCAAGATGGTACTATAACGTATTATTTGTGCCAGTGTTCACCATAAAGGAGTTCTAGGAGACTCCCATAACACAGCCTTTTTTTCTCTTACAAGAAACAAGGCAGATGATAAACTATTTAAAATTAGGCATTTTTGAAAAGAAATAGAGAACTATGCAGAAAGCATCATTATATTACCAAACAAATCCACAGTGCACCTATACTTTGGACACTGTGAGCTCTTTCAGCCCCTCTGTCACAACAACGATATGGAAGATTCAAAGAAGGGAAGCAGAAATAAAGGACTGACATCTGTGTCAGGAATAACTGAATCATCTAAATTCTTCAAAGTAGAAAAGAGACAGCTGCGGAGGGTGATGTCATACAGGTCTATAAAACATATGAGTGGCACGAATAAGGTAACTAGGGAGTGATAGTCATCATTTCTCATAATTCAGAAATTAGAGCTGTAAAATGAAATTGTTAAGTTCCAAACTGTTATATTACAAACAGTCAAAAGAATGCACTTTTTGTATGGAGCATAGCTAAATTGAGGAACTCATTGCCATGAGATATTTTGGATGCCAAAGATGAGTTTGCTACACCGGCTCATGGAATATAAAAAAATTGAAAGCTACTACACAGAAACAATCGCTGTAACTGATGAGAAGCCTCTCTAGACTTCTGGCACCTGCAAGGTACAGTGCATGTCCTAGTCTTACTTTCTTCCCTAAGCACTGACTTCTGTGAGCTAGAGGAATCTTTAATGTGAGACAATATGCCAGTTCTCATGTTCTCACAGTTTAAATAGATTTATCACTGTTTCTGCTATTAGCAATAATAACAGAAATGATAAGACAGTTCCTTACCATTAATAATAAAAAAATATTTGTAAAAACAAGTTGTTTTCACTAATGTTAAAAAACTCAATGCTGTCTCTGCCTAGGAATGAAGAATAGCTTGGAGATAGGAAGAAGCGGTATTACAGTAGAGGCCTTGGCTCAGTAGCAAAGGCTGATCAGGCAGGGAAGTCTGGTCTCCATCAGTTTTTACATGAAGCAATTGCAACTCAGATGTGGAGACAATTTGATTGTCAATTTTTTACTGAATCTTTTCATCAGCTTCTGCTTAGTTGCAATGGCTTAAAGTGAAATGATTTTCCCTGGATTTTCACACCATTCCTAGAGCTGTGTATTTTTAAATTCTGAATTGTAATAGTTTCTTCCTTTAGATCTGCGTGTCCGGGCCCTGGGGACACTGACAGCTCTGCCTGTCCCTGCCTGCCCCCTGTCCTCCCCAGCCCTGCCAAGCCCCAGGCCCGTGTTTCAGCCCAGCTTAGGGTCGTCAGTCATGCAGGCTGCTTCCACTTGACGTTCATTCACTGGATCTCCTTATGTGGATGCTTTGGGGCAGGGGTCTTCTACAGCGTCCAAGTGATACTGCAATAGATTCAAAAATAAGTAACTTCTAGAAGCTGTCCTGAGTTTGCAAAAGCTCTGCTTCTCCGGAGTCATATCTGGCATCCTCTGAGATTCAGGTGCATAAAAGAAAAGAAAGCAAAAGTGGCACTTTCAGCAGTGTGAGTCGCACAGCTGGGACTCCATTGGGAGCCACAGGACATTAACTCCCCGTATAGGAAATACTGGGACCGCAGCAGCAGCTGGATGGCTAAATACAAACTCTAGCAACCCAACGCCCCAGGTGCCTGCCAGGAGACTGGTGAGCAGACGTGTTATGTTTGCACTGTGATCTGACGCTCCTTAAACCTGCCTGGAGAGTGTACCACGGGCTTTTGACACCAGGCAAAACCAGGGGCTTTTCAAAGTGGCAGTTTTAATAAAGGTGGGTGCTTCCTTACTGCTGTAGCCTCTCTTGCCTTTGTAATACTCCTCACTAAACATCTGCATTAACTAGCCTGAAACTTTGTATCTTAAATAATCAGCAGTGGTGTGATGACACAAAGTGTTACTGACAAAGAGACAATTATGCTTGTGAAGGATAGAAAATGGATATAAAATGGGATGGGGGCGTCTGTTTTTCTTCATGAATTTTATTCAGAGGCTGTAAGTTAATTAAGGGACAGAGTTGGTTTTCACAAGTGGTATCTCGTTGGCATGTCTGGACTACTAGTAGTAAGCAGCACAGCTAGGAAGGTAAGGATAGAGAGCACGGCAGAGGAAGGAGGTTTCAGTACTTGTAAACTACTGTGGGCAGGAAAGGCCAGCGGTGGCACTGGCAGCTGCCTGGGCTGGCAGGCGGCTGGGGCCAGCCCCCGTCCCACTGCCCGCACTGGGAGAGGTCGGGAGTTGCCCGGCACCATGCACTGGCCGAGGACTGAGCCTGTCTCTGGCTTTCACAACCTGCTTCCTGCCTTGTGGCTGTCACCCCCAGAGGGAAAAAAAAGAGCATCGAAAAGAGGATAGCGGGAGGACTGACCACGCTAGGAGCAGTGTGCAGACCGCCTACATCTGTCATGCTCCCCAAGACATGAGGAGCAGCAGACTCCCTCCATCCATCTGCTGCTGACGCTCTTTCTGGCTCTTTTCCCCTTTTCCAGCTGTCAGAGACATGAAGAAGTTCTGGTTTATGCTCTAGTTTCTCAATTTCTTTTCCTCCTCACTCGTGTGACAGCAATGCTGGAGGGAGAGTAAGGAGCACTAGTGAGGGAAGGGATGAGACTTCTCATAGGAACTGGCATGAGCTATTGTGGGGTTTGGTTGTGTAGGGGGTGACAGGTGAATGCCTTTCTGGAGGTAAGAAGTGATGCACTTCTGGAAAAGGGAGAGATGACAGAAGAGTAAGGAACTATCAAGGAGTTATTCTGCTCTAGTTTTTGGGGCAGAAAAAAAAATCCCTTTTGGCTGTACAGCTGCAAAGCCTTGGATTGGCTCCCAGGTCTGCAGGAGGGTCTTTCGTGCTCATTATACAGTAAATTGGATGGCAAATGTAGGCTAAACTCTAAATCTAAAACCAACGACCTAATTCTGTGTGATGCTGGATACCCCAAGCTTCCACCGGGCCATGGATCTTAGGAGGCACCTCAGTATGTCACAGTCTTGCAATGCTGAGGCAAGAAGCCCAAAGCGGGGATGGACTGCTAGCAGAAAGCTGCATCCTGGGTCCTGGGAAAAAGCTCTGGACTGGACCCAGGAGACCCAAATGCATTCGACGTAGTCACTGGATGACTGAATTTCGATGGGCAAAACACTTCCCCTCCAAGTGCCTCTTTTTCCCCACTATTTAATGAGGATAAATGTACTCACCTCCATCGGAAAGCTCTTTGAGATTTATGACCGCCACATAAAATCAAGGTATTTCCATGAGTTTTCTGGAGTTTTTGCCCTAAATATGTTTTATGTTGTCCCAGAGTCATAGATAACCATAAACTTAGTATATTAAGAATACAGTCTGGGAGCTGTGACTGCCAAAGTCACCATGTGGTATGGGGCACAGATCTTTGCATCTCCTTCCTGTTAGAAAATTGAAATGATAATATCTCAGAGGGCTACTGCAGTGATAAACGCTAATGTTACTGCTTTGAACGCTTAGATTTGCTAGAAAAGTGTTATCATTAATGGGGCACAGGTAAAATGAAGTTGGACTCTCAGCCTTATTCCCAGAGGGGAACAATAAATATTTACCCAGGAGCCATTGGCAGTTTCTGAAGGAAAGGCATAGGCTGTCAAAACAGCTGCCCTATTCCTTCAGCTCCCTGTCAGGTCGGAGGCAGGCTGCTGGTGCAGCCTGGGAACACTTGCATTAAATGTGCCTGCATGTTCAGCAGACACGAGTTTTTCCTTTCCTTTCCTCCCAGCACCTTTCACCAGCACAAAGTTCACTTGAAAAATAGTAATAAAAAAACCCAGGAAAAGGTAAGTCCCTTCTCTGCAAATGAATGATGTTCCTAAATTCATATTCTCACTATGTATGTCACGTGCCTTAGCTCTCACAAGCCATATAGCTCATTCTACTGCAGCAGTAATGCCAAATGCCCCTTACCTGTCCTCCTAGATGGGCACATCATTCTTTCCTGAATGAGAATGTTAGACTAAAATTTGGCAAGAAGAAAAAACAATCATATACAGCCTGGTAAGGGTGGTATCATCAGGTGTCCTGTAGCTTTGGGTTATTAACATCACAGCAAAATTCATTAACATGTCAAAACACCACAGCGTAAAATGCATACAGACCAGCATAAAGAATTAGGGCATGAAAGATAGCTTATGTGGAGAGTCAAAGACAATGAAAAAAGAGGATATTGTGCTTGGGGCAATTCTCATTCATCAGAGTCTTGTCAGTATAGTTACAGACTACAGAATAAATGTGTCTAACCACATTTTACATGACCTCACTAAAAACAAAGGTTGTAAGGCTATTCTCCAGCTCTTTGTAGACAGTAGCCAGAGCTACAGATGTGTAAAGACCTCTTTTCTCTGTATCATCAGAAACTTCCTTTCTGCTTTATAATGCATAATGCTATACCTCCATTATATATTATAGCTATACCTCCCCTACATATTGCAAAAGGTAAGGCAATCAATCCACTTTCTGGCCCTCTAAACTGACGAATTTATATTCTGAGGTGGTGTATATCACTGCAGCCTCTCTGAAGTCATCAGGGCAGTGTTGATTTAGAGAGTTAAGGTCTGCAGATCAAAGTCACACGTGATCATGCTGCAATTTGCCAAGCTCTTGCAAGCTGGCTCAGCTTTTGCACGGGTTGTTCTTCTACCATAGGTACTTGTGATGATAATTTACTAGATGATAGTCCTTCTGAGTAACTAGTCTTTCGAGGCTCACTTCAGTGCGAAGCTGTGCTCACCTGCTATATATGATGTTTTCCAGGCAAGACATAAAACCTAGATCGTATATTTATAATAACTTTTACATGAGGAAAGGTAATGTTAATAACACCTGTTGTCCTACTCACATAAAGAATTGGAAAACTGTCATTCGGTCTGTCTGAAGATTTGTTTGTCTGCCTACAGCACACAGTTCTTTTTGAGCCCCACATACTTATGTGTTGTTGCTGAGTGTAAAGCTGCTTTCTTTTCCCCCTAAGTTCATTGTAGCCCAGCTTCCATTTGGGCTTGAGAATAGGGTATGTCCTACTTCAAAATTGCATGGGTAGCTCTGAATTTAGGTTGTCCTGCTTTGGCGGCACTGCTGTATTTATCTGTACAAAGTAAAATGAAGTGAGAGATTGTCTTACTTACATGAATGTTCAGTGGAACTGGAGGAGGCCAGTATGAAAAATTGATGTTAGTTAACTAGCAGGTGTTAGGTATGAGTAACGAAAGAAATGTGGGAGGCAAACTTTGCCCACTCACTTTGTGTAATACTTGTATCTCTGTAAAGAATGGCTCCTTTGTGCAGACATAAGCCTTGCATTCATTTCCTGCTCTGATCTTATCTAGAGAATTTGAGTGACCCTGATATGCCATTAAATTTGGGTCCCTATACACTGAACCATTTCTTCTGTTTTTGTTCATTTCTTTCCTGATGTTACTGGTCATCCCATTTTTCCCTTCCACTGACAGTGCAACACCGTGCAATATCCTTGGGCTGATTTTGTGTATAAGTCATAATAAAAAGCAAATGTGAATGTGAATGTGAATGTGAATAACAATTACAGCTTTTAAAATGGAACGTATCTTAATGTGATCATGCATGTAGTTGTACATAAGCGACTCTAAGCCTGCAGTACCTTCAGAGGTTCGGTGTTTTCTTTTAAAGATGTAAAGACCAGAAAATTGATGGAATGAGTGAATATCCTTAGCCACCTTCTGCAAAACAAGAAAAGCCTGAAAGCATTATTATATGCTTGCAATATAATGGCTATGACTTTTTCTGAATGGGAAATTGTTTGTCTTCCTCAACAAATTGATTGAATCAAAGAAACTTTTAAGGCAACTTAATCTGCAGAAGACGTTTTCAAAAGATGTTGTGAGGACCAAAAGTAATAACAGGTTCAAGAGGGAGTGGATAGGTTTACAGAGATGATCTCTGCCAGAAACAGAGGTACCTTATGGTTCGAATACAACTTCAGCTAGGCAATTCCTACATCATTGATGGTTCAAAGCTGGGAATATCTACCAGAAAAAGGACTCCAAACTTGCCCCACTCATCTACTTTTCCCTTATACAGCTACGTAGACTGGATTTGGCCTGAGACAGTATGGCAGTTTTCTTATGAGAAGAAAATAAACATCCTGATCTTGGCCCAAACCCTTTCTAGCACTGTGAAGCAATGCCCTCCTTCACCTTCACTTCATCTTCACTGGAAGCACTTTTACAGAACTGAAAATCACTACAAAGGGCTGTAAATCTGGATCAAGAAGGATCTGTTATAGGGATTATTTGGGGTATTTCAGGATGGAAAGGTGGTATCTATATCTACCTACAGGGAATTTCTGTGAAGCACACAGTGATCCCGAGACAGCTGATAGACAGAAAAGCCCTTGGAGAATGGCTTCAGGAGATCTTTAGTTCTGGGGGGTTGAGAGAGAGAGGGGAAAACCCTTGAGGGAAGAGGGGGCAAATTTGTGAGAAGCCTCTGGGCTCCTTGGATGGAGATTTTATTTTAGAAGGTCTCATATGATTCTGTTCTTGTGGAACTCCTGAGGAGACAGCAGTAGAGACTTGATAATCCTGCATGTTTCCGTGTAAGAAGAGGTGATGAGGCCATAAAGATACTTGCTCTTCCCACTGACAGTGAGAAGGCTCCTGTACACAGACATGTACAGAACTCTTCTCAACATTTCATAGACATATTAAAACTCTCCATTTTCCAAATGCAGGATGCCAGCCTGCAGTGAATTAAGTGGAAAGAATAATTTATGTATGCAACTATTTCCGTATTTATTTACATGTGTTACGTGCGAGTTCCACAGTATGATTTTCTCTTTGGAAGCTGCAGGATCAGTTCCTGCCAATGCTTTTCCTGAACTAAGTAACGGCTCTAAATCAGCTATCTGCAGCTCAGGTGGATGATATTTACTGGAACCGTATTTTTGACGTCCTGTGGAAGAATACATTGGCCACTGTGGTCAAGTTGAAGAGCTCTGCTTGAAATCTCCAAAGATTTTCAGGCAAGGATTTTGAAATGGTTGAAAGATGGCCCATGAATTAAGAGGAAGAGAAGGGGGAAAGGTGGAAGGGGTGGTGGTGGGGATTGTACCATCAGAGAGGAATGATACTTGCAGAGATGATGGTGCCTGTTAATCAACTGAACTGTCTGGAAGGCAGAAAGGAGCAAGATAGTCTTATGCAAAATAAGATTTATGAAAACTATAGAGGAAAGGCTAGACAGGCAATATAATACATGTTTTTTTTCTTATTGTTCAAATCTTGTTCATGTTTGTTTTTTCAGTGCTTGTGAATAGGAGAAAAAAAGAAAGCCTGTGTCATTGTCGTTTGATATCAGTTAGAGACTCTGGGTGAGAAAACTTTACTGGAATCTTGTTCTTGCTGGGTTTGGTGAAGTAATGGAGTTGGTGACAGCTGCTGTATGATAGTTTGGTTTCTGAGTAGAGCCAGTTTCTACCCTGAGACTGCTGCAAGCTTGCCAAATGGAAGCAGGCCCAGGAGGAGAGGGAACAGAAGAGCTAATGGGAGAGCATACCCTTGAACTCAGGAGCACAAGTAAAATAGCCCGTGTTATTCTGTATGACTCTAATCAAGCAAGCTTTGACTCGAGTCACATTAGGATAAAAGATCTCTTGCTGGCACACAAAATACTTGGGCACCTTCCAGTAAGCTCACTACCATCCATACTTCTCTTGGCAGGAATAAGAGCCGCAATAACTTTGTTGAATCATCCTTAAGACTGAAAAGTGGAACTTTGTATATCAAGTTAGCCAGTACATCCTCCATAAGTATTTGCAGTCACCTGGCCAAAAGAATAAATCCAGTACCAGTTTACTCAGATGCTATTTACTTAAAAGAAGTAGAATTATGCACTACCATATTCCACTCTCCATTTGCTTTTGGTCTGCATAAACTCTCTATTCTTCAGCAGATGTCCATGTGTTATGTCTGTACAGAGCTACCAGGAACATGAGGCGTTAAGGTACTGGTCTGTGGCAATGAGAGAAAATCTTTACTTTGTGCTCCTGTTTAATGGGGAGCAAGACCAAACCTAATGTGGATTTCTTAGGAAAGGTAAGGCAGCAAATGCCATGAATGGTATATTTTGTAGTTCTAACTCAAGTTTTTCTGGTTATGAATGGAAAGTGAGGAAAGTGAGTAAAAATCTGTCATCTTAAGACTTACTTGCAGTTTGGTAAACTTACTTTTTTTATTAATTGCTAGACACATTCCATAAAATACTTTGAATTGTTTAATAAAAACAGAACTGTGATTATTTCATACCAGTGCAACTAATTCAGTCTGAATGGAAATTGAAAGGAAAGGTAAGGCAACAATGAGGTTGGCAAACCAGTTCTACCCATATGCTTGGATCCTTGCGCACCAGACTTTGTGTGGTCCTATGAGTCACACATACCCAGTGACTCAAAGAACGTGAAGAGAGACACTAAACAGGAGAAATCAATAGTTCAAAGAAGAAATACATAAGTCTGTCCTTTTTACTGACAGATTGTAGTCTACCAGACAATACTTCCAATTTACTTCTGCAATAGATTTCCCCATGAAGCAGAGCCATGATTCTTAACTATTTGGGTAGATAGGCCAAGAAGGAATCAATATAGAACTCTTCTGGGCCAGGGAAAAAGCTCCTGAATACTTCAGTCAAACAAATCAATGTCTGCTGTTTCTGATTGATATTAGATGTTAGGCATAGCATTTTTCACGACCAGAAATGATCATTCAAGATCATTTGCATTACACAAACTATAGCACTCTGCCTGGATTTTCTGAAGCATTTCAAGTGCTGAATCGCTGTATCCCTATAGATGTTGTTTAATAATTCTTTTTGTCCCAATGCTTAATAACTCTTGTTGTTAAAAATGTACATCTTAGTTCTAGTTTGACTTTTCTGAGCCAGCTGTTTACTCTTATTCTTTTTCTGTTAGATTAAAAAGCTCTCCATTACTGGAAAACTCTTCTACATAAACTTGTAAATTCTGAGCGAGTTCTCTCTGAAGTAAATCAAGTAGAAGAAGTTTTGATTGAGGCGTGGTTTTTTCTGGGTCACTAATCATCTGTGTACCTCTTTCTGAATCCCCTCCAATTTTTGAACATCCTTTTTGAGGTGGGAATCTAGAAGACATCTCAGAATTTCGGTACTGGTTTCATCAGTGCCCTACGTGTTTCCCTGGTCATTTAAGGTATCGTATTGCTTTTGCATCCAGCCACATTTACCTCAGTTACAACATCACATTGGGAGCTACTGTGAATTAGTAACTCACCATCATTCACAGAATCACAGAATCTTGGAGGTTACAAGGGACCTCTGGCGATCCCTGCTCAAAGCAGAGTCAACTACAGTAGATTAAGCGTTGACATGACTGTCTACTTTGTCTAATTTAGGCAAATGCAGTGATACAACTCCATACTCTCCATTTTCATAATGTATGTGGAAATATACTAATAATAACATATGATAAGATGTCCTATTTACTTATTTTAATATTCATTAACTTTTCTCATATTACTTTATTAGTTGTTATTTTCTTAAGTAGATTTAAATTGGTGTTTGCATTCCATCAGCTAAGACTCAAATTGACTTGTCAGGCTATATCTATCTTTCAGACCATGCTTTATAGGAAAAATGGGTCATTACTTTGAAAAATGGGGATAAAATAAACACCCGTGCCGAAAATTCTCATAGATAATCACGAGAATATTTTGAAATACATGCCTTTTATATAGCTTAAAAGTGCTTCCGATAATGTCAGAATAAGAAAACTTCAAAGTACCTCAGAGTTTCCACTGGCAGAAACGAACAACTGTTGGCATCAGCAACAGAAGATACAAGCATTAAAGTAGATAATCACCTTCAAAAGCAAGGAACAAGTCAGATGCTCCTAATATACCTGCTCTGTGAAAGAAGAGTTATGTTTCCATGGCTGTCAATCCATGGAATCTTTCAGAAGCACTAACATGCTGAAGGAACTTTTTCACTAATATTATTGTTTCACTATATTATTGTTTCACTAATATTATTAATAGCTGAGAGTCAAGTGCTGATAGCCTTCCCTTAACAGAGTTGCATACTTTGATACTTCTGTGTAGAGGGTGGCCGATACACATTGCTACAGTCCCACGCATCCATATATCAGCTGGGCTTCATTAGTAGAGTTCTCTTCTATTCAAAGAGACGTTGAGACATTTGACTGTGTTCCACACTAAGCAATAAATGCTAAAAGGTAACATTGCTCTGGATTCACAGAACTGCAGTAAGAGCAGAATTAGACCTCATACAGGACTTCTGCAGTTCTTCTAAAAGCACACTTCTATTGGGATGTTATTCTTCAGCATCCCAAGAAAGATAATTCGTATTAGGACATGAGCTTCCACTAGATCCCAGAAACTGTCTGCATTAGTAAATTTAATAAAGTCATGGAACTGGTTTGAGCACTACCTTGTGATCATCCATACCATTTAGTTGTCAGTACACACCTTGGTCCTTTTTTTTTTTTTTATCTGTTAGCAAATTTCTGCTCTGTTGTGTAAAATTTCTGCTGAACCTTGGCATGGTTGTCATTCTCTCAGGCAAGCTGGTACATCTTTGTATGCAGCATGCTTCTGCCTGGTTCATGGTGGAGCTACGAATATGAGGGGAAAGAAGATGGGAAATTTGAGATGATCTAGCTGGTTTTTATCTCTCTAATGTGCACTTACAGCTGGAGGAGGAGGAGAATCAGAGAGAAGCAGCATTCTTCTGCATTGCAACAAGATATGGTTGCTCTCTATAAACCTGACAGGAAGGGAGAAGAGCTATTTGAGCAGAAGGATAATGCTGGCAAAAGAGCAAGTGGGTATTAACTGCAGGAAATTAAAAGACAGTTTTTAACTGCCAGAGCAGCCTGACTTTGGAGGAGCTTTCTAGTAAGAGTAATGAGGGAAAAACAATGAATGAGTTCTAAGACTGAGCTTACGAAAAAGCCTCATGGTGTCCTGGTTTCCTGTGACAACAGAGAGCTGGACGAAATGACACAGGAGTTCCCTTTTAAGCCTTTGTTCTGTAGATATATAATGAACCTATATCGTCATGGCATTATCCCTGTAAGTTTCCCAGCCAGGACTTCTGGTATTCATGACCTTTACCTTTGTGTTCTTACAAGGCTGCTAGAGGAAGTTGTTGTGCGCTGTTCTGTTCCGCAACAGCTTGCGGAGATGCATTATGCTTTCCTTCAGGGAAGGTTTACACTTGTTCTTTTCAGTTGTTAAGATCCCAATAAGCAATGTTGTTTATAACTTAACATTGTTGTACTCGTTCAGAGAGCTTCGATAGTGGGTTTTTTGGAGCAAGGCTTGCATCTTGCTTGTTTATTGCAGCAATAAAGTGAGGGCATGCCATTGGAAGAGCAAGACTCATTTGGAAAGTTGCAATTTTTGCATGATGTTGGTCCCAACAGTTGCCAATTTCAATAGCACCCTCAAAGAATGTGTATATTGCTGGCCTGGACTGTATATAAGGCATGTCTGAGTGATACATAAAAGCAGGTTCGGAAGATACAGTCAGTAGCTGAAAACTGATTGAGTGCCTGTCATGGTGGCCTTGTTTGGCAAAAGCTTGGCTTTGTTCAGCAGAGTGGAAGTGACAGTTGAAGGGTCAGCAAAGGCTCTTGTGCCCCACTCAGGAATCAGATAAAATCTTATGGCTCTGGTTGTTTAAGGATGCTTGGCTTGCCCTATGACGTTGAGTGCTTTGTATGGAAAAGCTTTCCTTCAGGAGCACACCAGCAGAAACAGAAAAGAACTGCAAGAGTACATACGTTGAGCAAAGCTTCTAGGACTCAATAAGAGTGAATTTACCGAGGACAGCTCAAACAAATCAGAAGGATTTCTTCGTCAACCCGTATTTTCTGCAAGTCGGGTGTTCTGAGGTGGATAAATTCATTAGCACAGCTAATGTAGCAGCTTCAGAACATTTTTGGAAACTGTCAGATTGATTTATTGTAGATTTAACTTATATTTATGACACGTGGGAAACCTAAAACAGTCTCTAACGTAACTCTGTGAATAACCTTTGAGAAATGAGATGTGTGAGTTTTCCATTGAGACAGGGAGAAATAAACATCAAGTTTAGGTTATTACCATTTTGAATCCATGCAAGCTTCAGGCAATATGTAAACAAGACATTCCTTTGGAAGTTGTTCTACCTCTGGACCCTTATACATGCAGGAACTATTTATCTAGATATTTGTAGGCCTTCTACAGGACTTGAGAAGAGAACATACCCCCGGGGCTGGGAGAGTAGGAAGATATATTGTTATCAGTCTTCCATGTGCATTGGATCTAGGAAGAAGGGCACGTTTATGTTCTGCCCTGCTTCTTTAAAGTGTGAGAAGTTGCTTGGGAGGCTGCTGAATCCTCTCCCAGATGATAGTCTCAAAGCGGTCTGGCAGGTTTGGAAGTTTTCCAAAGTCTGCGATCCTTTTGGTTCTGGCTGTTCCCACAGACCCCTGATGGCTTGCAACAGAGATGAATCATGTGAGTCTCTGCATTTACTTCCGAGTTGATGGGGCTAGCACATCTCAGATTGCTACATAGGATATGCATGAGTTAAATTCAGTGCTAAAATGACAATTGGCTCTGTAGCCCAACAGGTTCCTCACAGTTTCTAAATAAAGTCAGGAGACCTTTTTCCTTAGGAAAATGGGGCTAGTTTGTTAGGCTACAGCTGGGCTTAATGGAGATGGTAGCTTCTCATGCATACTGGTTTGCCTAGGCAGATTTGGTGCAAGGCTCTGGTAACTTAATAAACACTTAATATAAGCATCTGTCAAAGAAAATAAAAAATGGGTTGTTGATAGCCAGGTTATCCCCACTTCCACTCTGTGCAGACTGCTGCCTACATCAGCAAGACAAGTATGTCCTGCACGTACCTACTGCTGACCCTAACTAGTAGTAGGCATGTATACACGGAAGATAACAGGAATTAGAAAAGATCATCACAGAAGTCTACTACAGAGAGGTCTCATCCTGCTTAATTGTTTTATCATATGCAAGATAAAGTGCTGATTCATTATTTTTCTGTCAATATTGAACATCTTAGCACTCTAAAGAACGCAGTTTGCAGCTGCTTACATATCAGCCCCAAGTGAACAACCAGGGATGAGAAAAGGAGAAGAATATGGTTCTGATTAAAAACTGGGAAGGGAGGACAGCAAATGTCAAATAGAAAGGGGAAAAGTAGAACCACTCCCAGAAAAAATTTGTAGGAATACCTAAAACTGCCTGAGGATGTATTTCAAACTTACAAATCTGAATATGGTAAGGATCACTCACAAAGAAGCATGACTTCTTTTTATATCATTTATAGAAGGTCTCTGGACACTAGAGCTGTCCAGGGCTGTGGAAGTGTCCAGGATCTCCAGGTGGTCCTTTGAGTCTGCCAAGGACACAGTGCCATATTAAATCATGACTCCTTAGTCTGAACTTAAGACAGGGGTCTTAAGGCAGTTTGTTGCCTGCTGTCCATGTGATCAAAACAAGATGCAATGCAGAGTTGTTCTGCAAACCTCTGCCAGGCTGGACTCTGTTCTTCCTGACCAACAGCATCATTTCTGTGCCTAGGAACCATGCTTCCTGAAGCTCGTCCTGCAGAGCCTTTTTGTAAGATCTGTGAGAGAGATTTCAATTCTTCGTGGAGAGAGATTTCAGTTCTTTGTGGCTCAGTATCTTCATCTATGTACTTGTGACTGCAAGGGGGAATTTGTGAGTACTTAAAGGACTGACTTCCTAGAAAGAAACCTGCTGTATAGGCAAAGGGTTAAGTGTAAATTCTTCAGAGCAGGCATTAAATCTTTCTGCTTATTTGTAATATGGCACTCCAGCGATCACTCTTCAACACAGCAGCAATAACAACAGAAGATGTACTTCAGGGCCCACCAGTCTTTTAGCATTCAGTTTGCCTTGTGGCAGCAGATTTCCAAAACGAGATGTGAACCTGCAAGCTGCTTTGGGCAGATTCCTATATCCACAGAGAATAGTTTGCAAGCCTGGGGCCACATACTCTTCAAAGTGGGAGAGCAGCTTTGCTGAAAGTTGTAACCAATTGGTTATTTTTCATGGGTTTCAGCATGCACTTAAATAGTAAATGCTATAGAATGAGCACTAGTAGTTGGGGAAACTGCATGGAGGATTTTCTTCCCTGTGTAGAAGGACAACATACAAAACAAATATGAATTTTTATGCCATATAAATCTTTCAAAAAAAGTATTGTATTGAAAACTGTAATTTAGTGCATGGAGCACAGCCAGAATGAAACGTCTTTGAAATCGAATTCTTGGTAAGACAGAAAATAATTTTTCCTTTTCTATGTATTTGCTCAGTACAGATTCTACTCCTCCAAAGGCTGTCTGCACCATTTCCAAATCAAAAGCGCTCTCTGATTTCCCATCCCTAAGGGATTAATAGGGCTGAAGCCTGGCTCCACCTTTTGATGCATATGTATCAACCCTGGAAGTAAGGAGAGGGTGAAAGACCAGAGTTTCACCCTGCCTCTGAGTACTCCTTAGTGTCCCCTCAACTGAGGGCATGTGAGCATGGAAAGTCACATACCGTGGGGCACCGTTTACGTGCTTTCATTCCAAAGGAAAGTCTGGTGCTTAGGCAGAGCTGGCTCGGGGTGCAGTGGCTACAAAGGTGCCAGAGCTCAGAGAGGCTCATCTGTGACCACAGCCCCCTCCTGATTCCCTTCCCTTCATCACAGAGATGACCGAGATTTTGGAGAGCTGACTATTGACGGGGACAACGAGAAGCTGATCTCCAAAGAGTTTAGCTGAGCCAGAAAAGGCTGCCTTTTATTTATTTTTTTTTTTTTGAACTATTTGTATGGTGTCTTAATTGCTCCAAGGACCAGCCTTACAGTCTGTATTAGGAATGCTGGGAAAGGTAAGACATTTTCTTTTCCTAAGCCAAATTTCTTAAAAAGTGGAGAAAAGAGGAAGGCGGGGGGGGGGGGGGGTGGAAGATGGTGATGAGGGGAGAGAAATAGCTACGTTTGTGCATGTGGTGACAGAAGTTGTGCAGCTGGGGGTGGTCGCGAGAAGGTGGAGGACGGCCGGGCCACGAGCAGGTGCACAAAGAGCTGAGAGCCCTGTGTGAAAGCGGCCGCTCGGGCCTGCCCGCCCCTCTGGGCACTGCACAAAGCCTCCCCCTGAGGAGCCCTGGGAAGCGGGTGGCCATGGAAACCCTTCGGCATGGCTACCAGCCTGACTCTTTACCTCATTGTTGCGGAAACTTAGCTGGTTGCTGGGGTTACTGGAGGACCCGCTGCAGGGAGGGAGCCTCCAGAGCTGAGGAAGGTCCCGGACTGGTGGGGTTGGCTTCTCCCCCAGCGCTCTTGCATGCTCTTGAGGAAAAGAGCCCCAAGCAGCCGTCCGATTTTCTCAGTTTCTCGGTTGCCCTTGACCTTGGGTTTAAAACAGCCCATCTACTTTCCAGCGTGCTGATTAGGAAACCTTAAATGCCTGCCTGGGGGCAGGAGGAGTAGGGCTTTTCTTGACTGCTTTTTACTCTGGTGCCCACCGGCTGTCCCAGAGCGGTGATGTTAATCGTTAACAGGCAGCCCTCCAAAGGACGAGGTGCCGCGGGAAAGGGTGCTGTGCTCTTCGGCAAAATCGTAATATTTCATCTGCTTAAAGAGCCTTTGTTAAGCTGCCTTGGAATAACTCAGCCTTGACGAAGTGGAACTAATTGGCCTTCATCTTCCCAATCGTCTGCAAAGCAACTTCCAAATCAGAAGGATTTTTGAGGCAATGATGTTTCAGGATGAGGAGTAAAGCATAAATCTGGCTTTTAAGGATTTCAGTATAATACAAAGCTCCAGTGATAACGCTGCGCTCTGTGAGATGTCAAAACCTCTGCTAGCAAAGTTAAAAATGGAAATTACCTCTGCTATCGGATGGTTAAAGTGATCCTTAAAGAAAGAGCCTGTCCCGTGGATACACACACCCTTGTGAACTCTGCAGCATCTCCCATCCTGCTCTGAGCCTGGATGAAATACTACAAGTTAAATACAAACCCTCTCCGTTCAAACACTACTGTCAATACCAGCCCTGATCCCTCTCCTCAAGTTTTGTAATCTCTATTTTTTGAAGACAACTGATTCAAAATCTTATTATTCTTATTTCCCGTGCCTTGGCTGAGGTACCCTGTTTTAAGCAATTTTCTGTACAAAGTGCAAAAAAATTGATTACCACTCACTCTGCACAGCTGCATGGTCTGAGTTTTAATGATTAAATGTAAAAAAAAAACCTATTTGTATTTATTCTTATGCTGGCAAAGGATATATCAAATCAAGAGAATCAGTTCAACATTTGGCAAACCAACACTGGCTTCCAACCTAGCCAACCTTTTCCCACTACTGAAAACATGTTAATATCATCTTATCTGATCATGAAGCAGTTACTAAAGCCAGACAAACTGCTGTTCTACATTCCTAATATGGACTACATTATTAAATACTTATATGTTGTGGCTCTGAGAGACCTCAGAGAAAACTGTGCCAGCTTCTCGTGCTAAAAGGCACACCCTGACAGTTTATAGTTGGTCCCCGTTCCAAATAAACAACAGATGTCAGTAGGTAAAGGGAAGAAAACAAAGTAGAGATTCAGAGAATTGAAATGCCTTGCCTGAAATGATCCAGCAAATCAGTAACGAATTTGAAGTTTCATTATGTACAGGTCTGCACTGTTTCTGTTTCTTTGCAGCTATTCCAATTCCTTAGCAACAGCATGGCAGTGGTTCACATCACTCACTTTGACACATTTTGTAGCTGAGATTACTTGAAGAATATCTAACTGTAGTTCTAGGACAGAAACATCTGATGAAGCAACAGGTGTGCTGGTTTTAACCTTAACATTCAGAAGCAGGATGGCACAGCTGCACATATTATGTCAGGACATTTTTTTTTCCCTAGAGAGACAATTTCCATGTCCAGTTACGTACAATGTGTTCTTATTTTTCTGTTTCCCATCAGGAGAGCTATAGGGCCTTATTCTACTGCTACTGAAGGAGTTTCTCTGCTGAGTTCAGATTTAAGGTTGCCAAATAAAACCCAAATCACAAAATGGTTAGTGTTGCCTTAGTGTGTGGTTTATAAAAGGGAGCGCATTCACATTCACACTGTAGTCGATTCAATTGTCAACATTAAAGTCAGGGTTCACCTCGGTTTTTGTTGTCACATACAACAGCAGAGACCTTTGGGAATCTGGCTGCAGTGCGGAAATGTCACAATAATATCCCTCACGCTGCACAGGAAAGGGCAGAAACTGGTTCAGCCCTGGCTGCAGCGGGGCACTGAGCTCGGTGAACTTCCGTTCTTACCACGAATGATTAAAGAAGACTCTTCACAGTAAAATCTCAGTTAGGATGATCAAGGAGGGATTCACCTTGTTTTTTCCAGTTTCTTTGACCATTAGGACAATGAATGAGTGCTAAGAAAGTTTATCTGTCACTGACTAGAGAGGGGTGCTGGCTTTAGAAGCTACAGCCGGTTACCTGTTTTACTTACACTTTTGCACATTACTCAGGTGACTCTGCCAGCAGTATCTAGTCTTTTCCATAACTGCAATTTATGGGAAAGTTTTTATAAAGGCTTAATGAGCAATTAATGATTGTTAAAAACAGGTGTAACAACTATAATGCAGATTATTAATAAACCCAAGAATAGAAGCTTTTGCAGATTACTGTAAGTTACATGTTGATCTATTAGAATTTACAACATTCATTAAGCACACAGTAAAACAACTACTGATCAGTTATTAACTCTTTAGAAAGAGCGCTGTAACGTCAAAGCTGAGCAGTCTGCTGTTTTTAGACAGAGGAAAGATAGGCGTATCTTTTTTGCTAATTAAAATGGCTTTCTGAGGAGGAGTTACATCTGGCAAGCAGGTTCGGAAGGGAAAGATTCCCTAAGAATCAAAGCATGACAGTTTTCAGGAGTAACAAATCCTTAATTAATGATGTGGGATGGATGCCAGAGGCAGTTATTTTAAAAATAAACTTGAAAGCAAGTGCAGGAATTCCCTGAAACAAAGGTTTTCCATTGCCATTTTCTGAGGACGCGTCTTATTGGTCTGTTTGGTAGGCTATTGGGACCAGCATCACAGAGGCATCATTCTAGTTGTGATTTAATACAGATTTATTTTATTTTATCCTAGATCATTTCCATGAATCTCCCATCACCAAACATGGCATTAAAGAGAATTCAAAATCAAACAAGAAATTCAAGAAAGAGTCATCCTTTGACAGAACTGGGGCTCCTGAGGCATTTTAATTTTTCTATAGACTGCATGGGATGGAGGCAGAGGCTTCTGTGTGTTGATTAGTGACAACTGGGTTCTTAGGAAATGATAAGCACAAAAGTCAGTGTAAAGGCTCAGCATAAATCTGCACGTTTAGCATATGTAAGCATATATGAATTTACATGTGCAGTTACTGCAGAACTCAAAAAAACCCACAGAGATGATGACAGCCTATTGCTTTTGTAAAAATCCAATTTTCTAATGCAATTGCACCAAATATGAGTAGATAAGCAAAGAGTTCTGGCTTTTCTTAGTGACTATGCTAGTGAAGCACACAGAAATTGGCAATAATTGCATATACTTTTTGCCCATAAAAAGCTCATGCAATGTTCAGTAAATATTTCAAGTTAATTAAGTACTTTATTTTCCTTACTTGTCCCCTTCCAGTGAACCCTGGATTCAGCAAGGAGAAGTGTTGCTGTTAGCAAAAGAGAAATGCAGTGGTGTAAGTAGTTAGTGATATGTTACATTCTACCTTTCTAAGTTCAGAATTAAAAATAGAAAGATCCATCAGTTCACTCTACCTGACTTTCTGGTTCAGCTGCTGTGAAGAAGAACAATGTTTCTTTTCTACATATTTCATTAGGTCTCACCTCTGTGTCATATTACAACAGAGAGAGTCTTAATGATGATAACTACATTTGGCAGGTGGTAAGGAGCACATAAAAGTATCAGCAGAGCCAGTCCTTATTCATTAATTCATAAGCTTTTCTGGGGTGCTCATTCCTATAATATTTGAAGCTTTGCAAACTCTAAGCGGGCTTTTCTTCACAATACACTCATGAGAGGTGCGAAAATAGTTGTTCAATTTTATAGATGGGCCACAGAAGCACAGGGAGATTAGGTGATAAGCCAAAATCTTATGAAAAGCTAAACACAGACTCCAGATCTTTCGGTTCTAGTCATTTCTCTCCAGGGTCCTGCCTCTTCTAAGGTTTCACAGTGATAGGTGCTACAGGAACCCATGAATAGTGTGTCACTAGACTTCTTTACAGGTACCTCCTTATTATAATTTGTTAACTGGCCTTGGGATTGTGAGTCATCTTTGATGGAGACAGCTAATATCACTAGAGAAGTAGATTAGTCTGTCTAATGCAGTATTTTTGTAAGTAAGTACTTCTTTCTACACTTTAGTGTACTAGTTAGTCATTCTAGATAGGGAGGCGTTGAGTTACAATATTTTGGTCCTACAGCTCACAATCTAATGGTGTTCTGGCTCTACAGCTTTACTTTTAATCATTGTATGTGCAGGGGCCAGGGCAAATTAGCCCCACGAATGTGGAGCTATGATTTCAACCTCCTCAGGCTTCGGAGCATTGGGAACTCATTTCCCAGTGAATTGCTCTAACCATTGGGCAGGATGGTAGGATCACTGCTACCTTCACCTGTGAAACTGGGTTCATGGCTCTCCAAAGGGGTTTGAGCAGATGTAGGTCTTGGGACCCCTCAGGTGGAGAAGCACATCCCTGTTTGCTTTCAAGTCATAGTGGATCTTGGACGCTTGCGATCTTAGGCAAGCAAATTTCAGAGCATGTGTAGGCATATAGGGAACTTCGTAATCTAAACATAGTTTTAGGGGCCTTCAGGGTTCAGCACCTTTTGCTAGTAGTTGGTTTAAATTGCTTTTGTGAACCTGTATGCTTACTGTGGCACCCAAGTCCCATAGTTAGGCATTGTGGGTCCCCAGAACAGAGCTCATTAACTAAAGCTTTACTAAAGTAAAGGCTTTGCAAGTTATATTACAGCTACTGCTTTCCTCTTATCCACTTAAGAAAGCTGCCTATCAAAGAAGGAAGTTAAAATGTCTCCAAAACTTTTGATCAATCCGTGGTGTCTATCTTTAATCACTTTAGATAATGATCATCTTATTATCTTCTAGATACTTTGTTTCAAATTTGATTTTTTAATATATATTTTATAGTAAATGCATTAGCTATAGATTAAACTTGCTAATTTAAAATATAGTGAGAGCCTTTATGTAATATTACAAGTAATGTAATATTTCAATATAATATATTTAGACCATCACTTTTTCTGGAAAAATGTGATATATTTTTAATGTGATATGCTTAGCTTTTCATCTTCAACATTCTTTTTTTAAAAAAGCATTAACTAACTTAGCTGGAAGTTGCTCACTTCTTTTCATGGATCTCATGCTCTCTATTTGCACAGATATCAGAAGAGATACCCTGCCAGCGAGATCAGGATATGATCCATGACAACTGATCAGTTGCTGTTAGGTTAAGGATTTGGTTTTCTTCTTTTCACTCCTGTTATGTTCAAGTAAGACATATCCCTTACACCGGTGGCTTGGAGCACAGCATCACATATGAAATTTTCATTAAACATGGAAATGTTCACATAGTTTTCTATTATGCATTTTAATTTCTGTAAATCAGGTGTAACTAGAATTCACATGATTGAATGGCAAAGCTCCCTAATGAGATGTGTACAATCCTTTTACTTTGGAATATCACAGAATCACAGAACGGCCACAGTTGGAAGGGACCTCTGGAGATCATCTAGTCCAACTCCCCTGCCCAAGCATGGTCACCTACAGCATGTTGCACAGGATCGCATGCAGGCGTGAGTGAAGGAGACTCCACTACCTCTCTAGGCCACCTGAGCCAGTGCTCTGTTACCCTCACAGGAAAGAAGTTTCTCCTCATGTTCAGACAGAATTTCCTGTGTTTCAGTGGGTGCCTGTTGCCTCTTGTCCTATCACTGAGCACCACTGAGAAGAGTCTGGCCCCATCCTCCTGATACCCTCCCTTCAGATGCTTATATACATTGATGAGATCGCCTCTCAGTCTTCTCTTCTCCAGGCTAAACAGGCCCAGCTCCCTCAGCCTTTCTTCAGAGGAGAGATGCTCCAGTCCCCTCATCATCTTTGCAGCCCTCTGCTGCCCATGTCTCTTGTACTGGGGAGCCCAGAATTGGACACAGCACTCCAGGTGAGGCCTCCCCAGGGCTGAGGAGAGAGGCAGGATCACCTCCCTCCACTGGCTGGCAACACTCTGCCTCATGCAACCCAGGAGACCATTGCCCCTCCTGGCCACAAGGGCACGTTGCTGCCTCATGCTTAACTTCTTGTCCACCAGGACTCCCAGGTCCTTCTCGGCAGAGCTGCTTGCCAGCAAGTCAACCCCCAGCCTGTACTGGTGCATGGGGTTGTTCCTCCCCAGGGGCAGGACCCTGCACTTGCCTTTGTTGAACTTCAGGAGGTTCCTCTCCGCCCACCTCTCCAGCCTCTCCAGGTCCCTCCGAGTGGTAGCACAGCCTTCCGGTGTGTCAGCCACTCCTCCCAGTTTAGTATCATCCATCACCATACTGATTGAGGGCTGAGGGTGCACTCTGTCCCTTCCTCTGGGTCATCGATGAATACATTGAACAAGACTGGACCCAGGACTGACCCCTGGGGGACACCACTAGCCACAGGCCTCCAACTTGACTTTGCACCACTGACCAAAACCCTCTGAGCTCGGCCATCCAGCCAGTTCTCAAGCCACCTCACTGTCCACTCATCCAACTCACACTTCCTGAGCTTACCTAGGAGGATGTGATGGGAGACAGTGTCCAAAGCCTTGCTGAAGTCCAGGGAGACAACATCCACTGCTCTCCCCTCATCATCCCAGCCAGTCATCCCGTCATAGAAGGCTATCAGATTGGTCAAGCATGCTTTCCCTTTGGTGAATCCATGCTGACTACTCCTGATCACCTTCTTGTCCTCCACATGCTTAGTGATGACCTCCAGCATGAACTGTTCCATCACCTTTCCCGGGATGGAGGTGAGGCTGACAGGCCTGTAGCTTCCTGGCTCCTCTTTCTTGACCTTTTTGAAGAGTGGGGTGACATTGGCTTTCTTTCAGTCCTCAGGCACCTCTCCTGATCTCCAGGACCTTTCCAAGAGGATGGAGAGTGGCCTAGCGATAACATCCGCCAGCTCCCTCAGCACTCATGGGTGCATCCCATCGGGGCCCATGGATTTGTGGATGTCAAGTTTGGACAAAAGATCTCTAACCTGATCCTCCTCAACCAAGGGAGAGTCTTCCTTTCTCCAGACTTCCTCTCTTGTCTCCAAGGCCTGGAATTCCTCAGGACTGGCCTTAGCAGTGAAGACTGAAACAAAGAAGGCATTCAGCAACTCTGCCTTCTCTGTATCCTTCGTCACCAGGGCACCCGCCCCATTCAGCAGCGGGCCCACGTTTTCCCTAGTCTTCCTTTTGCTCTTGATGTGTTTGAAGAACCCCTTCTTGTTGTCCTTGACATCCCTTGCCAGATTTAATTCCAACTGGGCCTTAGCCTTCCTTGTCGCATCCCTGCACGCTCTGACAACGTCCCTGTATTCCTCCCAAGTGGCCTGTCCCCTCTTCCACATTCTGTACACTTCCTTCTTGTGTTGGAGTTTTGCCAGGAGTTCCTTGCTCATCCATGCAGGTCTCCTGCCCGCTTTGCTGGACTTCTTCCTCAGAGGGATGCACCGATCTTGAGCCTGGAGGAGGTGATGCTTGAATATTAACCAGCTTTCTTGGACCCCTCTTCCCCCCAGGGCCCTACCCCACGAGATTCCCCTAAGCAGGTCCCTGAAGAGGCCAAAGTCAGCTCTCCCGAAGTCCAGGGTGGTGATCCTACTCATTGCCCTGCTCCCTCCTCGCAGGATCCTGAACTCCACCATCTCATGGTCACTGCAGCCAAGGCTGCCCCCAACCTTCACATCTCCAACTAGACCTTCTTTGTTTGTTAGTACAAGGTCTAGCATTGCACCTCTCCTCGTTGACGTCTCCACCACCTGGGTCAAGAAGTTATCCTCCATGCCTTGCAGGAACCTCCTCAACTGTTTATGCCTAGCTGTGCTTGTGCTCTCTTTCCAGCAAGATGTCAGGGTGGTTGAAGTCTCCCATGAGAACCAGGGCCTGTGATTGTGAGGCTACTTCCAGCTGTCGGTAGAAGGCCTCACTGACTTCCTCTTCCTGATCAGGTGGCCTGTAGTAAACCCCCACCACCGTGTCGCCCATGTTACCCTGCCCTTTAATCCTTACCCATAGGCTCTCCACTTGCTCTTCATCCACCCCGAGGCAGAGCTCCATACATTCTAGTTGCTCCCTCACATAAAGGGCAACTCCACCACCTCGCCTTCCTAGCCTGTCTTTCCTAAAAAGCACATAGCTGTCCATGACGGCATTCCAGTCATGTGAGCTATCCCACCATGTCTCTGTAACTGCAATGAGATCATGGCCTTGTGACCGCACACAGATCTCTAATTCTTCCTGCTTATTCCCCATGCTGCATGCATTGGTTACAGGCATTTCAGAGAAGCAATTGAGCATGCAAGTTTCTCGGGAGGGGTGCAAGAGGTTCCTCCATAACCATGTGCCATATGCACTCCCCTGGGTGCATGCACCCGCTGGAAGCATCCAGACTTAAGCACCATTTTGCTGACTACCTTGTCTCTATAACACTCCCCTTCCCCCATCTTGCCTGGTCCTCCTTACCAGGCTGGCTAACCTGTTGGCAAAGATATGTGTTCTTTGGTTAGTGAGGTGGATCCCATCTCTCCTCATCAGCTGTCTATCTTCACACAGGGTCCCATGGAAACCAAAACCCTGTTGCCAACACTAGCAGCGCAATCAGTTGTTAACTTGGAAAACTATTCCTCCTCCCATCCTTCCCCCTCACAGGTAGGATTGAGGAGAAAATGACCTGGGCTCCCAGGCCTTTGACCCAGAGCTCTGAAATCCTGTTTGATGGTATCCATATTAATATATATTAAAATTATTCACATATATTTGTATATAAGAATATATTAATATTAGTTTAATTATAATGAATGGATAAACACCATTCTAAGACTGTTCTTACCCCGACACTATCAGGAACAATTATTATCATCCAATACTGGAGATGTCATCATCATCTGATATTGGTGATTAATTAGTCCGTAATTCTGGGGAAATGAATCTAAATTTCCCATTACAGCACACTCCTTTTACTTCATATATACATGTGTCAATATTTGTGTCATATGATCTGTCTGCTGTGAAACAATCCAAAGGGGCTTAATATCTTCTAATTTGCTCCCATAGAACACATGCAATCTTTATATGGCCAATAGTCACGCCAGACACACCTAAAAATAACTGCATTACTAGATTATTCAGTTATCTGTTTTGGAATTAAGGGCACCTGTATTTGATTTGCCTAACCTATGTGTAGCGTGGGGGATTTGAACTAGAAGATTTTGCTCTTTCCCACTTCCACCATTTCCAGTGTTCTACTAGCACTAGTAAATTCTCAAGGGTCAACCTTGAGATTGCCCGCAACAAACCAGAACCACGTGCGCTACACTTTTTTGATCTCGTTGCTTCTTGCAATTCTGCCTTCATGTGAACACACTAATGAAAATACTTTCTACCTTTAGGCAAAGTTAGGTCTTCTGTATTATGGCATCTGCGAATGTCTTCTTTCCATTGGGAAAGGAAAAGCAACCTTCCCCGTCGTTCTGCTCAGCTGCAGAGACAGACCCGCAGGACTCCAACTCTCATGAGGCAGGAAAGAGAATGAAGAAGAAATTGTGTCTTGCCAGCTCCCTCCCATGGGCAGAAAAGTTATGAATAAGCCTCTTATTTCTTTTCTGAACTCTCAAAGGTGGATAAAAAATTATTCTTACACTATAGAGGGCAGCAAGGAAAGCAAACTGGCACAGCCTCTGGTCTATGTCCCCACTTTTCACCTTCACTGCTTCTTTCAGATGCCTTCAGAAAGAGCATGGGTGATCTGTTTCTTTCTTTCCCTTCTCCTACCTTTGAGAAGCCCAATAAAAGAAACAGCCACCCAGCCTTCTCTGCAACTTTTTGGAGACTTGACCAGGTAGTCTATTGCAGCTTCCCCTCCTTTTGTAAGGAAATGCTACCCTGAGAAAAGATGGCAGGAATCAGAGTGGCACACAAAAGCTGGAGGATGCAAGGCTCCCACAAAGCAGCTAGCAGGCTGTTCGTAACGGTTGTTGGTGCCAGGGGAGGCACCAACGACCTACCCAGTTTGACTTGCCTTCTTTGCAGCCCCCAAAGGTACTTTTGTTAGTTATTACACTACCAGTGCTGAAACATTGAACCGTTTGTTAAATCTGGTACATCTTCAGATAAGAAGGGGACATTATATTTGAAAGGTAATTACCATTTACATGTTAGTCAAGTATTGACTGTCTAGAACTAGGAAAAACCGAAGTTTGATGATATCACATAACGATAGATGTCTATTTTAGTTTTTCAGCAGGAAAGTAATCCTAAATAATAAATGCAAAAAATATTAGTAATTCATGTGTATCAACTCAGCAAAACACAGCTAAGATTACAGAGTGGGAATTTTCAAGCAGTTATCTAGGTGACTAAAAATGCAGTTTTATAAAACAAGGTTTCTTTAAAACTGGTATTTCTCTTAGCACAGCCATGAAGTAGAATTTGTGGAGATGAGTTCTAATTTTAGCTGCCACCTACCCATTGCTGACTGAGGCATTATATTTCTCATTTAATCTAGACACAATGGGTAAGTATGAGAGTTAAGAGCACAAGCTGTCTTTCACTTGGCCTGTAGTCAACGGAAAGACTACACCCTCAGATGGCAGTTCAGATCTGTCCAGTAACTGCAGAAAAGTGGGTAGTGACAAGAGGAGTCTATCCTGGCTGTCTCAGCTATAGGCCTAAAGTCAGATCATATTAATCTGGGTCTACATCCATATTTCTTACTCAGACAAAATTCCAACCTGATCGAGTCTGGAGTCAAGCAGAGATTTGTCTGAGAAAGGACTGTCATACCAGGACTTGTTTGATAGTTCAGCACCCGGTGATAATAAAATGCAGCAAAAATAACCATTTTCATAAAATTGTTTGAGAACTTGCAATGACAGGTGTAATATTTCTGTAACAAAGCAGGTATTGGGCTTCATTATGCAATTTCTCAGAGGTATGAAGGGCTGAACTGACCCTATTTTTAGCATAATATGATATCAGATCTACAGGCAACTATGCTGTGGATGGGAGAAGAAGGAAGAGGGGCTATATGTGGATTTCCCTCAGGTGAGAAGGTGCAGCTACTAACAAACTCAGTAGTGTCCATGAGATTTACAGAGGTTTTCTCTCAGCGTGCTGCCCTGACGTTCATTTTTGGGGAACGTTTTGAGTCATTCCTTTTTACTTGCACAAACACTCACAGAAAGTTAATTTTAATCATGCAAGTGAGTAGTTTTTCACAACCTTAATTCTAAATTTGCACTTGAAGGAATTATTTGAACTACCATTCAGTTAGGGGGCAGAAGTAAGAAGCAGCTTATGTAGTTAATTGTGGTGAAAAATGCTATTCAAATTTTAAATATTCAAGATCACTAAGGAAAAAATGGAAATGATATCAATAAAAAAAGTTTGAGTAACTATTATATATGAGGAAGTTCATGTTTGTTTGGAGATATTTCATGACATGAAGAGAAATACTTAATTTTCTTGTGTGGGGCATTTTTTAAGATCTGGTGCAACATTACATGCCGAATTAAAAAGATCAATTTAATTTTTCTCTTTTCATTAGCTGTCAGCAGCAAAGGGCCATGAGTAGTATTAAGTCTATTAATACGTTTCTTATAAAGACTAAAGGCCTCTTAGTCTTTCACTTAAGAACTTCATTTTACAGTCTCAGAATATATCAGCAACCATCTGATCTTCATTGTAAAAGTAATGGTAGAAATATATAACCTAGATTCCCAAAATAATATTGATTCATTTTCCTGAGTTTTATTGGAATATTCTTCCATAAATGACTAAAAAAAGAGCTAGTCTGATTCAGTATTGAAATGTAATTATTGTAAATTGCACGCTTACTAGCAATCAATAACTGATGAAGTTGCAATCAGGAATCTGACAGATGAGGGGTTTAATTCCCCAGACAATGGGTTTTCTTCCTCTTCTTGATATAAACATATGCATGTGGAGGAAACAGATCTGAATATGCCCCATGAATAAATTAAGAAGTCTAGGATTAAATAGAACAGCTGGAAATATAGCTGGTGATAATAGAAGGCTAATTAATTGCAATGAGCAATTTTCCACCAGGTGTTCTGTTAGCCACATAGAAGGAGAAACTAGGGACACTGCATGGATTGCATTTTCATTCAGAAATTTGATATGAGCTGCTGTTACATCTACCGTGTAATTGGAAAATGATTGTACTCTCTGTTATAGGTATAAATATTCATATGACTTTGACTGATTTTTAAAATCCTTGTTCCTTTTTAAGCCCTAATTTGGTTTTGTATGTTAGTTATGAGAGATGTAAGTCTTTCTTACCTTAAATAATAAAAGTCTACTTTCAAGAATATTTTTTGATATTACAGCTTCTTCTCTGATATTCTTTGCTAATTTTGGCTATTCTACTGCAGCCTGCTGTAGTACTTTCCAAGCAGCTGTTTCTGATTATGGCAAAAATTCCTTTTTTGTTTTTTTTTTGTTTGCTTGTTTTTTTTTTAAACTGTTTCTTAGAATACCCTATAAAAGTAAACAATCAAGTTTTCTTTTCAGAACAAGCCATTTGAGGAGTAGGAAGGGGACACTAGGTGCCCTGCTTGTGTGTTTTTTCTTCTTGTTTTCTCTTTTCCTTTCTCCTTGCACTTCATATTTTTACACATCCACATTACACAAATTAGTTTTTCTGCATATTTGTACCCTTTTGTATTTGTTAAGATATTTTGGTCTTGTATGATCTTTAGTCTGCTATGTCTTTCATCACATAAGGAACTGGGTTCTGTTCTCTATTTACATGAGTTTTGAAGATAAGTGAATCTATGTACATTTTGAAAAAAGTATGTCCTAATCCTACCTAACAAGTCAGGGGGTTGACAGAGGGATAAACTTAATCTCTCCTGACTTTCGCTGCCTAGAAGGTAGGTGTTCAGGCTACTCTCCTTTCAGTGGAAATAAGCTGGGTGATTCTCTTTCTGTAGGATTCAATCTATTTTAGATGCTTCTGAAGGTACCTGTAGCACTGTTGAGAGGGATGGCTACCTGGAATTTGCCACCTAGGGTTGAAAGTTAGGCAAAATAGTAGATGAAAGGTGTGATAATTCACCTTCTATTGGCACCTGTATTTCTCCATTAATTATTTGAGGAGCCTAGGTGACTAGTTTAGATCTAGGCAGTTAACCTTGAAAATCTGACACCGGGTCAGGTGAATCTCACCATAACCATCTATAGGTAAACAGGGATATCCTTCTCTTTTTGAGAAGAGCTATCACCAAAGGCAGGAGGCTGAGGCACTGACTTTCTAACAACCTGCAAGCTTATTTTTGGCTTTATTTAAATACTGAAGTTTTACTTCTTAATGGAGTAGTGCAGCTTTTACAAAATCAGTCTATTACTGAGCATTGTTCTTGCCCATGGAAAAAGAGAATAGACATTTGTTAAAGAACGTCATATGATTTTATATGATGATACTCTTTCCTTTATGATTGCAAAAGTGGTTTCCGTTACTCATGTCGCTGATTTTTTTTTTTTTTTTTTAGAAACTGCCTTTAAGAACCAATCTGTAATGATCTTCTTAATCTAAAGTATCACTTTTATCCCCCTAGAGCAGCTATTTGCACTTTGAGATCAGAGATAGGAAAAGGAATATATAAGGATTGCCAAAGGGATTCATGATATTTATTTGATCAAAGACATCTTCATCTATGGAAGAAGGTAAAGAATTGGTATAGTTCTCAATTCTTGCACAACAAAATATTTAAAAAATAATTAAACTTTTTTTTTTGGGGGGGGGGGGCAATGTAATCATCAGAGGTATGATATTCTGTTGTTTATTAATGTGACTTTTGTCCAAGCAAGAACTTCTTTTCCTATTTGAAGCTTTCAAGTTGTGATTAAATCTTCCTTTCATGGAAGTAAAGGATGAAAAATTGACCATAAAAGTGAGAAGGTCATTTCTCCAACGCTGTCAGTACTGGAAATATGCTTACTCTAATGCCTAGAAGAGATATTCCTGCAAATTTCAGAAAAATAGCATTTTAACTATTATTAAATATTGTCACGGTAGGGAGAGACATGCCAGAAACAGTAATAACAATATTTACCTTTTAACTGGATTCCTGAGAAACCTAGCTGTTTAAAAGATTGTTTGATAGAAAGTAAGTGGGTCAAGGCTTGTCATTACTCCAATAGAAAATGTATGTGATTCATTTTATGTCATTCTTGATCAAAGAAAAACGGCAAGCTTGATACCATTAATAGCTCAGAAATGCAAATCTTTGTATTTTTGTGAAAAGGTGTTAATTTTGAAAACTGTGCAGGAACTACTTGCTTATGATAAGTTAATTTTGAAAATAATTTAGCATTCTGAAATTTGTACATGAACAAGGGTTTTGTTTTTTATTTTATTTTTACTTCTTTGCTGATCAGGAAGCAGTGTGATCTAAGGGATAAAAGGAAAATGTAAAATAACACTAAAATTAGCTAACGTTTTTACAAACTAGGTAATAAAATGGCAAGTTTTTTTTGTTTGTTTGCTGATATTGCTTGTCTCAGAGTGAAAGAAAGAATACCTGTTCTTGCCAGGGATGATATCCCAAATGTATAATGCTTAATTTTCATTTTTGCAATAAATATTATTTACATTGATTTGTATATACAAATGAGGTACAATCTGTAACTCGTGATAGAGCTTGTTATAACATAAAGACTTCAATCTGTATGCTGTACCAGTGATTGACTTACATGCTAGTACTTGTGAAAAGCCATGGTATTTGCCAGATGTCTTGCTTTGACTTCAGACTTTCAGGAGCAAGTATCTTCTCTTCATATTTTGGTTTCTCAAGACTTTGTGGCAGTCCTCATTTGGGTCAATATCAAGGTTAAATTAACGATTTTTTGGAGCTAAAAGCACAAAAATATTGAAACTATAAGAGGAATAGGTCATGTTTTTTAAAAAGTTGTATTGTGGGAAATATTTTTCTATATATCATAAAGTGTTTGGTCTTCTGGTATCTTGGACTGAACCAGAAGACTTCCTGACAACATGGAGCTGCATGTCCTGGCACCGAGGGGGCTGGGGGTTTCTGGGGCCCGTGTCAGTGGGGGCTCCTGGTGGAGCAAGGCCAGTGCTAGCCGCTAGGGCCCAAACCCCCCACCCCAAGGGTGCAGGGCCCTGGGGGCAGCCGGGGCAGCCCCAGCCCTGGGCGTCAGGCACCGCCGCAGGGACGAGGCCAGGCTGAGGTTGGGCCAGGTGGGTGCCTGGGTTTGGGGTGGGTTTTGGGATGCCCATTGTAAAAACCAGTAATGCATAGTATCTTCAGAACTATCTGCCAAACCAAAGGTAAAAGAAAAGCTGTTTGAATAGTAGGAGGGAAACCATACCTTTGACTAATCAGAGAAAGTTTGTTTTGCAACTTCACACAGGGTTGTTTTTTCCTATCTTTGAATGATCATAAGGCCTGTAAAATGTGTTTCAGTTAAGAACTTCTAAAACTTTTGGTGTTTAGATGTACACTTTGCCAGGGGGAACAACATGCCACGAAGCAACCTGTTCATTTCTGCAGTAAAACAATCAACATGAACTATTTTACGAATAGTGCCATTGTCATTATTTTAACTTTCGTTATTTGGATGGTGTATTTGTTGTGCAAGCAGCCAATATACTCACAAACATTGGGATGTATCTATGATTTGCGGCTGGCTGAGATTCAGAACCCCCTTCTGCCTAGAGCCAGTCAATTTTAATTCAAAAGAAACTCAACACTATATATCAAACACTGCATGTCGCTGCTGCGAAAGTGTTTCGGTATGCAAAGGTACACGGTAATATATCCATAAGAACACATGTCATTAACATCATTCCGACCCAGACAATCTTTGCTTTGTCCATGTGGCTCACCTTCTGAAATAAGGGCTACTCCCAGAAGCATGTAAAATACCATTGATTCGTTAATCAGAATGCTACTCTATTTGACTGGATGTAGGTGATATTAGTCTTGACTATCTCTCTTTGGGCGTACTTTTCATGCAAACACGTAGACTGTAAGGCAAGAAGCTGTTTAAAAAGCACAGGTTTGTATCCTGGTGCGGTATTTACGCCTCTGCCTGGATGGAATGCTTAGTTTGAGAGACAGGTGGAGACTAAATGGGATCGAAGAGATTTAGAAGTGTTTAATACGTATCTACAGCTATTTGCTTGGCAAAGATGATGACGTTCCATTGCATACTAATTCCTTTTGCAAAGCCAATCAAAGAGCAGTTTTTCTTACAGAAACTGACTTAGAAATCTAGCAGTGCAGATTGCTGCTGTGGGTTTTGCTGCTTCTTTTTTTTTTTTTTTTTTTTATACTCATATCACATAAAACCTGGGTTACTGTGACCTTATTCTTCTGTGCAGTTAAGTGCAGGGATAGCAAGCTTTGAGGGTAAGAGGTGAAGGATTACTCAGGAGGGTTCCAGTACAGACACTTCCATTTGAGAGTCTGATTTGATGAAGAATAGAGTAAAGCAGAGGAAGATGAGCAGGGGTGAGTACTATTTTCTGCATTGACAAAAGGGAAAATTTTCTTGGTGAAGGAAAATGGCCTGTGAGAGGACATCAGCTTTTGAATTGATGTGGTCTTTTTAACCTAGATTGGTTGAAACTTGATTTCACTTCTACAGTAAGGCATTTGGGGAGTAAAGGCATAACCAAAAACTGGCCACCTTTAAATCTCACAAGCAAATCTTGACTTCTATGAAACTGATTGTAAAAATCCCTTTGACTATAACGGAAATAAAGATCTGATTTCAATTTATGTTGGAGAAAACAATGACATCTGTGTACGGAATCTAGTAGAGAAAATAAAAGAAAGCAGGAATGAAGAGGCCAGATTTGTATCTTCTGCAACCACCTGAAAGCCGTAATTCACAAGACAGGACAAATTAATCTTTGATTGGGGTTAAGAAATATGATTAGACATAAAGTTGCTGGAATTCTTCTGCTTTGCCTAAGGTAGGTTTTAGAAAGCCTTCAAGACAGTAATAAAAATTGCAATTTGCAGCCTTTGCTGGCAGGGACTGAAGCTACTCGTGCACAGATATGGTGCTCAGGGATGAGAAACCATAATGCCTCAGAGGTGACAGTAGGCAATGTTTTTAATTTACTTAAGTCTCAGTTAACTTACATTCTGGCATTCTATTTAATCAAATTGAATGTTGTTTAACTCTCTTGCTACTGACAACTGACCTGCTTTTCCTCCTCTTCTGTTTTCTCATAAAAGCAGATGGCTTAATGCACAGATGCTCATTGACAGCAAAGCTGAATTAGCTTGGTCTGATTAAATATTTTCAGAGAAAAATACCTGACTTGTCAGCTCACTCCTTCGCATATCAAAACCAAAGGCATAATACGCTTTTCAAAAAAGGAATTCATCAATGACTTAGCAGCCCTCTTGTACTAGGTGTGCATGTGGTCTTATATAAGCTCACATCCTATATCCAGCAATTGTGATGCCAATAACTTGATTCCAGTAAGGAAGAGAAGATCAGAGTTGGAACAAATGAGGTCATTATGGTCTAAAATGAACTATCTAGCAAATAATCAGGCGTTTGTAAGATCTTCAAGACAAGGGTTATCTTTTTGTTCCATGTGCAGCATCTAGCACAAAGGGAATCTGTGCCATGACAAAATCTTTAAATACTACTGCAATAGAAATAATTATAAAGCATGTAGGAAGGATTATTTGTGTTTTGGAAAGAAGTATCAGCTACTTGTTTATCTACATGTATTTTAAATTCTCCACTCTCTTCCCTCTCTTTCTATCATTTTTTAATAGTGTTGAAAGCAACTTTGCAAAGACTAGTTCTGAAACTGGCTTGTTACTGATAACTGAGAATAAGAGTATTTCTTTTAATACGCCCAAAATGCAAGCAGTTATTTGATGTTGGAAGCTGGCCAGTTTGTTTAATTTAATATAGTGATTCATGCCCACTTTCTCAGCCTGTTTTATGTTTGTACTATCCAAAACAATCCAAATATTTTAATCATTTGCTATATTTGTGTTGGGTTTTTTTCAATTAATGGTATTAAATATTTGATGTTTAGCTATAGTTTAATAATTAGAAATTATAATAACTGCTAAATTAGCTTTTGCAGCTTTTAGGTTAGGAGAATTACATATTTCACAGCCTGCCTGGCTGAAATCACTTTCAGCTAATTGGAAGATTTTCTCACTCCATTAAACCCTGGCATATGGGCTTCTGATCCGTTTTCATATTCAAATAGATCCTCAGAGGAAACTTGCAGTGAAAATAGTATTAAAACAAAAAATTCTAGATCAAATAAAGTTAAGTCACTTTAATGCTCACTTTGGCAATCCTGGAACTGTCTTCCACCATGAGGAGAGCGAGGTTCAAGAGAAGTGAGGAGCAGGCTTCGCACGCTCCATGGTGATCTGCCAGGAAGGAGCGCTCTTCAGAGACGGCGAGCAGTAGGGCAGATGACCAGTGCTGATTAGCCCTTCGATAACCTTTTGGTAACTCTGTAGTTTCCAAACCGCTGTTTGTTAGTTTGCTATTACTAAGTAGTTGCTGAAATACTCCCCAGGTAGCAATCTGACAAACTCCAGGTTATTATAAATATTTATTTATTTTGAGAGTTGAGAGAGACAACATGGGCATCACTAGAAAGAACTCTTATGTGAATTATGTGGTTTCTGATGGAGGGAACACCTTGAACATCCACCGTCTTACCTACTGGGTATTAATTTAGACTAGGCAGGCTCTAAAAAGAAATATCCTCAATATATTAACACAGTTTTCTTATTAACTAATGTGAGCAAACAGCTCTCTTTGCTGATATTGTTGGTATAATAGAGAAGTTTAGCTTGTGATGATTTTTTTTCCCTCTTTCTGAAAGATGATTATTGGCAGTCTATCGGTGTGTTTCTCTGCTTTGTATGTTGTCTGTAGAGTGACGAATTTGCTGTTCCAAAGAAAAGAAATATGTGGGCTTGTTCCCATTCCAAGATTGTCTTTGAATATCACTAATTAGGACTACTGAAATTTTTATGTTTAGAAAATTATCTATTAAATCGCCTGTGTCAGAAAATCTTAGTGATTATTCCAGCAGTAAAAACATGACAATGACCTTACGTTCAGATTCTGATTTCCGTTTTAAGGAAGGAATTCTGTTGCAATCCAAGAGATTGAACATTTATATGTGTGAGGAATGTTACCTGCATAAATAACAGCAGGACAGAGCTAGAGAGATTTGACAAAAAATAGCTTATCCTATTTGTACTAGCCTCGCGTAGCTGGCTCCCTTGCTTCTGTAAGATTGCAGGACCTGCAATTGGCTTCTGCTCTCGCTGCTTCTTGTAGTAACTTTTTTCTACTGGACAGAGATTGTGTGTCGTTGTTTCTGATAGGTAACAGCAACAAAGGTGTTTGGTTTTTCACTTGTCTGAAGTGATTTTAGTTGTGGAGTGATCTTTTCAGTTCTTCAGTGAGATCTGGAAACGTATCATCTCTTAGGCAGAGAACTGAATCAGAACTTGAATATTTTTAGTACTCTTTTGTGTTAGTACTGTAGTTAAAAATGAATTGTAGCACTAGAGCCAACTGAAACCTAACTTGATCAGTCTATGTTTATATTTATACTCTGTGCCTAAACCCAGGGATGACAAAACTGTGCTATAAACAGACAAGGCAGTTAGTTGTAGATGAGGAGGTTGCCTAATATTAGCAACCCTATTACTGGGCCCTGAATTTCCCTGATCTGTATTGTGAATCCCAAATGAAATTGAGTATATTTTCATGCGTTCACTGTCTAATAAAGAAGATGGATGGTTTGGGGAAATGCTTGCTTTAGAGAAAAGACTTTACAACAAATGGCTGCCAAGATTTTGAAATACTCTTGGTGACATAAATGTGTCCCAACTATCAGCTTCCTATAAAACAAGATTTATCATGCCGTATTTTTTTTTGGCTCAAATTACACTTTCTTTTGAAAAATGTTTTAATGAAATACTTCCTGCTATTTCAAGTTACCAAGATTCTGAATATACCATCTGCTACAAGATCCGTATATAAAAATTAAAGTTACTATTTACATCGCGTCAGTGAGGTAATGAATTTTGCAAATGTTTAAGATAAGAGTAGCTTCAGGGATATAAGAAACCAGACTGAAACCTTTTAATGCCAAAGCAAATCTGAAATAATATAATTTTTCCCCAATATAAGGCTGTGTTTTGAAAAATGACTACAAGGAATTTGTTGGCAAGCTTTCTTCTGTGTCAACAATACGGCTCAGGAGCCTGTTCGGTCAAAACAACGTTGCATGGCAAAAATTAGTCTGTCATTTCCCAACTTTTAAAATTTCCTCTTTGCTACACTTATGTTCTTTATAATAGGAACTCACACATACAAAGTGAGTGCATGATTTCTGTTTTGCTGTTAATTCATCATTTGGAGAGCTGCTGACTTTCCAGGTGAGTCATCATCATGATTCAAACTTTGCTAATACCAATACTTGCAGCACAGAACTCCTTTCACCTTAAGCTTCTCTCCTGTCTCTCCTGCTTCCTTCTTTCCATTAGGGATATATATAGTCTCTGTCCTTTGGCTGTTTAGTCCCCATCTGCCACCTTTACTCACTTGCTTTTACTCTGTTTCTGTAACTTTCTACTTTTTTATCACTCTGAGCTCAAATCCAGCTTTTTTCTCCTCATCAATAAACATGGCTATGAGAATACAGAAGAGACACTAACAAAAGCCATATGTTTTGTTACACTAACAAAAGTCTGGGGCCAGATAATTCACTAGAACCAAATTTCAAGTCTCTATCCCAGAAATGTGCTGCTAAAGATTCTTAATGAGAACGCTTGTCAAGAAAATGTATTTTCCCGTAATTTCAGTTTAAAAAATATCAGAACCATTTTGATTAAAACTTTCCATTGAAAAATTCAGCTAGAGACAGGCTTCCCAGGTGGGAGTTCTCTCACACAGTCCTTGACACCTGGGAAATACTTAAGAACTGAAAACACATTGTTATGATAGGAAGCATCATGTGATATTAGTTCTATTTTCCAGTTTCATTTCTAATCCCTATTGTTGAAAATATCATTTCAGCTACTCCAAAGGATGCAGTGAAGTGGAGACAGTTTTGTAGGGTAAAAGACACTAATGTGAGAACTCCGCTGGCCGTTGTTTTTTCATATTGACATGTATCATGCCAGTATTAGTCAGAGCACTTAAATCTGAGCAGTGCTGGGAAGTCTGCAGCCCTGTCAGAACAGAAAACATATTGTGGGTTATTAGTTTATTTTACAGAAAGCTAGGACAGAAAGAGACATTTTAAGACACCTGATTTGTAAAACCTTGAAATCTAATCTGCCTTAATCTGAACTCCTGGAGCTATTAATTCAAACCAAACTGCTATATAATTACGTTGTCTGTTCCCCATGATGCAGCATTGTCTGCAAAAGACAGTAATCACATGAGTATAGCACTTTCAAGCAATTATGACCTGTATTGAAAATTACTGAAGCTTAACTAAGTGTCTAGCTAAAGTTCTAAAGGAGAAATGGAAAAGTTCATCCCCCACCTCTACATTCCCTTCCTTCCCAGTTTTGCTGCTGACTGCTGCAAGTCCAGAGTATAATCATGGGTACTTATTGCCTTCTGCATTTCACTAGGGTGATAAAATTATGCTTTGCAGTAATTCCTGGATAAGCCAATGAAAACTTTGATTTCCATTTTCTCTGCCAGTGTCATGGGAAGTTTTTCTGTGTAAACACAGAAAAACACACAGAATTTGTATTTTTGATGTTGTTGCCTTCTTTGAATTTAAAAATTGGCAACAAAACTTGGTGGCCTTTTGTTCTCCTGATTCTAGATACAAGGAAAGTTGAGTGTTATTTCTATTCAGTCTTGTGTAATAGAGTCTAACACTGGCATGTTTTTCTTCTCTACACTTCTGTGCATTAAATTGATATGATTTAGGAAGGATCAAGCTTAAAACTGATAGCATATTTGTAGTTGGGATCATTTTCTATGAATTCTCTTGGTTTATCAGGGGTAGAGAGCACACAGTACACTAATTTATTAGACATTGGATATTCTCCCTCCTCTTTTGCCAAAGTTAAAGCTTCATGCCACCTTTAAGAACTCAGCATCAGTGTCTGGGAGATTAATGGAAGATATTTTTCCATAAACACTTCCAAAATCAAGTGATCATTTTAATTTGACTGGTCACAACTCCTTTGTGCTTGTCCATCTGCACAGATGTGAAGATTTAGATCTTCTGAACTGTTTGACTAGTGACCACAAGCAATTTTCAAATTTTGTATTCAGCTATATTACTGACAATCTGAATTTTTACTGAAGCGTTAGGAAAAATAATTACCATTGCAGTGTTGAAGTTTGAATGTCAAATAGTCGAAAGAAATCATTCATGACCTACTGATATAGAAACAGAGCTCTTAAGTAATCTCCATTACAAATAACTTTTAAAAATTGCTTCTGTGAATAGTTTTGTAATGGAAAAAAAAAGAATGAAAATCAGAGTAGAGTTTATTTTCACTTGACTATAATATAAATTTTATTTATTTAAAGGTTTTAAGCGCACAGCGTAGAGGTAATGTGTGCTGCTAGAAACTGAGTCTTTTATGAAAGAAAACAAAGCTACTTGGGCCGTTGGATGTGCCCCACAGATGCACATTGGCACTAACCTTCTCAGAAGCAGTTGTTTCTGCACTTGTTTCATTTGCCCATGTGCCATCCCGGAAAGATTTTCTGCGCCATGAAGGCCACTGAGCTGATGCTGGTTAATCCGCAATTTCATCGCGCTAGAGGTTTTTCTCACATTTAGTTCTGTGTGATCCACCGGTGTTCCCCAGCGTGGGGGGCCAGGACCCGTTCCACCCATGGAGCTGCTCTGGAGCATACCGAGGAGATGCCCTTCACCCTTAGAGACTTCTGCTTCCATCCCCACTATTTTGGCTAATTGGAAATAGAAAATCAGCACGTAATAGACTTTACCTTTAATAGAATTTACAATTAGTTTAACAAAGTTAATTTAGATTGACTAAGAGATACCTGTTCAGAGCTTTTGCAGGGTGTGAAAAGCTCCACACCCACAGCTGCACTGCAGCAGGCTGCTGGTGAGGCCCGGTGGCACGGGGTGGACCGCAGCGGGCTGACCTGCTCTCCGACGCCGGTGGCACCGCCGGGGACAGGTCGTGGTGCTGGGGCGATGGCGGGCACGCTGGTGGGCGGCTGATGGCGGGCTGGCAGGCCCAGGCGGTCCCTGCCTCACGAAGTGAAGATATGGCAGCTGTGCCCCACGGCGGGGTGCCTTAACCAGGTGTGGTGGGGCCAGGTCGGGTGTGGCCATGACGGGGCGCGGGCCTTGCTGGAGGACAAAATGGCGCCCGCGGCAGCTGGCCAGCCACAGACCTCGCAGCCCGTCTGCCCCAGGGTCGTCGCTAGATGGATTTGGGTGCTCGGGCGGCCTCGGGCTGGCCGACTGGCTGGGGCCCCTCCTGGGCGCAGCTGCGGGCAGCGAGGCTGAGGCAGGGGTGGCGAGGGTGAAGAGGGAGCCTTCCTCGCCGCGGGGGGCAGGCTCTGCCTGCGGGGCTGCAGCATGGGGTCCTCCCCACCACGGGCACCTTGGATCTGTCCTATTCCTTGGGGAAATATGCCCCACCACTGCAGAGGACTCGATGAGTTACGGCACCGGGAAAGTCCCGGTGTGCGTATTTCCGCACATTTCTCAGTCGTGGACTGCCTGCTCAGCTTGTTACGCAAACGTGCTCTTTGGCAGCGAACGTGGAGGTCGACTGAGGTCGTACGAGCAGTTTGACGTGAGTGGATGTGACCGGAGCTCATACGACATTTGCTGCTAGCCCCCTGCTCCTTTCCTCCCCACTCCTACGCGTGGCAAAGCAGATACTATTCTCAAAAGAAAAATCTATTGAAGCAATGGGAACGTGCAGTGTCTCCATCACATTACGTATAAATGGCACGCTTTATGTCAAAAAAGGAATCAGCTTTGCTACAGTGACTCTAACTCTTTCAGCTCATTGAGGGCTGACTGTGGTCTGTATAAAAAAATCACCTCCTCCTGACTTCAATAAGAGATCCATATCTGGGATCATTAGATAATATTGTGGACAAACTTAAAATAACTCAAAAAGAGCTTTCCTCACACACGTTACTGACTGGATAGTATATGACTGCATATACTTTGAAATCACGTTACTGTATGCTAGCAATAAAGCTTCCCACCGTTTCTTTTCTGACCCTTGGATGCGTGGATCTTGTGTCCCAGGATGTAATATAGTACATCCAGAGTGCCAAATGAAGACTGTAGGAGTGAAAAGAAACAAGAACTAAGCAGCAGGATTAATTCACGCAGATAATTGTTTAAATACCAGAAACATCCAGTGAAAAGTAAGAACATATACATCACAAAAGCCACAATTTGATCTCAATCTTGATCCTTAAGTGGGAGATGAAAAATGCCTCCAGAAATTAGTTTCAGAACTAAATTTCACAGCTTCACTGGATACTAAAAATCACTGATTCAACACAAAAACTGGTTGGCATGCAATGTTTTCTCTACACCATATCCTCTCTTAAGTGCCCACTGTTCTGTAGGCAATAACTACTGGTTTCTACTCCCACAGGATCTAAAATATTATCACCTCCGTTTCCGCTAACATTCTCCTCCACTCACTTGGTTGTCCTTTTCCTTGAAAAGGACTATTCAATTAAACTAAAATCAGAGCAACGATTCACACTATCTGCTTAGCTTGAAGACTTAGAACTGAGGAAGGGCTTATATGCCCAAAAGCTTGTCATTTTTTCTGGCTCTATCAGTCAAAGGTAACCTTATCTAGAAACATTGTCATGTTTATATCCTTAGATCATCACAGGCTACAGTCACATTGATGCTACTGTTATCAACAAGAACATATGAAGCATCATTGGTGATAAAAAAAAAAAGAGGCATGTATGCAAGGTGAGATTACTAAGAATCCACTTCTGTGCCAAGTCTTGTGACTTTAGCTTTATTTTACTTAGAAAACAAAGTAGCTTGTACGTGCACTTGATATGGCAGCTGGGAGGCTGTGCAGGGGACAGCATTATGTCTGACTTGTGGAAAAGTAGCCTTAATTATTCAAACTCATGAGTGGCTTAACAAAAACCAATCGTTGTTTTCTCTCCTCCCCCTCCTCCCCTCCCTTTGGCTTTACTAGTTCCATTGTTTCTTAACATCTGTTACTATTAAAGTCTGTCTGTGACTGGTACAGATAAGTTGGGCTGCCGGATCACAGGCAGGGAGCCATAGATAGGAGACGAAGAGCAGCTCTGCTATTGTCCATTTACTAGAAATGAATTATCGTGATATAAAAGAATGAAAAATGTTCAGCTTTATTGATCAGTAATCTAGATGTTAGCTTTAATCTAGAAAAGGTACAGGAACTACAGTGAACAGAATAAGTTCTGATTAAGATCATGTGTATTTATAATTCCAGACCTTGCATGAAGTTTGCCACGTCCTTAACGGTTAAGATCTGATGTTCATGTTAAAATTATTGAAATTGTAAATATAAAGTAACAGAGCGTCTAAGAGCCTATCTGCAGTCATTGGGCCTTTTCCTGAACGGAAAAAGGAGTTTTGAAAAGCGTTTTGATATATTAGATAATTTTAATGTTATGTCAACTAAAGCTCCAAAGAATATTCCATATTTTTAGGTTATTTTCCTATTTTTTGCTTTGTGGAAAATAAGTTAATTTACTTAGTGTTGAATTAAGGCTGCCAAATGGATGTAAAAATCCTACTGTAGTCCATAAAGGATTATTTTGGTTAGTATGTGCATTACAGTAAAACTGAGAAGTCTGGTTTATGCCTAAGCCTTTATTCCAATATATGGCTACACCTGTATTAGTGAATGAAATGGGCCAAGACCCATTCACTCACTTGAAGGGCAAATAGTACAGCTCAGCGTTCATCCTTATAGCTGAACGTAGCTGTAGCCCTCATGCAAGGTTCTCTACAAGCACAGAACAAAATGATGGTCCTGAAGAACTTATCACTGCAAGCAATGAAAACATAGAATCATAAAAAGATGTAGGTTGGAAATGACCTCTGGAGGGACCTCTTTAGTTAACCTGCTGTTCAAAACAGAGTTGCCTTCCAAGTTAGATCAGGTTGCTCAGTGCTTTGTCCAGTCAAGTTTTTAAACATTTCTGAGGTGGAGATTGCTCAACAGTTTTGTGCAATGTGTGCCAAAGTATGACCACTCTCATGGTGGAATCTTTCTCCTAATACGTAGTAGGAATTTGCCTTATTGTATCTCGTGACTTTTGACCTTTCATTGTGCACCTCTGAGAAAAATCTGGCTCTAACTTCTTAGTTCCCTTTCAGTAGTAGAAGACAGAAATTAGATGCCCCTTCACTTTCTGTCCTCTCACCCTCTTGCATACATCGTCTCCAGTCCTTGACCATCTGAGTGCCTCTGCTCTGGACACTCCCCAGTTTTTCAATATCTCTGTTTATTGAGGAGTCCAAAACTGGACACACTACTCCAAATGTGGTCTCAAGAGTGATGAGCGGAGGGGAATGGTCATGTCTCTGAACTTGTTGTTTTATGCTCATGCTAAAGCAGTGCTATATGCAATTAGCCTTCATTGCTGAAATGGCACATGGCACATTTTAAGATATAATACATATTTTAAGACAGTATATAAAACATCTTGCATATCTGTGTCTGATCGACCATGAACTGATTTCTTATGTCTCTTTCTACAGTCATTTCAGAGCAATATAAAAAATAAAACGATTCTCAGTAATTTTGAGGATCTTTAATAGTATTTTTTAATATTGTACCTATATACTTTTAAAAATTGGTTACAAGCAATATTTTCACATGTAAACTTTTGAAAGTGTAGGAAGGCTATTAATTTGTTCTCGTGATCAGAAATTCAGATTCAATGTATTTTAAGCACTTCATAGCCCAGTGAATATGGATTTTTAACAGCAGTCTGTCCATCCTGTTTGTGTCCTTCTGTAAGATCTTACTTGCTCAAGATGCTTGTTGAATTTTTAGTCAGTTGCTTACAAACAGTGCTTCAGCAGTCTGCTTTTATCATTATTATAAAGAATAAAAAACCTAGTGGTATTTCCACCCTTTACTTAAATCAACAGTAGGAGTAGGTAAATCAGATTTTCAAAAGCCATTTTTTTCAGATAGTTAAAATGTAAGCTTCCTGGCTAGAAGAGGTAAGAGGAGAAAATGATAAATGTAAATATTTTATCTGATTTTTTTACTTGGGAAAAATGCAGTAATATGTATTTATGCATTAGCATTTATCTATTTTAATAATAAATGCCAACATTTTAATTTATTATCAGCTATACCAAAGTGGATGTCAATGCAATGAACAGCTAGGCAAAGCTAGACGTTATTCATTCAGATGTTTAATCCCTGATATCTCTCTGAGCTGTTTAAATAGCATACTGGAGGTTAAATAGAGAGCAGGTAATGTCATTGTTTTACAGAAATCAACTTAACTGAGCCTTTTTTCCTTTTTCCTTTCTTTCCCTACTTCCCATGGGCATCAAAAGAGCAAGGCGTCCTATTTAAGTGGATAGTTTAAAATAGTTGAAAGAATGACTTGACTAAGTTCACATAATAATGACGTCACTATTAAAAAAGGCCTATGAATTTGGCATCTTTTTTTTAAGAAGCTGACCTAACACTATTTATATCTCAGGTCCAAGAAAGCTCAGGTGCAATAACTGGAGCTTCAGGTGCGTAGTAGCTACTTATGTCAAGATCAAATGTTCAAAACTGATCAAATCAATTTTTTTTGGCCTGTTACTTGCCAGCTTAAGCATTCCAATATGGGATCTATTTAGACATTGTTATTTGCACGCTTTGTTTCCTTTGTTTGTGAATTTATAAGCTTCATTATCTTCAGCAAAATGCTCCTGAAATGTGAAATAATCTTCCTGGGTAGCTAATATATATCTGATCTCTTGAGTCTTCTAAAACAAACCTTGGGAAAGAAAAATCCAGCACTGGCAGCAGATGGGATGGTAAGTCTAATATATCTCTGTCTTCTCTTTTTTTAATGTGATTAAGTTATATGTCGACATCTTGAATATAAAGTTTTCCATGTAAAAAGCTGCTATTAAGGCCATGAAGAGATTTCCAGGGATTAGCAAGTGCTGTCTGGGCCTTTCTGCATTACTTAATACACTGTCTCCCTATTTCAGTGCATTGACTAGTTTCTTTTGTCTCTTTCCAGAGTTTCTCCATGAAAGCCGTCAGCACTCCTAACTTGGTAAGAACAGTCAGTTTTTTCCCATGTGATACTTATGCTATTGATTTTAAGAGAAATGCACTTTTACTGAGTTATGCAAAACTGAGATATGCAAAATGTGTCTCAAGAGCAGCGAATTTGCTCAGTCTTGGCATCATCATTCTTAAGAGCCTTTTCAAAATGTAAATTAGAGGCCAAGCCTACAGAAACAGAAATTTTAGAGCACATGCTAATTGCAGAAATCTGAGAAGGTGGCTCTGAATGGTGGGTTGTCAGTCAGGCTTGCATTAATGTGAGCTTTGAGGATTTGTGTCGCTAGCTTAGAGTAGCTCAAGAGGAAACATGAATCTTCTCTCACGGGGACTGTAGAGCTAACTCTCAAATCTATCCTCTTGCCCCTGAAGCTCTGTTAATTATTGTGATCTTGTTAGCATAACTCAGTAACTTTAAAAAATGAATTCTACTCAGATCAGTTAGACAGGAGGTGAAATGATGTTTCTTATACTGCAAAATTTTGACATGAGACAATGATCTAAATTAACAGAAAGCTATGGGGCAATCCAGTCTTTAGGCTTTTTCAGATGACAGTTTTCCTGAAAGAATTAATTCCTGTGAAAACAAACTAATAAAATAAACCAAAGTAAGAACACCTCAAAACCCTTTATAGTCAGTGTTTGCTGTAGGTTTGTACATGTACACACACACACACACACACACACACACACATATATAAAACTGAATAAATAATGACTCTTCAGTTAAAGGAAGCTCATAATCTAGGTAGATTAAATATGCTCAGTTACATTTGTAAAGGTCATTTTTACAGTTCATTAAAAATGAAAACGTGACCAGATAGTCAAGCAAATTAGCTGAGAGACGTGGTGTTCTAGTCAACACTTGCAACAGTCACAGAAGTGGCTAGTCAGCGCTCATTGCTAATATCATATTTCTGACCTGCAAAGTTGTAAAAGAAATGCAGCTGTCATGTCTTTGAAGTGGCACAACTGTTTAAACCGTTCTTTGTAAGACCCGCAGATGCAGGGTGCCAGGAGCGGTAACACTTCAGGCCTGGTTCTTAACTGAGGCAGCTCTGCATTCTCACAGGCCGCTTCACAAGACGAGCTCACAGCCTTGCTTATGAGTTTTGAAGGATGGTTTGTGGCTCTAGTTACATTGCTTTGCTATTATGACAAGGAGATTCCAGAAACTGTCTATTGACATAAGAACAAGCAGGCTATTTTTACCAGCTGATGGCCAAGCTGGGAGTCATAGGGCAGTTGTTTTGGCTTTGTGAAGAAATGGAGGTTCAAAAGCCTGCAAACAGATGATAAGAGTGGGCAACAGCACGGCACATCCTGGCCTGGTTCAGAGCAGACAACAGACGGTCAAACTGTTGTCAGAGTTGTTGCACTGGTCTTTTAGGAACTATGTAACTAGGAACAAGATAAACCAGTCTGAGTTAAATCGTACAGACAGGAAAAAGGCTCAAGCTGAGAAGAAAGTTTGGGGGTTTTCCTCTGACTCCGTATGGTATAATAAATCTTTCTACTAAATTTCCTTCTTAAGATAGGCTCTTGTAAAGAAGACAAAGAGCACAGTGGTTGGTAGCACAACAGGCAGCATGTGTTTGGAATGATGACATAAACATAAGCTCTGGGAAACAACAAGACGAAACATTTACCGTTGGAGGAAAGAAAGGGACATCTTGCACTCTGCAGCTGTACAAAATAGTTTCACTGTCTTGTGCAAGAAGCAAATGTACCAGGAATGTCTTCCCGGAGTTAGGTCGTGCAATAGGAATTCTTTCCTTCACCAATTCAGTAACTTTCTTTGTGTAAGGTCCTCTAAAACTAATTTAGCTAAAACAGTATAACATATGAGTTGTGCCTTTATTGTGCCTTATTCTGCCTAGGACTTCTGAGTAATAGCATGTGATTTTCTTTCATTGTATAAGTGGTACCTGTGCAACTACATGCCCTGGAGTGAGAGCTGTAGAAGGTACTAATGTATGTGGAGTTATGCAACAGAGGAGAGAGATGCATAGGGGAGAGATCTGCCCTGCAGAGTAAGTGGGAGCAAATATTAACAGCAGCACAGCATATCGGAGGACTTTACATGTTGTGAGTGTATTTATGCTTTTACCTTGTGAGACTGTCACTGCCGATTGAGCTGCAAAGTGAGGGTGGAAATAGCACACGTGTGCATGTATGGTGCAGCTCTATTTGGGACATCATCTTTAAGTCAAACTCCTCTGCCCACTGAAAGTAGTTATGTAATCATTTCAGAGATGGCAAGAAACACAACACAGTAAATGCTTTCTGATGAGGATAAAAGGTGAATTGAGTTGACAGAGAGAGGCTCTTCCAGCTCATAGCAACAGTGGAAGAAGAGATCTTTTCACCAGGAGTGGGATGAATGTATGCAAGGAACAGAAACTGGGAACTGGGAAGAAACAGAGAGCAGAATAAGGAGAAGGATAAGACCCAAAAGAAATTATCTGAGGGTGTAATTTAAGCCTAGAGAAATGGCGCAGTTTACACCAGGACAAATTTTTGCACGGGAAACGTGAAGCAGAATGGAAGAAATCTATTTTTGACTCAATTGCGAAATGAGTGGGAAATTAGAAATAAGATTTAACATGGCCTGCCATGTTGCTTTGTGCATGCAATTATCTGGGTTGTGAACTCTTCCACAGTAGCCGAGATCTTATATTCAGCAAGTGCTATCACACCTACACGTTTTCTATCTACTGGTAATATAGAGGACACTGTGTGCGTACCTTTCTGGACCAAAAGCAACAGCAGCTCTTGCACGTGATTAACGCAATCCTCTGTTTCCAGTCATTGAACCTCTAGTTAGAGCAGTAAAAGGCAGAGACAATTTGGCTTTTCATTCTAAGTCTTTGTAGTTTATACAGTACTTTATTGTGGAGAGTTTTCGTGTAATGTACATTCTTATACCTTCTGAACTTTGCAGCAGTAGCGCATTAGGCGATGTGACTAGCAGTCCTGCACGTCTCTCAGAATCCGCTCTCCAGAGAGAGAACTGTGGCAGTGGAGGGTTTATTTTAGCTTTTTATAATGACACATAAAGAAATACACTGTCCATTTGGGGTCTGTGATGCTCTGAATTTCCTGGGAATTTTATCCTTCAATTCATAGACCAAGACCTGAAGGCTACTTACTGCAAGAATGAGCTTTTCTCTCTTTGTATAGAATTTCGTTGTGCCAGAAGACTAAAACACTTGCCTGTTCCTTCTGAGATTTCTTTTCCATGATCACTGATCACAGGTGGCATTGTTGGTACTCCAGCAATTACTGGTGATTCAGTGACTCCAGCAAAGCTGTCCCGCCCTGGAGATGGGCACTAACCTACTACCAGAATCAGCTGTTCTTGGCTTCTTCTGTGGACTCTAGTACTCTAGTAGTCCAGGGACTGATGCAGCTACAGGGTTCATATGGGTTCTCGATTTGTCACTCAAGTTCCTTTATTCAGCCTGCAAGTAACAAATACAATTCTCACAATTCTTTTGGTGATCAAATAGTTCCCAGGGACACCCAAACAACCATCAGCTATATTTCTTCCCTGTAAGGAGAGTTGCTGCCCTGTAAATATTTAATCAATTCTCTATTCACTTAATCACATGGTTATCTGTTAGTAGTATAATGTGTTTTTGTACATTTTTGTTGATATTTTATTTTATCCTTGTACTAACCATATGCCTAAATATTGTCAGCACGATGAGTTCGGTGACATATGTGGATGTTTTCCGGTCTGCTCTTCCTTATCATATTTACACGTTAATGGATGAGGCAGGACACACTGAAGGTGTCTTCTGTAAACTCCTGATTTCTTTGATGGTCTACAGATATCTTGCTCATCAGTCTATAACTCAGTTGCTTATCAGTAAACAGTCTCCAGCAATTCAGCTGCACAGCTTTGATAACTGAAAATGAGCTTCCTGTGCATTGGGCCTACATGGCAGCCAACAGCTGTAAACCATAGTCTTCATCCCTGAGTGGGACCAAGTCACGTAGGGTCCTAAAGATGAGGACAGGCATCTAATTGGTGTTTCCTGGGAAGTGAGGGTGCCTCACGATGTTGCAGTTCCTAACCCCTGACCCCACACTGGTCCTGCTGTGCATCATTCAGAATCTGCTTAAGGCTTATCATTGGAATTATGCTGTAGGTTGATAAACCAGCCAGTAAAATAGAAAGTTCTGTGTCATCTCAATAATAGAGGTATTTATAGTCATATTTTTTGATCAGTTCACCAAGAGATTGCAAGAAAATGTTGAATAAGACAATACTAAGAATGCCTTCTGGGAGACTCCACAAAAAAATCATTCAGTAGAGGTGGAAGGTCATCACAGCTGTCTTGAATATTCCAGACAAATGTGTTTTCAGCAATACCTCAGCGGGATGAAAGGCAGCTACTTCATAGCTGACAATATTGAATGATGCAGAGAGGTCCCTGAGGACAGTTATGAATGTTTGCTTCTATTTTTGATTGAAGAAAACTGAAACTGTTTTAGTTCCACTGATGGACAGTTGTCATTTTTTTGGCTTGAAACTTGAATGCACGGGGTCTAGAACACTAGCTTCAATTGGATGAGTTTGCAGATAGCCTTTAATTATGCTCCATGTGAACCTTTTCAAGTATGCAAGGTCTAATGGTAACCTGCAGTTTTTTAAAGGTGGTATATTTGGGGCAGCTTAGCTTCTTTTGTGCGTGTAGAAGAAAAATGAAATTGCTTCTCTGAACAAAGCATCGACTCTTTGAATCACAGACAGTACCATTTGCCTAAACCTCTCTTTCACAAGCCAGGAAAAGTATGGATCACAATCCAAAGTCTAGCAGACAAAAAGTTGCTTTAAAGAATTTAGGACTTCTTGATGAGTGGTTTCTGGAAATACAGATTGTTGATTTTCTGGTTATTCAGGTTGTTTTACAGGGTTTTTTTTTATAATATGCATCACCTCCTCTTCAGTAAAACTGAATAATTCTTTTTTGGTACCCTATGTTGCTGCAGGTTCTGGGTACTAATGATCAATTTTAACCACTCTGCAGAGTTGCTTCGACTATAATTCATCAGCTTTAGTAAAAATTAGGGGGTATTTGCCATGTACTCACTAATTCTTTCTAGCCCGTCAAATAGCCCAATCTGAATTAAATTGTCATTACAAAGGAAAAGAAAAACCTCAGCCCTTATAAAACATTTAAAACTCTATAAGGGTTTAACAAACTAAATAAAAGTGACGGCATTTGTTGCTTGGTTAGAGGAATCTAGAACACTTAATGGCTTCCAGCTGGAAAATATGTCCTAAAAGACTCTTTTCTATGAATGACAGTGGAAATGGGGATGTTAGAGCTGGAAAGATTAAACCCTCTTCTGAAGAAATAATAGAAACTATTTGCTCAAATAAGAGTTAAAATTTCTGGTATTTGCAGCTTAGCTGATACAACATAAATATGCTTTGACATACTAATTCTCCATAAGGTCAGAGTCATCATTCTAACGCATATATTGTCATTTACTTAAACTCGGTTCAGCTGCCAGCGGCCCTTGCTAACCATCTAAGAGCATTATGCCAGATGTCTTGTTTCAGACTAGAGATGTTTTAACATACAGGTTTGCTCTCACACAAGCTATGGAGGGAAGCAATATAGCCTTGCAGGTGAGGAACTGAGCTGAGGTATTGAAGGATCTGGGCTCATCTCCTGTAGCTGCTACAAGGTTTCCCTATGACTGCATGCAAGCTGTTCTGGCAAAAGGCACGAGTCTATGCCTTACAGGCCTTTGATACCCCACTGGGGCTCTTTGCCTTTAGTAGCATGATGGCATAGTTCATGGATCTTCTCTTGGCTGTGCATAAACAGGAGTCCTTCTGCTCAGTCTGTAGAAACTCATAGCTTTGGGTTACTTTTCCCAGGATCTAAGCAGTAAAGCATTGTACAAGAAACAATCCTGACCTTTATAGGGGTTTCGGAAAGGAGTGGGAAGGGAGCACAGAGCTGCAGAACGGCTTATTTGGGATCATCTACCAGGTCTGCAACAGAGCGAGGGTTAGAACTCTACTCTGTGATGCCCGTTGTTACCAAACTTATTCTAACAGCCTTTCAGTTAATGCATCCTTTGTTCTCTTCCCCTTTCCTTTGAATAGTCGTATAGACACTTCTTTTTGATCTAGTTGACTGTTTTTACATGTCTTTCTTAAGTGGAACTTTACTTACTGCAGCTGCTCACTGATGCGCAATTAGTAGACACATAAATAAATACAATATAATGAAAAAGAGCCGAAGTGGCTTTACAGTAGGAAATCAAAATTCACAAATATAGCAGGAATCTTTGGAGGCAGTGAGTGTACGGAAAAGAGTGATTTATATAGTGTACTTGATTTCCAAAAATCTTTTGTCATGCTGGGCTAGCAAAATATCTGTATGAGGAAAAATGAGTTCAACCAGCACTCTTCAGGCTGGAAAAGAAAAACCAGAGTTGGGGATATGATAGGAACCTATGCAATCATGAATGTCATGGGGAAATGGAATAGACAACCATGATACAAAAGTTAGGGAACGTCCAACGTGACTACTAGGTATCAAAGTAAAAAACAAACAAAAATAAGTATTTTATTATGTAGTCCCATAATTAAATTATAGAACTAGTCATCATACAGAGGCTGTAAAAGCCACAAAGATAAATGGCTTTAGAAAGTAAGAAGACAAAATCATAGAAAGAAAGTCCATCAAATATTCCTAAGCACCTAGAAACTCATACAGCGTTGGCTTTGGAAGTCCCTAAGCAAAGATTGCTGAAAGCTGGAGAGATCCATGAGAGAGCCATGGCAAGCTTACCCTGGTCTTCACTTTCTCCTAAGTCCTCAGTAGTATCCACCCTAGGAGGCCAGAGGCCTGGCTAGACCGTCTTTGGGTCTGAACATCCATGGCTGTTCCTATGCTCTTATGGTGAGTGAAGTATGCGTTGATTCATGCCGTCATTCATGCACCTGTGTTTGGTGTTATTTTTATATTACTGGAATGCTGTTGGAGACAGATTTCTCTTGCTTTGTGGATGTATAGTGTCTATGGAATGTGCCTCTGATTGCTCCCCAGGGCCTCATATGCTACTCTAACAGACATTGTAAGTAGTAGTCAAATAATAGCCAATTGAAAATGCACACAGTAAGCATATTATCTAGTCTGACAAGCTCCTCCCACAGCTAGGGCCCTGCTGTTGTATGTGTGGGAACCTGCCATGATTTCCTCTCTTTCTAACTATTCTACCTTTGAGGCTCTCACTTACAGCCACAGTGTTCTTCATTGCCCAGAAAAGCCATTGCTGACTAGCACAAGGCACCGTAACTGCAAGCTCCTTCCTCCAAAACATCTGTCAAAGCATGTTTCTTCTAGAGTCCTGGAGATACAAGCCTCACACATGCCATTCATGAAGGGAGAACATCCTTCCTGGCACGGAACCATCCTCTGCCTCCCCTAGGTTTGCATTCTTTATTAATTTATTGCAAGCTTCTGTCATGCAGGATTATTGCCCCCTGCTTTCTTGCATAATGTGGAGCATCCTTTGGGCCTGTAGTGAATAATTGCTAAAGCTGTATTTGCCCATGTGGCTGAGGATTATCAGCAGTCAACCCTAAACTGATTTTTTCCTCAGTATTCTGAGTAAGCTCCTGACGAAAGATTAGCATCAAGTTAAAAATAATCACTCTTTATGTGTGAGAATAGATTTCCTTTAGTGCCTCAGTGACTGTACTAAGTAGGCCATATTCTAAAATTCACACTGACCTCAGTGAGGGCTATTGACAAGAAAGATATATAGATTAGAAAAATGGAGGAACTATGGTTTAAAATCTGATTTGGGCTTTTTGCTCTCAGTTCCTGTGTTTTTGGGGGGGTTATGTGTGTGTATATCTTTTGGAGGCACAAAATAGATTGATTTCACTTCAATTTATGCAGTATTGGCTTGCGACAGAATCTGGGTTGAAAACATTTAAGAGAAGTAGTATTTAGAAAAATATGTGTTCTGGCATTTAAAGTTCATTTAAATATCCTTTTTTGTTGTTGTTAGTTTTATAAAATCTTGATTTTTGCAAGCATAAATTTGGGGAAAATGTGGGCAGACAGAGACTCCTTTCTATCATTAAATAATATTCCTCTTGATGAATAACTTGAAACTCCATCCGGTGGCTTGCTTAAGCCGAATCTAAGGTAACAGGGATCCAGCAGAGTGAAGTTGTCATGCATGTCCTGCTGGAGGTGTGAAGTGATAGATCTTCTGTGGAGCCATCTGACAACAGCCATGCATGTCTCACCAGAGAAATCTTAAAAAGATCCTCAGAAAGGAAATACATTTATACAATCCTGAAAGGAAATGGTGTTAATTAAAAACAATATATCATTTAGAATCAAGGCTAGGGTCTGTTGTTTATAGTTCCAAAGCAATGTTTTGTTCAAATTGCTGGGGAATGATGTAACTTTACTGAGAACGGCTAGGATAGAATGCATTCCTTGTGAGTGCTGTATGGTTGTTACTCTTAAAGAGGTGAACCTAAAAAGAGGATAGTATCTGTTCTACGCTGGGCAGCCTCAGGATAAAACAAACAGGCAAACAAACAAAGAAACTCTTGTGCATCTCAAAGTCTGTTGCTAATGCTCAGAGATTTTGTAATGTGTTCTTCCTCATTCCAGGTGGTCTCTCTGAGCCTGACCAAAAGCACGTTCACGTTACCAGAGGAAGCCTCTGTCTTCAGTGAGGTTTGGATCAAATCCTCCTCTTATAACTGATCATTTCCTCAAAATTAGAACCACTATCTTTGAGATGTGCCTTGCCGAGTACTCCGTTAAGGATTGCTCTTAAGTTTGGTTGGCCAGTAGCACAGAATTTGTGACTTCTACCATTTTTCACCTCACCATATTTCTTCATGTTTCTTTGTTTACTGTGAGGAATAAAATCATAGACATATCGTAGTGGATTGGGAGGAAAGAAGGATTTCCGAGAAGCATAGTCTCTTTTATGAAAATAGTGTAAAATACAGTTGGCACGGTGTCTTGAATCAGAACTTTAATGGTTGTTTAACTTTTGGCGTAACTACTAGCTAATACATATGATTACTGGATGAATCATGCATTGATGTCTCATTACTGTGAGCAGGCTGTTATCTAGTGTTTACTTTCAGACCACCAGAAGGAGCTATTGAATTCAAAAAGCATTTTCTTGGAAGCTGGAGTTCCTTGTACATGAGTGCAAGCTGCAGGCTAATGGAGCGGGCACACTGTCTTCCTTGCAAAGTGCCACTCTGAGCCATACAGGACAATCTCCTTTAGAGTCTGCATTCTTTTTCTGATCAACTGCCTTGCAATAATCAAAACTGACTTTACAGGGTTTAAAGTGCTTCAGGGAGAGATTTCAAGCATCATTCCTTAAATGCGTGCTAACAAATACTAAGCAGATCCAAAGAGATGGAAATTCATGAAGGCAGTTTTAACTGTACATTTTCAAAACACAGGGAGTGTGGAAGCTGCCATTTTCCATTAGGCTGGGTGGGAGATGCTAGCCTAAGAGACCTGCAAAACACTTGAGAGAGCCAATGGTCAGTGTAAGGATAAATGAAACTTGAAATTCTGCTTATCCAAGGAGACTGACGTTTAAAACGCACCTGCCAACCATTCTGTATTTTCTAGGTGATACAGTAATGTGCAATGACCTGGTGTTAGCCCTATGAAGGTGTCTGATGATCAGATTCATCAAATAAGGAATTGGGATTTATAAATGGCCTTCCCTCTGTGAGCTTTTCCTTTTAAATTTGTCTACAAAGACTTTCCCCAAGGGAGGGCAGATTATGTTGGTTTTGCTTGTCCTCTGTTCATGCTTTCCTTCATCCAACAGCAGCCTTAAAATTTATGATGGTGGCTTGTGAGTGGCACACTCTGTGTGCCTGTGAGTGTGTCTTTGAATGAGTATTAGGGACAGTACCTTAATTAAGTCTGTCCCCTGCCCTTTACAGCTTGCTGTGCTATTACAACATTGACTCTAGAGGACAGTCTCACTGCTTGCCTCAAAACTCTATCAAGATGTAATGCTTGTAATGTACATCTATCTATGATAGGAGCAGGAAACAGCACAAAGTGTCTCAAGTAACCTTTCTTGTATGCTAAGACTGATAGGAAGTCTGATGCTATGCATGGATCTCAAAACCTATGTCTGAAATTGTTGCCATGTTGGGAATGCTTCTGGATCTGGTCATTTCTTGAAGAAGGAAGAAAATAGGATGTGTGCTGACACACAGGTGTGGTAGGCAAAGGTAAGGAATAGGGGGAAGCTGAAGGGTAGCACGGAGAGGAGGAAAAGATGTATTGCATTAGCTGAACATCTAGTTTCTTGGAGGTTTCATATGTTGAGTTCTTTCCTTCTTTTTCTTACAACGATAATGTGTAGCAGCCCTTGTCAGACGTGAGGTTCTTGTGCTAAGCATTGTGCAAAGATAGAAATTGAAGGTCTTCAATTAAATCTGTCTCAGATTTTATCTGTATGGTTAAGACCCAAGATAAGGCACTTGGAAAATGGTTACAATGAAGAGATCCTGTAAGATATGAATTACATGTCAAAGATACTTTTTAAATTTAGCAGTACCAGAATAAAATACATTTCCTATTTTATTATTACGCAAATCCTATTTACTTTATTTATGCAGTAAGACTCCTTCCAGAAGTAATATGTACAAATACTGTATAAACTTAAATAAATTTACTTTTTACTTTGTAGCAATATCTCACAGCAACTTCTTTCTCCAATAACATTTAAGCATGCCCTGTGCCCTGTCTCTTGGGCGCAGGGAATTGGTTACAAGCTACGCATCTGTAACGACCTTGAACCTTGATTACTGTAATTCTCTTGGAGGTATGAAATTGATGATCTGATTAAAAATAGAGACAACCACCAATCTCTGCTCAGCACTAAGGGGGCACTAAGGCCATGTCAGCCTAAAACTTACTTGTCTTCATGATACAGGTTTTCATCCCCAGAGCTCTCAGCATGGCACATATTACCAGAGGACCTATCTCGACCTGTGTGAGCCTGATCGCCTATGACAATGATATCTCATAGGAACAATAGCATTGTTGGCACTTGGAAGACAGAGTTTAAAGGGAAACTGCCTTGGAAATAAATCTTTTCTTACAAATGAAAATTTCTACTCCAGATTTTCAGTAAACTTGCAATTTAAAGAAAAGAAAAATTGTGGTCTGTGTAAAACTAAAGCAAGCAGATACTTCATATTATTTTTCCTCCACTTCTTTGACTGGTGCATGGATAGTCCTAAAAGACTCTAGATAGATAAATAAATGGAAGCAGACTGCAGTAAGAAAGTCAATTGGTAAGATGAAAGAAGCACTTCTGACAGAGCATAAATCTCTTCAGAAAAACACAAATATGCTATTTTCAATATATTATTTACAGGGAGGTGAATCTTTTTTGCTCTTTTTAAAAATAACAGGGCCTACCCTGGACATAATTCCAGCCAACAGATGATTTCTGTCTGTCTAGTCAGTCCTTGCTTACATGACAGCCCATAATATTCTGTTCTTTAAGGGTGTGCCTTAGATTTGCCTGGCAGTGCAAATGGCGACTCTAGTCAGCTTCCTGCAAAATTCTCCTTTTCCTTCTTGTTCAGGTTGGAGGTAGACACTGGCTAGTTGGTTTGTTGATCTTCTTGGGGGGAATTCTGATGCTGAGAACTGAACTATGAGGTTGCTTTGTTAGGATTTTGACTAATGGCTCTGTGGTGGGGCTTTTGTGCCCTTTAAACACTGTTGTGGCTTTCAGTTCTGCCGGTGCTAGCACTAAGGTACAGGAATCCCCCCACATTCCATCATCAAAGGGCTTGGGGCATTACTTAGGTTTTGCATGGTGAATAGGTTCTTCTGAGTCACAAGAATTAAATCACGAGAATAAATTCATTCTTATAAGGTCAGATGTCAATGTATTCCTCCCCTTGGTGAGTTGTGGCACGCCTAATCTGTCTAATTCTGGTAAGATTTCTGTACGAGCAGATATTCACCAATAAGAATATGAGATTCTCTATCTGGCTTCTTGCCAGCACTGCAAATGTGTTACTCCTACCACAGTTACTAATTAGTACAATGAAACACACTCATAAGATTTTTAAGGCCTCCTTGTTTTGTAGCAAAGGTCTGTCTAGAGCCACAGTCCAGACCCACAGAGCGAGCAGGAAATAGATAATGCATCTTTGAACGCTGTCTTAGCAATTAATAGAAATTTTCAAGGGAGGTATTAGTCTCAAGTGATTTCAGCTTTTTAAAATGTCATTAGCTAGGCTCATTCCCACTAACCAGTGGTAAGAAAGCAGTTTCAGAGGGCAAGTCATCCCACCTATCTTTCTGCAATGCCCGGGGAGGAAACTAGGCGACTAACTTGAAGTGTAGAGCTATTTTTTGGAAGGATAAATATAGATAAGAGACATGTTAGCCAAACTAAGTGTTTCCTTTGCATGCTAGTACTATCGTGTTTCGGTAGCAGTGAGAGCTGACTGCGTCTACTGTGTTCATGACTGTTTGTATAGCTGTGCAGTATCTCCCACGTCATATAACACAGAGTTCATACACCTAGTTAAGAAGGTGGTGGGAAAGAGGCTACAGTCCTACTTTATTTCCCTTTTTTCTTTCTTCTTTTTAATTTTCCTTCCCCTGATCTGCCTCAGTCAGTAACAGAAACGTAAAATGTACTCAGAAGAGCATTGAAATTCGTGTATTGGTACTCTTTCCTGTCCTATCCTGTCCCTCTGTCCTTTTGCCTTAGCCTCCAGATCTGACCATCTGTGAATCATGTTATCTAGTACTGTGCAGAGCAGATCGTGTGACTGATTTCTTGGCTCAGCCAGTGTGTGTTGCTTTGGCGGGTAGTGTGGGATGAAAAAAAGCACAATACATGCCTTTTCTCTCTGAAACTTGTTTATCTCCATGATATCCAGGCCACTCTGGGAGAGCTCCCCTTTTGGTGATCGCTGGCAACCAAAAACAAATCACATCAAGGCAAAGTTAGAGGACTACTCCTATACAAAGAGCTCCTCTAAAACAAAGCTTCATTTTTGTGGTGCATTGTCCTGGCTCTGCGCGAGTCCTGTAAAGAGACAAAAGCAAGCAGGGAGGAAATCTCAGCTGCCCAGTAAATGCCCTAATTTGATTTGTTTACTGCTCCCTTCCCCCACCCAAACTGTTCTGCTAACCTGTTAGTCCCAACTCAGACAACTCAGACCAGCTAATCTGATTAGTTCTGACACACAGGAGCAAGGCTGCTGGGAAAAGCTGGACCCTTACCGCTGTTTCAGGCTTCAGCTTCGATCATAATGTTACGGGTTTGCTGGATGTATAGTGCCGCACGATAGGAGCCCAGCAGCATGCACACAAGAGAGCAGTGTGACTGTCACTGAAGATTTCTGCCCTGGGTCTGAGGCCACTGGAATACAAACCATGTTTCGTGTCACCTTCAATGTAGTGACAGAGAAAGTTACCTTCACCTTGGCAGCCTGCCCCTCCGTCACATGGAAGGTAAGTTCAGATATGCATTATGTAAGAAGGTTGATGGAACAGGAAATAAGTATCTAAACTGTTTTCCCAACTGTAGGCCATGTTTACAAAATGTTTAAGGGAGCTGTACTACGAAGTGTCATGTGAAGGACTGGATGGGGTTAGGCAGACTGAATGGATCTGGTTCTAGATAATAGCCTACTAGTTGCCTTTTAAAGTTTTTATCATTTGACTTTTAAAATAGCCAAATACACAGTATTTTCCTCATTCTAATCTGGAAATGCTACTGTGTTTATATTAGCAACAAACGCAGACAGGTATATAAACATCAGCTGTCATTTCTGTAAGGAGGGGACAATCTTTGAGGAAAGCCTTCAAGCTTCCTAGATAATTTAGGAATTACAAGGATTTGTGAACTGTATTGAGATAAAATAAATTAGAAAAATTTCCATCCCTACAATAAAGGATTTGAAGAAAAAGAATAGTAATTTACCTTGGCATGGAATTGAAATTGGTAGAAGCCAGAGACGCTTTCTACATCTGCTCCTTCCCCACATCTTCATTTCCTTGAGACAAATCTTCCTCTTTCATTTTGAGGAGACCAGCATCATCAGGATGAGATGGGATCAACATCATTGCCTTCTGTCCCTATTAGCGAGTGTGTTTTTTCACTACAGTGCAATATGATAACACACCCACTGTCTTGTGAAGTGTTGCTCAAAAAAATCCATTTTAGAGTCTATTACTTTTAGAGAGCAGTTACTGTGGGAACCTCACCTCTGTCTGTTACCATGCCTTTAAGATGTGAGCCGGTTAAGGATAACCAGATACAGTGGTAGAGCAGAATAACTGCTCCTGCTTCAGCTGTGCGTGACTCAGTATGTTGAATAGGTAGTTGTTATATATCTTTACTGTATCATTTTTCTCAATCTTTCACCTGCCCTTTCTCTTGACTTTCAAGGTAGACCCTGCCCTGAAGTTGTTATTAGAAGCTTTGTAAAGGTCCTGGTACAATGTAGCTTCAGCCCAGTTCTGCACTATTTGTAGCATGAGATAGTGAATAAAAATCATCTGCTGGGGCAAAGGGTGTTTGAAGTAAAGTTCATATGAAATGAATTTTACTGGACTCCTCCTTTCTGTATTGGAGTTTATGGTGATATCGCTTTGGTTTCCCTATATAATAGGAAAACTCATTATCTTTGCATACATGAGTATTCACTAAACAGTAATTAAAAGATAATTTCAGCACAGCATACTATGGCCTTTTACCTGTGCTTACTAATGGTGCACTAATGACCTTCTGCCTTCATATCAGAGTTATCGGGACTTACAGCTCTGTGCCTTGTAAGGTGCAAATCACTGTAAGGAGGGGGTTGAAATGAGAAAGCCTACTGGATCTTACCATGCTGCAGCGTTCCTGCCTCAGCCTGGCTTATGGGCTTTTGGTACAGCACACAGGGATCCGGATGTAACCCAGCTCAGTGCTGCGTTTCGTTGCTTGTGTGTTGCATTGATGAGGGGTGTTAGACATAGGTGCACTGTACTAAATCCCTCTGGAACAAACCCACTGAAAACTGCATCCTCATGTACTTTTCCAGTTTTCCAGCTCTTCTGTTATTTGTATTGTTGGTCTTATTACATATGTGCAACGTGAAAACATGAGCAAATGCTTACAATTCAAATTTCAAAAGTTAAAGAAACTATTGCGCAGGTAGAACTTCCTGAAAAGAAGTAGTACATTTATTTATTAACTAACTAAAAATATGTGAGAAAGTGGTCACAGTTACGTGGAAAAACAAGATGGGAAGCCGAGCCAGGATAAGAGATGGCTCTGGAGTAAAGCTTACGTAAGTAATGCTAAGTTGATTTAAGAATTAAAAGTAGGATTCTTTATTAGACCAACTCTTATAGCTGGAAAAAACAGAGAAGATTTCAGGCACACAGGCCTTCCATTTTTGACATTTTGAAGCTAATGAAAGATATTGTCTCCTTACAACCTTACCTTGCTTATGTCCTTACATCAGCTCCAACAGCACAGATGTGCTACAGGTTAATTTAAATCCTTGGAAGCTGAAAGAGGTCACATCACTGCTGGAGGAGGGAGGACAGAGGCGCCTACTTTCAGAGTCCTAAGCCTTTTTCTTTCAAGAGTAGGTGGCCCAGTCCCCAGATAATGCTGCAGTGTCCTGCTTTTTCACATACCGCAGCACGACAAGCGGATGGATTTTGTGCAGCGCAGTGAGGACAGGAGGATATGGGAGCTCTGCATTAGACTTTCCAGGGCCAGGAAGAAGGGTGCAAGTTTTGTCCCAAATTGTTATCATTCTGACTGACGCTGTACAGTTTTCATTTCTACTAGAAATGGAATTTCTAGTTAGAAAGGCTGATGAAAAATATTTAAGGCTAAGCCTACTTTAATTATATGTATAATATTCATTGATAGAGAGAGTGTGGAAGAAAGACAGGGCTCCTGCTCCAGACATCTCACAGTCTGGTTGGGATAAAACCCATTGCTTTTGCCAAAATATTGTTTTATTTAAACTAATTTAATTAGGAACGGGGGAGGGTATGAATACAGGAAGACTAAATGGAAGTAACAGCTGAAAAGGGTGCTGACAAGAGCAAAAGGCTCAGAGTTGAACAGGCCTTTGCAAGCAGGCATTGCTCCTTGAAAAGCAAACTGAGAAGCCTCTTTATTATTGACCATCAGCATCTTTATTATAAACCCTGGAGGAGGGAACTGGGGTGCTCTTTTCCACACTTCTGTGTCAGCCTGTCCCTGCTTTGTTTGCCTGCTCCACAGAGAACAGGCTTCTGGTACTTCTCGACCTGTCGACAGGCGTGGGGCTGACAGGCTGAGCGGGGGGCTGAGTACTGTGAGATATGCAAGGATTACACAAATCAGGCACGACTCCTATCAGCTTGGCCAAAGTCCCTCTTCAAAGGCCTTTTCAGATATTGCTCACGCAAATTACTGTTGCATTTTCAATCATTTGCTGCTAACATTAGGGGAGTCTAGAGCTGTGCCTCTCTGTGTCATACATCTGGCTTTAAGAACAGATAACGACCGTGTAGCTATTGATATACTCGCAAACTCCTACCACTCATATCCTAACCAGTGACTAGATGACATGCTGCTGAGGTGATCGCAATTCAAATTCACAGGGTACAAACAGATTTAGTTACAGAATGTACTCGCTCATTGAGGATCAGCTACGCTTGAAACCCATTGATTTTCTGTTACTGTTGACGGTCCTGTTCTCTTGACTCTTGTTTGAACTGTATGGGGGGAAGCAGCTAAAACTGCTGTTTTGTAGCTTTCTATTCAAGGCCGGGAAGTTCGCTTGGTGGGGAGCAGCAGTCTGATGCTGCACTTTGTCTTTCTGACATGGACACATAAGTGAGCTGGCGGCTGCTGTGCAGGCAGTGGGAACGCGACCCAGATGTGTTGCCAACTTCTCCAAGCTGAACAATGCCTGTCTCTCCCTGACAGTTACAGCCGTTAGGGTAAGGCCCTGTCGTCTGAAAAGCTGTTAAGGAATAGTGATGTAAATTCCTTCCTAAGAATGTGAAAATAATGTTGAAATCCTCCTACAAATGGAGGATATCTGTGATAAGAAAACCAGAAAAATCAGGAGCTCAGTGTTCATTTTCTTTCTGAAGCATCAGCAGGTTGAATACAGAGTTCCTGCTTGTTAATGGCCAGTGGCAAAGCAGGAGGGGGAGCTGTGAGAAGTGGGCAGCAAAAAATTTCTGGCTCAGAAAAACTTTCTCTGGTGCTGTTTTAGAGGCCTCAGTTAAACTGACATGGAGCTACAGTCTGCCTTGTTCAGCAAGAAGCAGTGCACACTACTGAACATCTTGTTATTGCTTTATTGTAGTGCCCACATACCCCGCCAGCATCAGAAGCCACTGTGATAAATACAGTACAGTCAGAAACAGGCCTCGCTGCAAAAGCTCATCATCTAAACCTGTGGATTTAGTGGATTTAGTGGCAAAGGGGTGGACCGTGAGCAGAGGAACAATGCAATGATGACAAATGTCAGCCTTATTCAGTAGTACTGGGGGGAGAAGGGAGAGCAGGAGGACGAAGCCTGACTGTGGTACATGCTGCAACGGATTGCTCTAGGATTGCTTAACCCGGAAAGGCCTGAATTAGCCCAAAGAGCTGCTTTGCTCCCCAGATCCTACTGAAGTCAGGGAGGTGATGGAATCGAGGATGCTCAGCACCTGCTGGGAAGAATTTTACTTTGCCCTTTAACTGCTTGTGCATTTTTTTTTTTTGTTTTACAAAACAGTATGGAGTTGGAGTTGATGTATGGAGTTGATAAACAGTTACTTGATAAGCAGCCAGAAACAGCTATTTCTCTCAGTTGTCATTTGAAGTTTGTTTTATGCCTAGATACATGGACCTTCTAAAGAGCTCTCCAACATACACCCCAGATATTTTTATATCAGCTTCTAAGAACTTAGTGCAAGGCCCATACACACGTGTGAAATGCATCCGATTTTGTGGCTGTCACCTGCATATTTCTTAATTGATTGTGTCACTGTGATGCAGCAAATGAGGGTTCACAAATTCCCTTCACTGTTCACAGTATTCACAGTCCGGTAATAGCATATGACCCCAAGTACTTGTCTCAGCAACACTGAACGCCATTTCACACTACCACGACCACATTTGGGGTTTTGATGCCTGATTTGGGAGTTACTGTCGTAGAAGCTAGTACGTCTTGGTGAGGTGATGACTTATTTCTAGTGACAATCCTAAAACTTCATCAGCTCAAGCCATGATGATAGATCAAAGTTTTCTGGCTGTCATTACTCTTCAAGGAATTCAGTAGCTCAAATGTGCCTCCTCAAAAGTTTTGCTACCAGAGATTTGCTCACTTGGAAAGGCTGAAATCCATTTTTCTCTCTCTCTTGTGTTTGCTTACAATATCCCATGCTCGGCTTTGCTGGCCTCTTGCTGCATAGCAGAAGTATTACTGTTTTCTTAGACTCGTACCAAAACCTTAAGTGAATGTGATTCAAAAGAATCAGAAGGTTCTTGCTGAGGAGTCAGGTAATAAATGAACAAAATCAGCCACGTCTGCTGTACTCATTTGCTCTCTGTCTCCAGTTCACAAGCAGATGGTAGCAAACATCTCCTTCCCCTGTGGTCTTCCTCAGCAGTCGTCTGAATATGATGTGAAAGGGCTAGAGTGCCTCATTGGAGTCATTTGTTTTCAGACAGAAGAAATAAGCTGTAAGCAAAGTAGTTGTGCAACTCAGAAAAAGGGAGAAGGACCAAGGAACCCAAGTGTTTCTGATGTACTGGGAAATATTGCTGCAATCGGACAGAAGAATTTAAGTAGAAGCCGGAACAAAATCACTGCAGTGACTTGCACTGAATGGCATGAAAAGCATTTTGGTGTCAATATTATTGTTCTTGTGATGACAAAAAGGGACCATTATTTGCAATGTAGCAAATGAACAACATTCAGAACAGCATGATAAAATCGAAACTACTCCGGGTCAGCTCTGCCTGTGTTTGTTGACCTTTTGTCTTTTCGCTTGAAGACAGATGGGAAGTTCAAAATGGGGTATTTTTACTAGAGGCTGTTTCCAGTCATTTATTTGTTTTTCTTCAGAGCTGTACCAGCAACAGTTCTTTTCTATTTGATACGGGCTGTTGATTACCACTTTCATTCTATATGCTACTTATTTATGCGGTTTGTTGTGACAACACTTCTCAGCCTCTTTTTTTTTCCTGATTGCAGTTAAACTGGGAGAGAGGAAGAGAGACAGGATAAAGTCCACTGTGGTGTAGTTCCCATAAGGAAGCTTTCCTTCAGTTATAAGTCAGCACCGATTGGAGCTGGGCAAACTAATCACTGGGTAAATTTTGCCATTACTGTTTGCGAGCGTACCTCCATTGTTAACTAACTTGTTGGAGATTTTGAAATCCTTTCACTACTTCCTGCCAACGCTTTTCAGTTCTATAGGCAGTTTTGGCAAAACATTCCCTTTATGCTTCGCTCTTCATTAATGGGGGCATAAGTCTTTGGTGATGAAAAACCTGAGAAATTCATTCTGTTGTTTGATTAGACACTGGAACTGATTCCTATGCTCATTTGCTGGACCTAAAAAAGAGAGTCATGTAAATGCCGTTTAAACCAAGGCAATGACTTTTTGTGGGCATTAAATGTGTCCCTTCTCCAGTGCTGTCCCTAGTCTGAGTCAGAACATCTTTATTGTTTAAAATTTGAAAACAAAAAGAGAAAGGAAAGGAATCGGTTATCGTGCTGATACTTTCCGCATGCATTTTGCTCCGGAAAGCAGTGCAGGACGCTAACCAGCCTGGTTATATCTCTATCAGTGATTGTGCTAAACGCAAGGATTTCAGCAGAAGTGCTTTGGTTTCAATCTTTTTTATTTTCTTACAATTACTAGAAATGCCTTTTGTGCCTTGGGCAGATCTGTAGCTGGCTTGAGTCACTTCAGCTCCATTGACATTGGCAGGGGCTGGAGTCTTCCCAGAGTGCCAGCACTTGACTTCTGCAGCTGGCAGGGTGATAATCAGTTCCAGGCAGCCCAAAATTTTGCTTGGGAGTTACATGTGCCTGGGGCTTTACCATGGTTTGACAGTAGGGACATCTGCCTTTAGGGATCTTAGTGTTTCATCAGAAACACCACAGCCATCTGAAGCCAAGCTGTGACCTAACAGAAACTCACTGCTGATTCACATGCGTTCAAAAACACGGACAGGTTAACTTTGTACTGGCAGGCTTTATGCCAGGTCAGGTATCATTTGTCTGCACATCTCCATTTTAATGCTAGTTCTGGGAACATCTGCCCTCCCACAGCTATCATAAAGCCTGCACGAAACCATAAAGCCTGGAAAAAACATAAAGCAGTTCAAACTCTACACTGTGTAGTGTGTGTAATCTGTCAGAAAAGCAGACATGTTCCCATGTCTGGTCAGATCCATTTTATACTGCTGGTGGTGCTTAGATAAATCATCATGGAAACAGCCTAAATGCCTAAATACATCCATGCAAGCAGCTGAGGCAAAGTGCAGCCTGTAAAGTTAAACCTCCTACTTGATGCCTATTTGGTTTTCCAAGTAGACAAGTGCTTATTTCTTCTCCAAACAGTTTAAAATTTAAGCAAATAAGCAGTGTGCAGGAGATCAGTTAAGAGAGATGCAAACAATACAGATGCAGAGACATACAGATGTATGCATGCTATTTCAAACATTAAACCTAAAATCTATGCCATTACTAGTTAATCTCAGCTCCACCTTTAACCATCCTTTACTAGCTCGATGTGATATTAGGAAAGGAGGCTAGAGGTGATAGCCGTGCAAGATGAATCTGTTGGGTAAGAAACTGTAGGACAAGAGCAGATTCATGGACAATGAATGCTGTCATTGAAGACAATGGCTAGAAACACAGTAAGTTGCAAATTGAAGTTGCAAGGTCCTTGTTAAAGAAGTGTTGATTTGAGCATTAGGGAGCCTGGAAAAGATGATGACACAACACCAAAACTAAGAGGTATACATATGGGGCGGAAGTTTTGGAGTTCTCTTGTGGAAGTAAAATTTGGAATCCTGACCAACAGGAGGAAGCCTGCTTTATGTGAAGCACTGATTTTGATGATAAAACAGCATCGAATGATATATGTATTTTGCCCATGAGATTCAGTTTCTGTTCTAGTGCAGATGTTTAGTAATCATGGTAGTACTGGGGTGTTACAACTCACTTAGACATTTAGTGCCTTACTAAACAGTATCTGAAGCTCTTCCTACTATTATTATAAAAGGGGTCATCACAAACTTGGGGCAATGCGTAGAAATCTCCTTCCACAACACAGCTAGTTTTTTCCCCTTGACGTTATATCTGTTATCATAGTGCAGCTAAAAGCATCCTAGTTACTTTAAAAAATCCAAAAAGATGTTGTCCCTGGCCCAAAGCACTTATCACTTTGGTTCAGGCATGACATAAGGCATGTGAGAAATGGATGAGATGGTGCAGGGACGAGCAAGACCCAGAGCTCCTGTAATGAGAGCAGTTCAGTGTGATGTTTACACAACCTGAGCATTACACCCCTGCCCCCCCGACACAGACACTTTTTGAAATTAGCTCATTTTTTTGTAGAGACACAGGCCGCATGACATTAACTGGCACGGAAAGAGTTCTGGCTGATGACAGTTTCATTTCTGGCTTTTGATAAGAGCTCTCATGAATCACTGCACCTCACAACCTGGGGCATTAAGAAAATCAGTGTCTATTTACCTTGATACCTCAGACTGTAAATCACGATAATTTAGCTGCTACTTTAGAAGAAGTCGTGCAACCCCTGCAGCAGGAACAGGAACCTCCAAGTGCTAGAGGGTGGACAGTTAAGAAAATGCATGTTATGTGCACTATTTAATTTTGCAATGTGGCCACAAAATGTGGTATAAACATTTGCTTAGCTGTATCCTATTCAAATTTCTTACAAGGCCAGCAACTTCTAATCAGACTTGTAAACCATGGACGTCTTTGCAAAACTCAGGTCAGCAGCAGGGAATGTTTAGCAGTGTCTGTGACTGCCATATTGAAGCTAGTTGTGCTTTTCGTAGCAAACACTCCAAGGCAACTCCTTCTCCCTGAGAGCCAGACAGCCAAGTATAGTGGGAAAGTCTTTATTTACAGCTGCAGAAAATTAGTCCTTTGCCTTAGTGAGCTTCTGGCTGTTACTGAGGATCCATAGTACAGCATTTCACCTGCCTTGCAAGGAAACTGGCCAGTTTATGCACCCCGTCATGGATCAGACTCCACTGCTGTTGCTGATCCTGGAGGGTTAGAAAGCACAGGGAACTGCACCTGAGAAGTGGAAGTGCATCGTTCCTACTGACAGCCAGGTCCTCCGTGGTCAGAGAGGAGGGAGTGGAATCAGCTGCCTGAAGTAGACGCTTTGGTCTGACTGCTCAGAGAGAGAAGCAACGGAGAGGGATGTAGCTCTTTGAAAAGAGCAGCGATTTGCTTCCTTTTGTGCTTTCAAGCATCCCTCCCTCTGTGCTCTATAACAAGGCAGTCCTCTCTCCCTCCGATGTAGATGCAAGCAAATCAGCATCCTAACACCTAGCACTTTCCAGGGGAGGATTTCAAAGGACTTCAGTGATGACAGCAGTGGGTATTTTTGTAATGTTCACGAATAGAGATTTAAATCCTCCTGTGCTCAGCAGGTAGCTCTGTAAGGACATTACACTGGATGATCTGGGTCACAACACCTCCTTTGGCTCTGATATCCAGCACCAAGTCTGAATGAAGGCTCTAACCAAGGCATGGGTTGAACATATTTTTCAAAATATACTCAGTGTCCCGTCGTCTGACGTTGTGCAGAATTTTCACAAATTAATGCCTCTGAACAGTACCCAGCACCATGCAGGGATCAGGCAGAACTGAGGGGACATGAATTGCACTGGCTCTTTGACCCTTGACAGGAAACATCTCAGCTGACCAGCCCAGGTCTTGATTTTTGCCAGGTTTCGTGCTTTCTCCTGCCCTCCAAGCTCCAGACTAACACAGCCCAGGCCTTGGCTTCACACAACGTTCAAAGAGGTAATTGCAGTGGCTGTGAACAGAGCTGAACTTGCGAAGAAAGGAGGAGGAATTTTTAGCAAGTGTTTTCAAACCTAAACGAGTTATCTCTCTTTTTGCTCATTTCCCAGTCTTAATATGGGATTTTTCACCTCTCTTTTATTATCTGTTGCCTTATTTCCACTCTGAAAAAAAGCTAAGGAGAGCTGCACACCTCCTGTTAGAGCTGCCTGGGTCCTGTGACAGGCAGGGAGCCCTTCTGCCCGCCTGCAAGTGAGGCCTGCAGTTCACCTGCTGCATCTAAAATGGGGCTAGAAAGAAAAAAAAGTTTAAAAGAGGGAACTGGAATGAGCAAAATTTTTCCATTTAAACTTTATAAATTACTAGATAAACTGAATCCAACAGCGAGCTATGCAGATTTTCCAGGGTATGGGTTATATGGTATGACAGACTTCTTGTTATCTGTTTGGTAACTGTCTTTTCATCCTTCAGGCAATAATATACCCAAGCTCTGGATAAACACTGTAACTCTAGGGAAGCTCAAAGATAAGCTGGGAGGCTTTCATCATTTAAACCTCTTTAAGGTCCTAATACATTAACAGGAGACTTACATAGACCAAAAGTGACAAAAAGTAATCACTTATGAAAAAATTCTCTTTCATTTGGGCGCTAAAATTTAACTAATCTCTCAAAGCAAAGATGCTGCATCAGCGTTCAACGTTGCACCCACCACTTCCTTCAACCGGTGACGGCACAGTCAGTGCCCACAAGCACAGAGCCCTGAAGCTGTGTTTTGGGAGATTAGTAACGTGCCTGTGTGTAGCGTACAGACTTTGCTTTGCTGAACAGTGTTATAATAATGGGTTTTAATGCTTTCTTTGGTACAATATTAAACCAGCTATTTGTTCACTTTAAAAAGCTACCATTTTGACCTTTAGTAATATATTAGAAAGCAACAACAGGCTCCGCTGCTTGCAAAAGCTGTTTGCCTTCCACAGACTCTGAGTAGCTATTCCAGTAATATGACTGAGTGCTAGTACATTGTTATAGCCATTAACTAATGACTTCTCAACACAATAATGAATTTATGTTACTGTAGGAAGTTTAGCTTCTACTGTGAAGAAACTAGAGCCCTCAGCAGGCCCAGTGCCCATTACTTCAAAGGGTTTTGGACCAGGATTTGTCCATGAATTACAGAGAATTTTGACCATCCTGAAACTCATGCACCATGACCTTTAGCTACAGAGTCCCTGAAGTATTTACTGATTTTTGACAAGTCACAGATTTCCTAGAGATTCCTTATACTTTTTTCTCAGCATTTTTCAGGAGAACAGCTCTGAAGTGGCCACTGATTGCAGCCTTTGGTGACTGAAGGGTCTCATTAGGGAAATACATTAGGACCAAGTTTTTGGGTTAGGAAGTAAATTATATTTTCGCCACTAGAGGGAGGCTAGACAGGCCTGTGCTTGTGCTTAGGCCTCTCCTTTTAGATAGAGTTGTTTTTGACTGCTTCCAAACTCTAGTCCTGGCGTGCTTGATAGGTGTCCCAAAAGTCTTGGTCCCTCCTCTCAGGCATCTTTACAAGGAGGCACGTTGAACTGTGCAGTGGATCCCACCTAGCCTGAGCTCCTCTTTTTTTCCAGTGGAAGCAATGTGACAGTTTAGGGCCAGGAGAGAGGCTGGTACACAGGTCAGTCTTACCTCAATAAGCAGCTTAGATGTAGTCAAATATCAGATTTATAAAGAGCAGGGAGAAAAACATTTCTAGTTGTGACCAGTGCACAGTTCATTACTCCAGTAACTAAAGAACTGGTTGTGTTAGCTGATAGATAATATGTGCAGCTGTGTTTCTGGGCTTAAAATGTTATTAATGAACATTAGTCATCAGTGTGACTAATGTTCTTGTTTGTGCTGATGTTTAACCAATCTGAAAAGATGTAGGTTTAGTAAATGATCTCCAGGTTTTGAGATTCTGCCCAGTTCTTCACCCAAAGCTCACCAGCAAGAGGGGATCTATACCAGGGTGAAATAAAGAAACAACAGAGTAAAATCATTAAAGCAACGGGACAGAGACTTTACCTCAGCCAGGGTACGGAAGGTGTTCAGTAACTTCTGAAAGCTGCCACGACCTCCTCCTATCAGTCGTGCTGCATACACTGCAAGACAACTCTTGATTTAAATGGAGACAGCCATTTATAGGGACCTAATTTGGAAGGATTTTGGCATAAAGCATTGTGTATAGCTCAGGTAACACAACCTGAATAACTTGCCTTCTTTTAGCTATAAAACTCAGAATCCAAGATTGCGGTCTGAACTCTTCTGAGGAGTTTAATTTTGTTCCACTTAGCAATCTCATTGCTGTCCTTGTCCTGCAAGCAGTTCAATTTGTTCCATACACTGTTCTTTCCAGTTTTGTCAGAAGGACAATTTACTACAGAACGTCACTGTAATGAAACTTTAATGAATTATGCAAATTTGCTGTGAAAGTCTGACCTCTTCTGATGTTTGTCTCAGGATTTCCCAGTATCTCTTTTTTCCTTGTATGTTTTAATGCTCTAAACAGAAAGTAGTTGTTTTAAACATTGCTGAAGAAATTAATTTTAAAACCTATCAATCAGACACATGCACACTCATCCTTACAAAAAATTATTTTCTGCAACCAAAAAAATGCAGGCATTATTAATTGAAGGAAGATAATGGAGGTCATAACAGGCTCCTTATCAGGTTTAGAACCAAGGTATGTGCAGTTATTACAAACACAGAAAAGCCTGAGCTGTCTGTTGATCAGATATGCGCTGTACAGCATGTGGTCACTATTAATGGATATTTCAAAAAGTTCAGAGATTTGTCTCAGTTTTCTCAAGCATCTGGAAAGATGAATATTTATATTTAAACAACTGTATTAGCAAGAAGTATCTGTAAAGTATTGTAATTTCTTGTGCCTGATAGTGCAAAGATGCAGAAAGAATTAAACAAAAATTGTGCAAATATTACATGATGTCCAATATGGCTTAAATGCCCATGTGGCTGGTAGTTCTTAAAGTATCTTGGTAGATTTTTTGTTCTCAAATTTGCATGCTTACACAATCAAAAAGAGTAGTTTTCATAAAGTATACTGAGCTCCTCACATCTCAACTCCCGCAGCTACTGTACTGTTAAGTGCCTTTGGAAAGTGGAGCAACCCTGACTGGGAGTCAGAATGTATGTAACCAAGTACAAGAAATTTTCTACTTCCGAAAATTTTCTTCACTGTAGTTCTTTGAAAATGGCCAGTGTCAAATAGAGGGAAAGTTTGATCCTGAACTGGCCAGTTAACGAGGCCGGGCAGAAGGTACATTCATGCAGCTGCATGCACGTTCAGGACACACTGCTATTGTCCTTTAACTTCCATGGCCTGTGGTGGGCACAGGACTGAACATCCCAGCTGATGAAAGGGTAAAATGTTTGGGACATGTGGGGTCTGATCTAAAGCTTTGTGAATCCAGGGAGAACCTTTCACCCTTTTCAGATCTAATTCAATGTCAAGTTAAGCTGGATCTGTTTCCTAAACAAAAACACAGATGCAGCAGATGACAAAGGAGCTACTGTGTCCTTTCAGGCAAGCAGAAAGGGAGAAGAGTTTTGAGAAGCCTAGAGATAACGTCTAATGCAAAGAATCAAAATAGGTGTGCAAATATATTGCCTTAAATCTATTACGAACACCGCATTCCTCGATTTTCTGACAGCATAGTCAGACAAGCAGCGCAGATCAGGCCTATTAAGTTACACAGTAACTGCAATGCAATTTAGAATCAGGTTTGCACTGAAGATGGCTTAAGCAGACATGTTTTTCAGTGTTTTGTAAGGGCTTAGAAAACTGTCTCTTGGTCACTTATTTCTTCCAGATGAGGGGTCGGTAGTTTTCAGCTTCTTCAAAAGCCCCAGCTGGAACATTTGTGCTTCTGGACATACACAAAGCGTATTTTGTTAAAAACACAGGGTCTGCTCTGGCGCAGTTAAACTTTAGACTTCAGACTTTATAAAAAGCAAAAGGTATGGAGATGGTAACGAGAAAGGAAGGTGCAGAAGCCTACAGCCTCGTCTGCACTGAAGACATTTGTTATTGTTAACGTAGCTGTGTAAGTGCAATCCTTTGAGGTCAGTGGACCTTCCTCTGGTGCCATTGTTGCTCCAGTAACCTACAGGAGCAGTTTGCAGCACTTAAAGTCTTATTTTGCCCCTTGATGAAATACATCCATATTTGAGGCACGTGGTGCCCAGTGATAGGATGAGAGGCAGCGGGCGTAAACTGAAACACAGGAAGTTCCTTCTGAACATGAAGAAAAACTCCTTTACTTGAGGGTGACAGAGCACTGGCACAGGTTGCCCAGAGAGGCTGTGGAGTCTCCTTCCCTGGAGATATTCAAAAGCTATCTGGACACAGTCCTGTGCAAGGTGCTTTAGGTGACCCTGCATGAGCAGGGGTGTTGGACTAGATGCTCTGCATAGGTCCCTTCCAACCTCAGCTATTCTTGATTCTGTGATTCTGTGATTCTACGATAGTGGAAGCATCAGAGGTAGGCAGGGACTATGCTGTTTTGGAACAGGTGGCTGGGTCATCACCTGCCTTAAGAGCCCCCACTTGTAGAAGGTTTTGTCTTTTAAGCTTACAGCAATTACTTACTGAAAATGGGAGAAGAAAACAAACAGGAACTGACCTGTTCTAGCTCCAGAATTACTCAATGTGCAATCTAAATAAAATAAAAGCTTGTATTACAATGACATATATCAACTAAATTGTGCAGGATATATGTGCTTGTGTAGGCAGAAGGGAGATACGCTATCATATCTCTCTCCTCAGAGCTGCAAACGATGAGTACTGATGAACTGTGGTAGAAACAAGAGCAGGAGAAAATAATATTCAGGGTGAAGTGCTGACCTTGATAGCACATACCACTTTATGACATACTTATGTGTGGAGATCTGTTTTAATTTTTTTTAATTATTTTCTATTGTGGTTTACATCCACAACATATGTTCATAACAAAGCCCCATTCTGTTAGATGTTCTCCACACAGATGTAAAGAATTTCTGCCAATTTTATAAATCAATAATTCTAGTTTGACTCCAATATCAGTTATTTAGTAACCAAAGCCTTTAGAAGTTTCTTTCTCACTTACTCTCTAACTCCTTTATCTCTGACATACTGGGAATGGAATTCCCTGGGCTAAAAGTGGGCTTGATCTGAACAAGCTACTGAACTGATTGTCTGATAGCTATTAAATATATTTAGTTCCCAGTGACTCTGAGATTTGTTTCACCTGGGCGGAGAAGTTCAGGGGCTTGCAAGGCTGGTGCCTGTGTTCCCATTAGTAGACCTCAGCTATACCAGAAAGAAAGCTCCTGTAAAAGTTGGACTGTGTCATCAAGTTTGCTATTCTAGCTACCATCAAATTCGTAGAGTTCAGAGACAAGAAAGATCTTTTCAATGGTGGCAGTGAGAGACTGTTCTGTGTCTAATTTTAAATAGGTTTAGTGTCAGGAAATATTTTTTCTTAGAAGAAACTACCGCATGGTCTAACTGCCTTTGTTTTTAGAAAATTCCCCTGTTTTCTGATCCAGTTTTTCTTTTACTGAGCTTTATCATAATGCCTGTACCAATAATTTCTGTACTTAAAATCACGGTAAAGCACCTTTTCTAAAGTTCATTTTCAGTCAAAGAACTTGAAAAATAGATTTGAAATCTACATGCAATGAAATTAGCAGATTTTGTTATTAAAATCCTCAAACTATTAGAATCAGTAGCAACTCGTCATGACTTTATTAGGGCAAGATTTTCATCCTTTTAAGGATGATTTTAGAGGTTTTTTCCTGTTGAATGTTAGAACTGGCTGACATTTAAATACTGCAATCGCAGTACAGATTGTGTTGAGAAGTGTGGAGAAGATTGGCAAAGATCAAGGGACACCTTACTTAACTTTTGGTAAGGAAGCATTTTTCTCCCGGTGTTCATACACTCTGTAAATGCATTTTGAGAGCTTACTGAATATTGCTTGCTCTAGAACGATCTCTTATTTTGTTTTATGAAATCCTGATCTCCTTTAACAAGACTCAGGATTGTGTTTCAGGACAGCTGCAATGCTCCTTGTGCCCTTCTATGAACTTGTGGATGCAAGCGTCCCACCAACATGGGAATGGCTCAGCTCCTGTCACAGAAATAGTCTGGCATATAAAGGCAAGCCAGCTCTATTTTACCTGTCCTTAATACACCAGGCCATAAGATAATTTGGTTAAGTATTTGTGAGCTGGATTGCTGACCTATCGTTGCTGTGAGAATGATTTGGACAGGTTGGGGTGGGAGTTGCTACAGCCTGGTGGTGTGCCAGAATCCTTAAACGTGGCTGTGTTGGCTCTACTGGTGCAGCAAGCGGCATGATGACAAAAGCACAAAACTACTAAGAGGAATGAACCTCTGAAAAATTTTGCTGTTGGCTGTAGGATCTCAGGGCTTATGAATTTTTTTTCTCTTTAGCAACCTCTTTGGAAACCTTTTGAGAATAGGAATTTTGTTTCTGATCTTGCAAATATGCACACTTTTTATTTTTGTAGTATTTTGATGTTTTTATATAAAGCCAGGAAATGTGGAAGAAACTGAAAATTAAGCAAACACATTATATAAACCTTTCTCCCCCCCACTATAAAAATGGCTGTTTCCAATCAAGTTATAAATGCTATTTTAAACAGATTATTAATCTAAATGTGCTCTCTCAACCCTATTAAACTGTCATCTTGTCTGGAATGGGCATAGACACAAATCAAATGCATAGATCAGAATGACCCTGGTCACCGTGTGGGAGTTGAAAACTCATTTGATTCAGGGTTTGAAAATGACCTTTCACTTTGTACCAGGCTGCATCAGATCAAATGCCCTCTCACTGAGTTTCTAAGTGTCCTTAATCTAGTCCTAATGAAGTAGTTGTTTACATGCAAAAAGCCAAACATACTTGCAAATCCTGACTTCTAATTTGAAGACTTAAGCTGCAACTAGCACAGGTGGCACTAGAGGTCCCAAGAAGACATAAATGAGATGTGGCTGGGGATGCACTTCCCGGCAGTATTGTGGAATACTCAGAAGATATTCATTGTATCCTTGTTTCTCCCTTGCCTTTGGTTCCCCAGTTAGATCTGTATGTGTTGCAGTGCTAGATGTGAAACTTGAATTTGTTTCAGAACCTCTGAAATATTTTTTTCTGGCATTAATGATATAAATAAATTCTTCATAAAGTTCTTTCCACGTTTAACTTTTCAAAGAAGAGCTGATGAGTCATAGGTTTCTGAAAAATCTTGTTCCCAGCATTATACTTCTCAGACATTAATTAGAAAATATCAGAACAATTGCAGCATTTTCCTGCTGCTTTTGGAAGAAAAAGCAAAAGCATGGATCCAATTATTTTGAATAATACTGTTCCACAGAAATTGTATTGGTCACAGGTTTTATTTTTGCTTTGTTGTCACATTTTATAAAATCAAGTCAAGCTGAAACAAAAGGAAGAGAGAAGGAAGAAACTAACATGCATTCCTATGAATACCAGCAGTATCATTATCTTATCTTTGTTCTCAGAAAAATCCTGATGGAAAGGCTCCAAAGGCTAAATGGGTTTGTTAAATACTTTCCCTTCTCCTGAAGCTGTTTGCTAGCACAAAAGACTTCAGCCTAAGGTTCGACACAAAACCATGAACAAGAACAAGAATCAATGGAACAAATGTTCTGCCAATCTAGTGCTATAATATGACATAACTATTAATTTCTGCATATCCATGGGCTGAAGCTTTTGTGTTCCTAAAGGTCAAGATTTTGGTACTTCCTGAAGTAGAATTGATTCTGATTCGTTCATTTAGCATATACGAGGAAGTGATGTGTCTCTATAAATGGCTTTAAAAGTACTTGTTCCTTGAAATAGAAGGACTGCATTTATTTTCTGTGAAAGGCCCCTAAGAATACTCCACAGAGTTTGTACTTTTGTTGCTTTTAAACAACATCTTCAGAGAACAGTAGACCAAGTCTTACATTTTCCATCAAATTTATGACTACACTGGCAAAATACAAACTACTTATGCTCACAGGAGGATCTGTCTGCTTTTTTCAGACAGCAGTATTAACAGTCTCTGTAGAGGTGACATTGCAAAGCCAAATCCAGATTTTCAGATTCTGCAGTTTTAACCATACTTGATGCATTGTTCTTCTTTCATCCTCAACAATGGTGAACCAATGCAACGTGCTCTTTGTGGTCACTGAGTTTTTCTCCTGCTTCCCATTCCACGGGCAGCCTGCTCCGGCTTTCCATTTCCAGATGCTTATTCAGAGGCTGAATTGAATTAAGTTTTGAAAGCATTGCCTAAATATTATCTCTTTCTGTTCCCCGTGAATGTATTTTTTTTACCTCTATGAGAAAGGCTTGCTTAAGCCTCTCTGAACTGAGCATAGCCCAACCTTTCCTGGGACTGGAATCTGACCACATCCAAGCTGTCCTTGAAATTTTTTTTGCCACCAAGTTGTTCATAAATAATATAGAAATGCATTTTTTGAGAGAATTCCTTTTTGCTTCAGACAACTTTATCCTACCCTATCTCTTAGGTCTTGAACTCTTCCTGTAATGATCTAATGGCTTTCTGTATACTCAAGCTTTGGTGTCATTTTAGTAGTGGTAGATCTAAAAATACGTATTTGTATTGTCCAGTCTTTTCTTTTGCACAGCAATCTGGAGAAAGCCCCAGCTACAGCACCCAGTGGATTATCCATTGGTAAGAATGCCACCTCCTATCCACTCTCTGAGTTTCTTGTTCAGAGAAGTTTGCCAGAGAAAGTTGGAGATGTGGATGACAAGAATAGTCTTTTTTTTTTTTTTGACACTCTTGCCACTTTTGACACTCTTGCCAGTCTCCAGACTGAGAGAGGTACAGAGGTTTCTGTTTCTCATATTATTTCCATGGATCGTGTTCTGATTAAAAATGTATGCATCTTGTTATATGCATGAACTACCTTCCCTGAGATGTGAAACTTGTGACCTACTTTGAAAACAGCACTGGTGCAAAGTTTTCCAGCTTCTGCTGGGCCCTCTTTCTGGTTATCTCTAGCAATTTCCTGTGGTATGTTAGATTCTGCTTTGGACGTGACCTGCTGCCCACCGTAACTCCTGCTGTCATCCATCATTATGTTGGCATGCTTCCATTTTATGCCAGCATTCCTGCAAGAAAACTCAAGGAAGACAATGAATCATGTCAAGTCTGTATAACCTTTTCTTAGTTAAAGAAAGAGATTTATTTTGATTACCTGGGGCTCTGGGCTCTGTGGAGCATCTGGATGACTGGATCCCTGTCCCTCTGGCCTTTGGTAGCTGGTAGCAGATGATTTCATGAATCTGATGTTAAGCTGAGCTCATATATCTCACTCTTCCTTGTGTTCAAGGTTTGAATTGCTTTGTGCTCCTTTGCACTCCCATTACAATCTTCCCTTCATTTTTCTGTCATGTGCAAACTATCAGAATAGTTCTGGAGATGATGTGATTCTGGCTCCTACTGCCTTTCTTATAACAAATTGCTGAGTAGAAGAGGCAGCTGCTTTTCTTTTCTGTAAAGGAAAGGAGATGAGCTTGCCTGCCTGCCTGCCTAGATGTCTAAGAGCCTAAATGGGTAGCTCTGTAGGTGGAAATAAACCAAACTGGGATTATAAGAAAAGTATGAAGGGGGCAAGAAGATGCCCGGGGAGAAGGTTTAAAGTGAGGAATATAAAGACTCAAAAGGAGAGAGAAAGGTGAGGAGCTAATCTGCAATGTAGAGATTTTTGGTGAACAAGGCAGAAGAACAGAGCAGAACAGAAGTAGGTGCAAAGCAAGAGAAGTTAGGGAAAGAAAGGAGCTGTAGAGCATGAGGAGTTATACTGCAGGAAAGTCGAGTCAGGTCATGAGACTGAGTGGGTCGTAGAGGACCTGGATGGGCAGTGTGTAGAAGGAATCAGCAGAGTACTGGGCAGGAAAAAGAAGCTGCCTCTGTTCCTCTCCTTTCTCTGAACTGGAGTCATCCCTGTCACCTCAGCAGGGTAATGGACAAACGGTGCATGTGTGTGCATGAGTTATCTGCATGTATGGACCTGAAACCTAACCATGTTATGATCTTACCCATGTGGAAGGGTCTGCCTTTCATGTAAAAATCTTGACTGGTAGAGTGATAAGATGTGATGATTTTATGATTCCACCAGAAACTGGCAGCTGCAGTTTCATCTACTTCACAGTGCTGGAGCTCCTTGATATGGAGAAGGGAGTTTGCGTGTATGTGCCCCTTATGAATTTACTTTAAATTAAACTCATTGGGCTCACCAAAGCTGATTAGGGAAGTTCTGCTATCCTTAACAGGGCATTGTAACTTGAGCCCCTAAACACATGATCATATAAGTTAAAATCTTTTGATTGGACTTAGCCTTCAGTTTAATCGTAGACTCTCTTGAGAAAAATAACTGTAGTTACAGTTACAGTTAGTCTGATTTTGAGGATCTAGCCTGTTAGTTTTATAATTGTGTACCATAAATTTTATTATCCTTAAGAAAACAGTAACAGAACATGAAGAACTCGGGCCGCCCTTGGTCAAATCCGCCCTTATCACAAGATTATTACGGTCTGGTAGTTAATTACTTCCTTTGCAAAACTCTTGTCAATGAAATGCGGAGGAGATCAAAATTTCTCTTATTCTTTTTTTTTTTTTTCCACTGATAGTAGGTTTCATCCCACATGTGTTATTTAAAGTTTTGGCTTGGCCACAGTAAATTATTGTCCAAAAGTCCAGCTAGAAGTGAATTAGCCTATTTGTGGAACATCATGAAGCTGCGATGTGCAAGAATAGTTTTTCTAAGGCATGTTTATAAATTACATATATAAGGAAAAGTATTTCCTTTTATGTGTAATTTTAAAAAGTTCCTTGTATATTTCCTTTTAATATTTCCTTTGCTTTCACCAGCCAGGCCAAATACTGAAATGTAAAATTTTAATACATGTGTAAAGCTTTAGTCCTTGATACAACAGAGCATGCAGCTAGGTGCTTTTCTAACAGGTGCTTTCCTTGTTTGAGATTCAGGTTAATAATAAATGAAAGTGCTGACCATTTTAAAACTGGTTAGCAGCATGTAGAAAATGAGCTGATGGTCTGTTTAGATCTGTTTAGGTATTTTAGTGGAACAAAAAAGGTTCCACTTTTGGAGTGGAAAACAGGTCCTTCCCTGGCACTGAAGCTCACTTTAATAAAAGAAAACTAAGGTAAGATTCAATATACATAGGATGTGCCCTTTAGAAAAAAATGGCATTCCTCCTATTAGAGTATTTACTAACTAACCTGCCACACTGTCTAATGTTGTGCAATTAGCTGATGAAAGACCTTATTGTGAGACACATTCACAGAAGGGCTGAATTTAAGGATATTATGAAATCTTCAGTTCTGAATTTCTTAGTTTTTATGAGAGCACCATTTCAGCCATAAAACGTTTTGCATCACATTTCCCAGAATATTTTCTCCAAAAAATATTTTCATTTTGACATCTATTTTATGAAAGGTCTCATTTTGTGTTCAGAAATTGAGGTATTTGCAGTATAACAACACACTACATCCAGAATAAATATGCCTCTTTATATATCTATACTTAATATATTTGTAAAGTTCACCATTTAAATTCATGGTTGGTTATTTGTTTCCAGAGAAAGAGTGTTAAATATTAGAGATATTGTGACTGCAGACCTTTTTAGGAACTTGGTATTTGGAGTTTTCTGCATGAGTTATGAAATGCTAATGCATTGAACTATGTAAGGATTTGACTTTTGGGTTCTCTAGACGAATTAAAAACTAAAGGGAAACTGTGCTTCAGACTGACTGAAAAGATTTTTTTGGCTGTCAAAATACCCTTTCCCCTACTTCTTGAAATCATCTTTTCATTTACAAAACAACAATTCAGTCAACATCAAATTAAAGAAGTTTTATATTTGATTTGCTTTTACCTCTTTAAAATTTAAATATAGGTAGAGTTCTGCAGAAAAAGGTATTGAAATGAGAAAAGTAAACATGACCTTTGAAAGTATCTAAATCACATGGTTCAACCTTTGTTCCTTTTACTTGTTGAAAAATACGGAATTTAAAAAATACTTACCAATAAAGATGCATTTGTTTGTTGGTGAGGGTAAAAAGTGTTCTGCTTATTAGAGAAGAAACACCTGCAATGGAGTAGTTTAGATCTGGACTTGAAGTTAGGAAGAAGTTAAGAAGTTATTTTGCTTTTGAATCGATAGTTACTCAGATTCATCAAATGAGTTTTAGAGTTGAGTGGTCTCTAGTCCAGAAGGTGTGTGTTAGCCTTAACGCATCACTGAGTTCTAGTTCGTATGCCTGTTGAGTGAATAGGATATTAAAGCATTAAACTAAGTAACTAAAGCAGTGAAACCTACTTGTGACTGTCATGGTTGTGGTGCACATGCTTAACCCAAAATCATAGAAGCAAAGAAACTATACGCAGTGTTGCACAGCGACTGTGTTCCTTCACTGAGCAGCACATTACCTCCTGCCACCATCTCCACCAGATGCTTTCAGTCACATTTTGCAACTGTAACTCTGCCAGTTTTCCACAACTCCTTGTCACGTTTGTCCTCCAAACACGCTGTGCTACAAACGTGCAGACCACTAACAGTGTGCTCTTACTGTATGGTTACTATGTGGGTAAGCAGAGGGAAATTTGAGGGATGTTTGGGAAAGTAATGCAAAAAAGTGAACATTTCCATGAGATAGACTTCAGATTTGTCTTCAGATCTTGTCTGTGGTGTGCAGTGGCCATGTATTTGCTTAGGGTGGCAGAGAAGAGATGCACTGTTAGGTTGTTTAAATTCTTATTTTATTGCTTTAAGAAAGGTTGTGCAGAAGAGAAACCTTTGCAGCTTTGCAGAAATGTTTCCTGCATATGGATATTTCCAGTTTTACCACAATTTGTCCATGTTATCCAACAGTGCTAGAAGTTGTTTGGGATATTATACAGATGTTCTAAACCACAGATAAGCTCAATCAAACAGAGGCATTTTATTATTGCTGAAAGCGAATTACTGGATATGATATGCTTTATAAAGCAAGAGATTTACTAGCAGGTAGTAAAGAAACTGAAGTTTGTTACCGGTACCTCTCACAGTAAACTCTCTGGTTCATGTGATAGACCCCACATGGCTGCCACTTCAGGACTATTCCTTTGCTTCTTTCTGGCACCCTGGTTTTGGAAGAGAGTGAGGAAAAGAGTTCTTTGCCCACCCTCCTTTGGAAGAAATTCAGCAAACCAGACCCTGCTTCCCAAGATGAGACTTAGCAAAGAATCTCTGGCCATGGCACAGAGGTTACCTGCTATTAAAGACTTCTGCCCAAGCAGCCAAGCTGGCAGGCCAGTGAGCAAGGAGTTCGAAAGTAACTCTAAGTGATGAAATTTTCCCCAAGAGGCGTAGGGTCAATCTGTGAAGACATGCTACGATGTCTGTCCGCACAACAGTACTAGAGTAGTATTCAATATTGCAAAAAAAAAAAAGATGAGGCATTTGTCCAGCACAGCACATGGTCTGATGAGACTGTGGCTTTTCACCCTGACGTTCTTAGCAAAAGTTGCACCTTATGTAAGTAAGTGGCTCATGAGACATGCCAGCTTCAGTAGTTAGGAAACGTGCCTGTGCCCTCTGGCACCATTAGAAACCAATAATGAGAGCAGTAAACAGGCTACACATTTTTGGCATTTTGGGTAAAGCTGCTTTTAAAATGTTCTTCTGTATTTGAAAGGAGGACATGACTCAGTTAGTGGAGTTACATTATAAATGCTGGCTTGAAAGTGTCCCATAATAGTTCTTTTCATTGCAGGCTTTTGGCTCACATGGGCTAGGAAGAGTATACTCTGCCATTCAAACCTGTTGCCCTTTTTTCTCTTGTTAAAGCAATGCTTTGATGCTGGCATAAAGACAGCTGCAGACTAAACGTGCCTCAATGCCAGTTTTCTCTGATGAAATTCTTTGCCTGGGTCTTTGGGAGGCCATTGCGTATCAGTTCTTGAACACCCACATGAAAAAGTCTTCGGAACAACATGAGTTTTTTAGTAACGGTCTCCATGGACCAGTGCGCTGTTTCTGTCGATTTGAAGCATAGAATGAGTTTGCCAGGGATGGGCAGAAGTAACATGTCCTTTTTTCCTTCAGTAATCACATAAAAATATTGTCTGAAGCTATTAAAAGTCTACAAAATGAAAATGAAGCTATTCAGTGGGAACCCTTGGGTGGCCAGTTTCTGACTCCGCACATTTTTTTTCTTCTTGCACAAACAGGCTGCTGCAGATGACAGACTCTTCTGATTTTTATGTGGAGGAAGGAGACTCTTCTCTTCACTTTGCTCCCCCAATATGTTTAAAGGTCTGCATTTTAGAGGAGCTGAGCACTTGAAGGAGGCCCTAAATCACACATCCTCCTTTTCAATTTCCACTCAGTGGTCTCCACATTTGCAGTGAAACTTTTCTTCTGTGTAAACTTGTTCTTTTAAATTGTCTTCAAATTCTCAGATGACTTTTTTGAATCCATCTCTTTAGGAAAATGATTTTGAAATGGACCTTCAGAGAAAAAACTAGACCTTGTAGTGGAAAGCAATGGGCAAAACAACCACAAAGCAGGATCAATGTTACCATGCATTTGAAATGAAGATTGGAAGGATCTGAAATTGAAACATGTGCTATTTTCTGCAAATCAATGTTTATACTAGAGATACCACTAATAACTGAGCTAAAGCTGTTTTCCTTATCTAAAGTAAATCCAATGCAATTAGCAGAGTTAAATTAGCATATTTCATTTAATTGGCTCCACTGAATACCAGCAACAAATAGTTTCAGAAAATGCAGACAAATATACATATAAAATGCAATTGTAAAACCTAATGAGATAAAACAAACAAGCACTAATCATAAATGAGTAGCAACATGTTGACATTATGAATTAATTTTGTATCACATGGGCTAAATCTTCCTGAGGAAAATTTCATATGTAAGATTTGTATTCCCAAAACATGGTTTATTTCTAACCAGATGCACAGTGTTATTGATGATGATGTGAATAACTAGTGACATCTCTGACAGATTGTGGGACTAATACCATTAAGAAGAAAGAAATGATTTACAGTGTGTACAAATAAGAAGTTTTGTTTTCTCACTACACCTCTGCTCTTAAGACCAACTAGAAGTCTTGATGAAGGTTTCACTGAATTCATGTGTCTGTTCCCACTGAAATCATACATCAAAGGGAAAGAATGAATGTTATTTCTGGTCTTTTGTTATGTATGTTCAGAACAGGTTTAATGATAGTCATACAACATTATTGCTTGTAATGTTTTAGCATTAAGAAAATTAAGAAAATATTTCAGATTTTTAAATTTAAATTTAATTTAATTTAATTTTTTTAATTTTTTAAAAGTGTATCTCCCCTCCTTATACCTCCTTTAGAGGTAGGCATTACAGAAATGTTTGGTTTGGTTTGAGTAGACATTCATGCAAGGGCTTGAAAAAATTCCTCTGCAAGAACGTGAACCTGTGCTTGAACAATCACCTCAGTTTAAAGGCAATACGTTGGATATATCAATATTTTGCATTGGCTGTTTGGCTGTAAAACCAACTTCATTCTGTGAGTCCCAATCAAAAATAATTCAGGTCTGTGGATATCTGAGGCATGCTGCAAGGTATCTTAAGCAGTCATAGAATATGGCATCTGGATAAGACCTGGATACAAATGCAGGATGCTGCGCGGTGTCTGAAGGGTGTATTCAGAAGGGAGTTTGAGCAAACTTAACTCCTACAAGGTTATCTTCTATGTGATTCCTTTTCCCCTTTGCCTGTTTTCATTGTTCTAAATAAATATAAAATATATTTAATTTTGAAGTGAATCTATTTCTCGTATAGTATGTAAGTAAGTGCTGTACTGAGTTGTGCAACGTAACTGCAGTATATTAAGAATCTGGCTAAAGGTGATGTATCAGGCTTATCAGATATATCGTCTTTACTGATTGTCTACATGAAATGGATTAAAATTCCCAAAGTTCCCAGGTGTGCATTGGGATCTTGTATAAAATCTTGAAGTGAAGATACTGTAAGCAATTTCAACGTTAGGAGCAAATGTAGGTTATTTCTAGGTTTTGTGTAGACCTTTTACTGGCAAATTTGATTGGCTGAATGAAATATACGCTTATATTGTAGTGCTTCGGTATAGTGGATATGCACCTTTACAAAATATCTACAGCTGAATGCTCTTTTCTTCTGCAAATTTTTTTTATATATTATGTTTCACTTGACTTAACTGATATTTCAGTCTTATGAAGCTGAAATAACATATTCATCTTTCTGCTAAAGATATAAATCCAAGCAGTGAACTGCAAAGACTAAGCAACAAAACACCTACAACCTCAGCAGGGAAAACAGTCCATATAGAGGAAGGTATTAAAATAATAAATATATAACCAATTCATAGTGCAAGATTCTTTTTTGCCCTTTGTTATCTAGTGACTTCTCAGTCACAGGGACCAAAATATTGTCTGTTGGAGATCAAAACCTGAATTTACCCAAGATTCTCCAATGAAAATTGCATTTGCACAGTTAAATAAGACTAGGGTCCAAAATTTTGCTGGAAGACAAATAAGTTTGAATAAAACCTTTCTCACTTCTCTGAGAAAAGATTGTTCAATGACAATAAATTTTGAGTAATTCTAAGTGTGTTGTGGAAGCTCAGAAAAAGATACTGATTCCGGCTAAGGTTCATTTTGCACTTCTGACTTGCTTTGAACACTGATCTCAAAGTGAAACTCAAAGGCCTTGTACCATGGTGAAGCCAAAGCAAGAGTTCTCTTTGCTCATATCTAAGAGAATTGAAACCACTTGTTCTTGGACAGCTGCTTCACCAATCTTCTGAGTTAGTTACGGATTTGTTAACTTTCTAAAACAAAGATGGGAGCTCATTCTCTGTGGGTATTCTCAACTGTATCATCCGTGTCAAATAATTTCATTCTACTGATGTGCCTAATTTCCCCTACTTTTCACTCAGTGTGTGCAGCAGTCAGGCGGGAAAAGGGCAGGGTAGGAGGTATGGTACTGGAGCAGGTAGGAACTGGCCTGTTGTTGAGCACCCAGAAAGAATCTACTGCCTGGCAGCACCCCTCTGACGGGGAACTGGGGCTGCTGGGGAGACTGTTGAAAGTCATTCCAGTTTGGCCCAAACCAAATGGAAGGTTTGGATGTTTAATGTATCACTCACCACGAGACTACTTTGTTTTGTCAACAGCTGTTGAAAGGGAAACACAGATCCTCTAAACTCATTTCTTGGTCAGCAAAGGCAAAGATACTTTTGACTGACTACATTTCCAGCGGTAATTAGCTAGGCATTTACACATTGCTGTTCTGGATATTAAAAGGCTTCACAGCGTTCTGCTGTTTCTGTTAACACAATGTTGTCAATATTCTTCTTTAATATTTTTTGTTCTTTCACTCACTTCGAGTTTAATGGAAGTATGAACTCGGCCGTAGGAACTTGTGTTTAAAGCCCACAAGAGCACAATGTGGGCAGAGTACACTGAAATTGGAGCTTTCCATATCACTGGCAGGTAGGCTGTAACATTAGTATATAACAGCTCTCTTCTTACTGCCTCCTATTTTGAAAGTGGAAACACACTAGCTGTCAAGAAAATTCTGCAGCTTATGATGGGAATTAACAAAACAGGGAATACGGTGCTGGGGGCATTGAGTACTAAGTAGCTAATGCATTTGTCAGGGAAATTTTCTTTGGTTGCGCATCTAGAACGGTTGTATATGAAGCAGCAAATACGTTTCTTTTTCCATAAATTGAAAAATAAATTTATGACTGGGGAACAGCATGAAAATCAAGGGAATATCGACTTATGCTCATTAATGAACTCGTAGCACTTTGAAAAAGTGTAAGGATTATTAACTTTGACCTAGCTAAATGCCAAGTTAGGTACATGCTTTTCTTTTTAGGGAAGTTATCACTAAATAACTTGCTAAGAACAGTTGTTTACTGGTGTAGAAAGTGTGTGCTGTTTCACTCCCCAAAATATTGCATTTTATTGAGATGATAATATTTAACGTATGCATTAATTTGCATTAAGTTTTCATCCAGGCAGTGACCACAGTACATTAGAAAGCTAAACTGCTAGGAAAACTTTATGGAAGGTCTGCTACCACAGGAAACATATCTGCTTTTGAGATTAAACTCCCAATGAAGCAATTTATAACATTTTGCAGTAGGAAAGGAGGAAAATGGATTCCAGATTAAGCCGTTATAAAAAAATGCTGAAGCTTATTGTTAAAAGTGATCTTCTGAAACAAAGATGACAATTCGCCAGTAAGTGTTCACATGATTAAATGAAAATGCTCTTTTTCCCATTTGATTCCTGTAATGATGGAAAATATATGACACAGACGATGGGGAATATTTGAAACAAAACACCTATCACCACCAAAACTAGCCTCCCTGAGGAAGTGTTTAGTTGGTCATTCCTTTCCATGCCATAATGTTTCTGTAAGAAAAGGTCAGAAAAAGGAAGATCTCTTTGAGATTACGTGCTGAACTAGACTATAAAAAATGTTGTGGTTGCTTAGCCATGAACTCTCTACTGTAAACACAATTAAGTTATTTGAACTCTTGGCAGCAAGGCTGCATTAGCACTTGAGTATGAGCTGCTGGTAACTGGGTTCTCTCTGAGGTCAATACTAGGTGGGCAGGGAGCCTCATTTTGGCATACAGTCCTGACTGCAGCGTAGCCGTACATGTGTTATAGTATGGTGTTGCTCTTGGGCAGCCTTGTGGGTTCATATCTAGCAGCATCCACTATACTTCCCTGGTCACCTAGCAGATTTAAGAAATTCTTCCTGGAGCACAAAGAAACTGTGAGAGAAGATGGAGAAAAACAATCCTAAGCCCCAAACCACCCACCAAACTACAAACAAAAACAACAAAAAAAATCCCTTAAAGTTGCTGGAGAAAGGCCTGTAAATACAGCAATTGCTTTCACATTCGGTTCTCACTAAGGGCCTAGATGAATGGTCAACACCTTTTTTGTTTGTTTGTTTCACTATTGTTTTTGGTGAACAAGAACATTTTGCTATTGGAGCTTCTTAATATCAGTCCCAGGCTGTCAAAGATGGCTGTACAGCCCGCCCTTACTGGGGTTACTTTTCTTCAGGTATTTTTACTGTGCAAAGAGATTCTGCAAACAGGAAGAGTATATGCAGCTTAAGAGTATCAAGCAATTATTTATTGGCTGTTATGCACAATACATGACTAGAGCTAATGAGTTACTTCGCGAAGTGTTAAAATGTTCACCTCACCCAGTAAGACACAAGGTGAGCCTCTGCTGGCCAGGCAGTCATCTGTCAAGCAGAGAAGGGTTGGTATTGCTCCTTGGAATTGGCTGATCCTTGATATTGCTGAGTTGCCATCTCCCAGTTCTCCTTTTTTTAATTAGGGTTTTATGTCTTTTCAGTGTTTTTCCTTTCCAGTGCTTGAGTTGCTACCTATTACCATTGCAGCAATTCAATTTCTGCCTGTGATTTTATCTCACATTTTTGTCTTTATCTTTTTTTATCTTTAGCTTATGTGCTTTTTAACACCTTAACAACAATTTTGGCAGCAAAACTAAACTGAGGTAACACAGCCTTGCTGCAGCAAACTAAGACTTGGATCATAGATGGATGAACTCTGCGACCAAGGGTTCCAGTTGCAACAGGCTCCCTGTGGGCGTTGCAGAGTTCCCTGCACAGCACTGGAGAGTGGTATCTCTGTTAATTAGCTTTACTGTCTTCTCTCTGATTTCATGTTATACCTGAAGAAGGTGCTTATTGGAACTAACATATTTCTGGTCTGGATAGATCTGCAGGACAGAATTATCCTTTGGATCTGGTATTCTCAGCAGTGGTTGTATACTTTCAGAATGAAGGAAGATATTCTGTAGCTTTTAGCTTTACAGTGAGCCACGATAAGGAAAGCACAAAAAAAGGAAGAAGAGTGTTGTTCATTCTGCTGAAGGTGGTTTCTGTCTTTATCAGAAGTTGCTCTTAAGCTAGAGTTGAAAAGATGAGGGAGAACTGTATTCTCATGTGTATATGATGGCAATACTGATAGTATTGCAAAGGACAACAAAGTGCCTTTGGGATCAAAGAGATCAAAGTACCAGAAAATCAGAGAAAGTTCCAGCCCTTTAATCCCTGGAGACTGCAGTGGTAACTGTGGAAGCTTGTCTTGCCTGCATTCCCTCCCAGAAGAGGCTGGAAAGGATTACTGCCCACTGGTGATACAAGCCAAAATGGTCATGGTGGTGGAATCCTGGATCCGACTTAAACTGGTGCCTTGCTGAAGTACACGATAACAAAATTTTCAGAGTCAGTCTGACTGACACTATTCGTGTACAGACATACCCATTAGTGGTGTATCCATCTCTGCTGGTATTCTCAGTGGTGCTACTTATCCAGCTGTACTGGAGCCCGAAATTCCCTTTCCAAATTATTCATCTTCATAGAAATAGCAATTCAACTATGAAGATGGGAGGCAGGGGATGTTGGTGTTACGTGCTCCTGGAAGGCTGAAATGAAAGTGGACATATTTGATAGCTTAAAATAAACAACGCAGAGTCAAAAGATGACTACAGAGTCAGCAGTGTGCTGCTCCAGCAATGATGGCCAATCATATACTGAAGTGGTATTAATAAGGCCATAGCCAGCAGACAGAAGGATGTGATCATTTCCCTCTACACACCACTCGTGAGGCCATATGTAGAGCATGGTGTCCAATTTTGGGCTCCCCAGTACAAGAGGGATGTCAACAAACTGGAGTGCCTCTTGAATCCTGCAGGCTGATTCAAGCACCCTATGTACCAGTGCATATTAGAATTCCTATAAAGGAATATTGGCAATATAGAACTAGATGGTCTAATTAAACTGTCATTTTAGTCTGATAAGTTGGCATAGTTTTTTAAAACCCATCTGTGTTACAGAAACACAGATGCTAAACAATTGAAAAAATCACTTTTCTCCTAACTTTGGTTTAAATCCTTAAAATGCTTTCCTTGTCTAGCATGACTAGCGCTCCCATTGTAGAGCTAGGCATGTCTCAAAAGACTTTCCAGTAGATGAAAGTCTTTGAAAAAATCTTCCCCTTGCCCATGTTGGCCATGTGGCTTGTTATATCCATGTAGGCTGAACTGGATTTTTGTCCAGTCTGTGTTTAACACATTAGTCCAGTCTGTTAATGTGTTTAACACATTAGTCTGTGTTAAACATAGACATTTCATGGTGTAGATTTGACAGACAGACCCATTTGACTGACCGATTTGTCTCCATCTCAAATGAGGTAAATCCGCTGGGGTTGCAGGACATAGTGTTAACATACCTGCAGGGTAATTGTATGTTTCTGAGAACCATGCTCCTGTAAAATATTTCACTAGTTTTAGAAGAATCTGATGCTCCTTTCCTAATAGGTTCCTTGACGGTTGTTTAAACTAGCACATTAAGGTTGATATTTTTGTGTTGGCATCTCAAAGAGAGCATAATTATGACAACATTTATTTTTGCTGTTTTATGTGAGCAACGTGAATATAAGAATTCCAACAGAATTTTAAAATTATATTATCATGATAGTATTGAATGATACCAAGTTAGAGTCTTCACCTCTTTTCACATAATCTTGTTTTCTATTTAGGATACCTAGTCTAATTTGCAGGTGTGATTTTAATATATCTGGTGAGAAAAGTACTGGAATGAACCAGTCTCTGTCACCTAAATATGAGGGTTACATGTTACTGTAGACTATGTGCTTTGCACCAGCTGTCAATAGTGAATTGTTCTGAAACGAGAGATAATTGCACATTGATTCTGTGGAAGTCCGTGCTTTCAGGCGAGAATAAGATTTTTGCTGTAATGATGGTTTTTGTATGATGGGCCAGAGCCCAGGCAAAACTACCATTGACTTCACTGGACTTTGATATTACAGTCTGTGAGAAGGAGCTCACCTAAATCTAGACCTTTGAAATGAATAAGGCACATAGTACAAGCTGATCATCTAGGTTCTCTTTCTAGTCAATAAAAACAGAAATGCACCTCCGGAAGGCAAATCAGACATCTATTTTATATATATTTTGTGGGGAGCATTCAACATACTAGATGAACCCTTTCTCTTTATGTGTAATAAACTGCACGTTTCCTCATCTGAGTGAGATCCCCTTTCATTTAGAGATCTTCTTCTGTTCTCATCTTTATCAGCATCACTTCAGAGAGAGTGATGAGTTTACACCATTATAAAATGGATAAGTTTGTCCAAAACCTGTTCTGGTTTATTAGAGGTGTATTCATCTGTAGATCAAAGGAAAAAGTGGGAGTGTACGCCCAATCAAGCAGGCTGCCTGTTCAGTCCCTTCACTGCACTGAATGGCAGACTCGATGAGACGTGATACCGGCACACTTCACCTACTCATTGTACATTCTTTTACAAATTTAAATCCATATAAGTATATTTTCTGTGCTTTTTCTAAGTGTTCTAGGAGCGCACAAGCTGTACTCCAGTACAGGACTTGACTTCTTTCCTGAGAGTCATTCTGCTTTTCTGCATTTTTATTTGATGTGGCCTCATGTCTGTTCCTGCCAGGCAGCATTTGCATTATTTGCATTCATCTCCTCTCTATAATGTGTATGGAAGGCTCTAGGATGTATATAGCGACTCCATTTGTACCCACCTACCGGTGAGCAGTTTGTGCTGGAGATCTGACCACTGACCCCCCTCCTGCCTCTAGTCCTGGCATTCCTGCAGCGTTCCTGTACAATCCTGTACAAAGATTAACATGTAACTCGGCATCCTTGTGCGTTGAAAACTCATTCATAAGCCTTGTAGTTTGCTCCACAGTCTAAGAAAATGCAGTGTAAAAAAGAGCAACTACATCCACATAGGGACAAAAACTAAATAGAAACAGGGACTGGAAGTCCTAAGGCAGTAATGATAAACTACGAAAAACAAGAAAGTAATCAGTGGAAAGCAGACCTAGAGGAAGGAATTCATTATGAACAACGGAGACAGCATAGACTGCTGATATGTTATGCCGATATGCTGTCTTTGCTGGTTGTCCTGACTCACGAGCATGCTGAGCTTGTCTAAATGGCTTCATATACATCTGACTTGCCTTGTGCCCGTAATCAGTCTTTCCAAAAGCGTTCTCAGAAAGCGTGAGAAAAGTGTGACCTGACTCATGTGGAGCATGGCTACTCCCAGGAAACTTGAGTGCTCCAAAATCCTGCCCTAGCTGGGAGCGCTGCTATTGTCTTGGAGCTGAGGGGTGCCAGAAGGACCTGGAGCAATCTAGTGAGGAGTTAATTAAAAGAAAACAAGTTACAGTTTCATCTCATTTGCTGAAGAAGATGGTTAACTCTTTGTTATAGAGGCTGCCAGGGATTTGCTGTGCTGGGATGAAAGCCCATCCTCTTCAGTCACTCCCCAGCAGAGTAAAATTATAGGTGTCAGGAAAACTCATTTTGTGGCATTAATCAGAATGGATTAAAATGGAACACTTTCTGAGCTGCCCTGCAAGAATAGCTGTGGGACATCAAAGATAGCCTGTGATCCACAAAACCAGAAGACTGTGTCCTCTGCTTTGAAATATTGTATCCAACCAAACATTTATTGAAATGACATGTTAACTGCATTGTGTCTAAAAGCACTTTGGTGTTTAATCACTTGCATCCTATCTCCTCCATTGTAATATAATCGGTTAAGTAATCATCTGGTGTGTTCAGGTGCTTTTGTTGGAGGAGTTCAAAGATCCAATTAAAATCTTGGTCTGCTTCTTCATTTTAAGTGTTCTGTAATGAATGATAATGGATTACCACACATCCACTCATTCCATTATGAATAAACCCATAGCTATGTATGTGACATCTGCATGCACTACTTGAAAATCAGAATGTTTTTCTGGCTCCTTCGGAAAGCTTTTTTCTTCCTCTTGCAAGGAAAGAAAAACAGATTATGTCTATAATTGTGATATTTCATAACTGACAAATTTTCCCAACTTGAAAATCTGTTTTAGATAATGCATTTGAATTTGCTACATAGCAACATGCTTGAGAAGAAGAAAATGCCTTTCTTAGAAAATTAGAAATATGGATTAAGTGTGGAACTTGGAAAGGTAGATGAACTAGCTTTTCAAAACGCTACATGCTATTTTTGTATTTGAAGAAAAATAAAACATATACAGGCAGCCATATATAGTATTAGATATATATGATATTATTTTCAAACACAAAGTGAAATATATACTTGTCTGCCCAGATTCTGTCTCAACTTTATTTCACATCTCACATGTACTGTAGTCCTGTATATGTTGCTGCTAAGCAGAAAGTATGTGTTTGTACTTGAGGGACCTTCAGAAACCCTGGACTCTGCAGCATCTGGTTGTGGTCATGACAAAACTATGTCTTGCCCAAGATCCTGGGACTGTAGTACATAGTTCTGTGAAAACATCAGCTTTATTCTCTTTATTCTCAGTAGTGATCAAAAAATCAAATAAAATGTTAGGAATTGTTAAGAAAGGAACAAATAGCAAATATTGTAATGCTGTTGTATAAATAAATTCATGCTTCCCCCGCATGTTGAATACTGTGGAGGTATCTGCTCTCCTCAGGTCAAAAATATGTGGTACCATTCGAAAAGATTCAGAGACAAGCCACAGGAACAATCAAAATTATGCAATGGCTTCCATACAAGGAGCAAATAAGTATGCTAGGATTCTTCAGTCCACAAAAAGACATAAACAAAGAGGAAATACAACAGAAATTTTAAATTAAGCAGCTGGAGAGGATGGCTAGGAATCATTTGTTTACATGGTAGGGTTAGCATAAACAAGAGGAGGTCATTCTTTACCCAGTGTGAATTTATGCTGGAACTGTCTGCCATAGGATGTTGAGGATTTTGCAAATTTACCAAAATTCAAGGAGAAACTAGAAAAGTTAGTCCAAAATAAATCCATGAAGATTTATTGCATATGAGGACGCCATCTCTGGCCCATGGAGTCCCTGAACGCTGGAAAGTGTTCTGGAGAATTACCACCATCTGCTGACTGGGTTTTCTAACATTGTTTCTTAAAACCGCTCACTTTTGAACAGAGACAAGATATTACACCAGAGAAATTTTTCTTTTGACCCAGTACAGCTATTTTTCTATAGCTTACTTTAAATCACAGTCTAAAAACACAGGAGCTTCAATATGGAGAACACATGGGGAAGGGGAACGCATAGCTGTGGTGGGATGGCATAGGACTTGGAGTGCACGTGCTGTTCCAGACAGTGCCAATGGGAAGGCTGAAGCTTCCTCAGGTCTTCTGGTAGGTTCAAAGCCATGTAAAATGTATTTTTTCACCAGTGAGAGTCAGTTTTTTACGCTAGTCGAACTAAGGCTGTGTAATGTCTCCATTCCTTTGCACGGATGTCAGAGCTGTACAGGTGCTGTAGCTATTGATTACTGAGTTACTGTTTTAAAATATATATTAAATACTACAAACTTCAAAATTGATTGGAATGGCTTACATGAAAAGCTTGCTTACCTCTCTATTTTATCATGACTTCTCTGATTGCAGTATTGCATCCAAAGACAGATTTGACTCAAAGATTCTGATTTCCAAGTAAATATCTAATCTGATGATACTTGGTACTTAGGAGATGTAGGCTGTTTTGGGTCTTTTAATCCAGAGATATATGCCTGCAGCATCAGAGCAGCAATTCTGTGATAAGGGCTCACAAAGTTCAGGAGTAATAATACTGGAAAGATTTTTTTGAACTTGACAGGATTTGATGGCTTGCTTGGTTTTATTCTCTTCATCTGATGAGGGTTTGAACATAGTATGAAGGAGTATATCACGTGACAGGCAAGGAAAAGACTCTTAAACAGCCCTATATAGGATGATTAAAATGTTCTTTCCTTTGAACCAGGCCTGAATTTCTAGCTATACAAGCTTTTGAGGCAAATTCAAGCATCAGATTTCAGGAATTTCAAACTTTACATTCCTCTCCTACTGATTATTGCATTTGAAAATAGCCTCTACTTAGCCCTTGCCAGAGTCCCTGGAAGACTTTTGTTTATACTAGAACATTTTAGCACATCAGAATTTAACTTATGTTAAAATTCTGTCACATTAACTTGCCCTGATTAGTACCTTTCCCTGTAAGTGGGTGGTGTGAGCAAGGTGGCTGGCAGACTTTGACACTGAGATTTTTTATTCAAACCAACCTAACTTTATGGCTAGACTGTGGTTTGTCCTCATGTGAAGCAATGTGAGTGACTGCCCAGACCATTTCCTTGCAAATGGGCTGTGCTGCATCCCTGCATCTAAAAAATATTTCCACAGCGCCAAGCAGGACAAGTGAGTCAGATCCCTCATGGAATTCTTCCTCTGGAAAATTGTTACATTGCTTAGCGATTCATTTACCTGAGGTGTCCTAAACACACATGTTATGTCTTTCAAATCATTGTGTAAAACCAGCCTTTAATATCAGGTTTAACACCTGTCCTCTGTAACCGACTCTTTGCAAGCTGGGGCTTTATTGTGCAGTTTTGCATCATAATACAGAATCGGTGACCCAATGTCTGTACATAGGCATTGCATGAATAACACAGTGGGAAAGCTCCCAGCTTCATCTGGACCAGATTATCGATCTAATCTAGTCATACTTAGCTGCAAGCTATTACTTGGTTACTGAAACCGCTTCCAATGTGATGCTATCAGCTCAGTTTATAGAGGAAAGCTGATTAGTTTCAAGGGCATTCAGTCAGATACTTCCTTTGAACATTCAATAGTTCAAAAAAAAAAAAAAAAACCTGCCCTTAGTCTGTTTTGTGAGACTGGACTCACCACCTTAACCTCAGGAAAAAAAGAAATGCATTTTAACCAATGTATTTCTCACCCCTGCTCTGAGCCAGAATCATCCAAGGAAAGGATGAGTCAGAAAGCCGAAATGATTTTTGAAGAGACTACTATATCTTAACAGGAGTCACTTGTTACCATAACCCATGTGCTCAGAGGTGGTTCCCCGCAGTGGGATAGGGAACGGATGAATACCACCCACTGACTTTGGACAGGAAGACAGGGATCAGCCCCTACGTGTACACATACACTGCAGCGCCTGCTGAGATTGTAGCTTCTGTAAATGGCCCTGGCCCTAAAGCAACATAAAAGAGTGAACTTTGCTGCTGCTGCTGCTTGGGTTGCTGGGGTGGCAAAGAGCTCAGTGAGAAAGTGCCGCGCTTCCTGCGATGGGTTTTGTAACCTGCACTGAACTCTGAGCCGGCACAGTCCTGCCAGGGCTCAGGGCGTTCAGTTTTAGGTACTGCTCCTGCCAACTCCTGTGTTTCAATGAAGCAGGGCAGCATCTGGTACACAGCCTGTTTGTAAGGCCTTTGCTCCAGGAATGCTATGGGAAGCAGCACTGAGTGTTGAGCAGACAGATGCCCTTTGGAGTTAATGCTCCTCTGACACTGCTGCATGCTGTAAGGGGTGGCTCTGCTGTTACATGCTCCGTTCTTTTGGAAGAGAATAATTTCTGGTCCCAAGGGGACCTGTGGGATTGTCTACAAAATAAGAAAATCTTCCACTTTTGGATAATTTTAACTATGTCAAGCATATATGAACCAATTTATTAGAAGAAGGGATTGTTCCTGAAGCCTCAAGCATAGTTCGAGCTGAGGAAGGTGTCCAAGTGGCTCTGGCACTCTCTGGGACTGGAAAAACTAGATTCATTTCTCTGCTATGTTGCAACTTTTATATATGTCTCCACAGAAGTCATTTAGGGCCAGATCTATGAAAGTACTGGCTGCCTGAGGCTGCAGAATGTCACATACTGGGGTTTTTCCAAAACAACCTTGGGAGTTTTCAAAAATCCCACCAGATGCTTATCTCTCTCTCCACCATTATAAAGTTACTATTCAGTTGCTTCTGATTTATTTGCATACCTTATAATGGGAACACTAGTAGCAGCCAGCCTCACAGGCTGTATAGGGATTCTTACTAAGACAAGCTTGACAAAGAGTGATGAAAATGCCTTTGACTTCTACTGTAGGAGAGGGAAGGGATGGGAAAACAGGCCCCTGTGTTTGATCCCGCTGTCTGTCAAATAAAACTATAGAAATGGTGGTGTGAGGAAGGCATTTTCCTTACTTCTAACTGTGAGGAGGTAAGAGGTGCAGGGCAGCCATCAGGCAGGATGCACGAGGCGCGAACCCAGGCACAGGGCAGGATGAAATTCAACACAGATGGCTGTAGCAGGTAAGAGCAGAAACAGGGACATGGGGACTGTAAGCAGGATTCTGGGAAACTCTGCTAGCTTCTTTCTCATTCATATGTGCTCTGAAGGACCACCAAGGACTACCCAAAGAGTCATCTAGCCTAGCACCCTTCTATCCCAGAGGCTATAGTGGGTCCATAGGGAGGAGTGGAAGAACAGAGAAGGCCAGCAGTGATACTCCCTAGAATATTCTCCCAGCATCCGCTGACTCATGATTCAGTGGCTGTCAGAAAGTGGAGCACTCAGTAAGACGCCAAACATCCTGCTACAGCCTAAGGTTTGCAAGAATCTTACCCATGCCCTTTATTATTTTAGAGTGCTAAAGTTGTAGTACCCACAACGTACATGTTAATCATTTTTCTGTACTTAGAGAAAACACGGAATCCTTCATCCTGTCAGCCTATGCATGGGAAACATTAAAAATAAGGGAGATGATTGTTTTGATATAGTCTTACAGTGATCTCCCAAGTAGAGCTTATAAAAGGTGAGGACTTAATTGGGATGATTTGTATGGACAGGCACAGTGAGGTTTATTGGGCGTGCTGAGAGAAAACACCTTAATCAAGAAGATTGGTCAGTGCATTATACTGGTAAATGAGTGACCTGTGTGGCTGCTGTGTCTTTTAATAAATAAACTATTAGACTAGAGCAAAAACTACTTTGAAACACACTTAATCACTACACTTTCAGGAATGTTACATGCTTCCTTCAGAAATCATTTATCCATCTCTTGATTCTGTTATTCATTTACCAAAAAAAAAAAAAAGTAAACATTTTCCTTTCTCCAAATCTAAAAAGAGATTTCTGTATTTGCCATGCTAGCCCAGGCTTTCACTGCGTGCAACCCATGCCAGCTGCAACAAGCTGAGAGACTCAAGAGGATATTTCTTGTTTACCTCCCTGGAAACACAAATACCATCTCTGAGAAAGCACTGGCACTCAAGTGTATAGCTCCTAATTTTAACCTACCAGCAAAACACTCCACAGCTACTTCGATGACAAACCATGAGGAAATGCAACAATGCAACGCATGACAGCCTGGCACGTCTGCCTGAAGAAGTGTTTTGCCCAGCTTGCTGGAAATGATGGTTTCAATGGCACGGAGTGGGCATACAACCTTCCCAGAGCTCCTGAGAGCGAACTGGACTGCGGTCAGGAGCTCCATGACGAGCTTGCTGGCCTGGTACTGAGCATGAGGCATGATGTCTCCCTTAACCCCGCTCGCAGAGATTTGGACCACACAGCCCTGACACCAGACAATTGACTTCTTTGCATCAGAATTCCTGCTAAGGATTTAAAAATCTTCCTGTTTGCAGCTTTCACTGAAGTGAATGTGAAACGTTACAGTTTTTTGCAAAAAGGCATTTTTCAGAAGAAAGATCCGCTTAACACATATTTTCATCTGTTCAAGTGCCCTGTTTTGAACGCAGCTGCAGATGGGATTTCGGGCTTCCACCTCAGGAGAGCTGGAGGAAGGAGTACCAGCGGCTCCCATCCCTGGGGGCCAGTACGTAGTTAATGCAGGGCACAATGGAAGGGAGACCGTGCTGTTGTAGATCCCATTTCTGGAAAATATGCAACACTGAAACATAACACTGTGCATGTGTGTGCATGCACAACTACGTCAACCTAAGTTGCCCCATCTCTGTGGAAAAGTAGCCCCTGTGTCTCAGCAGTCAGTGTTACTAAATAAGTTTATCACAGGAGTTCAAGAAAGATAACACACTTATCCAAAACTGCTGAGAGATATTCAAGTCAAATATAAAATAGCCAAGTTGAAATTTGGCAAGGGTCCTGAGGCTAACGCTCCTGTTCCTTAAGACAGTGTCACAGAATACAGAATACAGACTTCAGAGTGCTTTTAGAGAGATATATATCACTCCAGTGGGTATGAAGACCTACCTTAAAAGGACAGGAAAGTATAATTTAATACAGAGACCTTGCTTTCTCTGTAACCTGAATTCTTCAGAGGAGAGATGTAAAATGGGCACATTCACATTTCTTATTGCTCTTGCCAAAATGAAATGCAGAAACAATAGCAAGACCTGCAATGAACTGGAATTTTTTATCTGACAGAAAGCATCAGCCTTCATAGTCTAAAGTGCAGCACAGGGACATTAGGCTTGTTTTAATAATAGAAAATTAAGATTTCTCAAAGGGTTGTTATCTGCGGATTAAGAGACTGTGCAAGGCTAGCCTTAGAAAAAGACAAAGGCTGTGTAATTATCTTGCTGACCAAAGATAATCAGCAAATACTATTTGCAGAAGAGCTTGTACTGAACAAAGCCAGACAAATGATTCATGAGAAATGATGTGATGAATGGCTTCCCCTTTCTGTTGTTGAATTGACTATTAATTTATTACATTTCTTCTCTATTCAAAATTTATTTGCTTGGTGATTTCTGAAGATAATCTTTCTTTTGTGCTTTATTACCAATAAATTCATTGCATCAGTGGTTTCCAGCCTGCTCTGGGTGAGTCTCCCACTCACTGCCTGCTCTTCCTCCCTGCTCTCTCCGTTCCCAGCAGCACCATAGGTCTGTGAGGTGAAAGAAGGGGGAGGTTTGTGCCATCACCCTTCTGGTATCACTTCTTTGCCTTGTCTTCTGTAACTCGCTTCCCCTCCACTATTATCTGGGAGCCACAAGGGAGCCTTACAGCAGTGCTGAGGCCTCTGTGGCCTCCCACCGCCAGGCCATGCGTGGAGGGGAGAGGCTGTGCACGGCCCCGGCTTGGTACTTCTCGCTCCCCAAACCCGGAACTGGCTCTCTCGCAGCAGAGAGTCAGTGCCAAGGGGTCGGCCCGTGGCAGTGTACGGGGGGAATCCAGAGCCCGTTCTGCTTTACCGTGCGCTGCCTGTCCTGTGCCGTCCCATGCAGCTCGGCGGTGGCGTGAGGTGCAGGAGAGCACGCTGATGCTATGTCACCGGCATTAACGTGGCATATCTCAACTGTGGGGAAACGCTGTACTGCACGTGTGTGATATTTGCCCCTCCAGAGTACTGTGTTCTCTTCCCTGAATTCTTCATCATAACTCTCAAAACTGGATTTCCTACGTGAACCCCAATCTGAAACGCGCTGTCTGCACATGTCCATCACATTTGCATCAGTATCATTGTTTGGACTAATTCCATCAACAAAATAAATAGCTTTTGATTTATGCAGTAGCCTGGGAGCTGGATGTTGAGGTTGATTTCCTTCGTGACTGGAAAGGCAGTTATTTCTTGTTCTTTGAACCTCGTATTTAATGTGAGCATGGTACTTGCTTTCTTCTTCCCTTTGCCTGGCACATCTCCTTGGCTTGTAAACTTTTTATGGTGCACGGACCACCTCTTTCCTTCTGTTTATTTACTACGGCCACCGAACCCAATCTGGATAGGGACTGCTAAGTGCAACCAGAGTACAAATATCAGAGTCACAGCAAACAGCAACTACACAGCGAACTACAAATATTAATCGCAGCAAACTAAGTTGCCAGAAGAGCTCTAGAAATAGAGCGTAACAGGAAACACAGCTTTAACTTGTTTATATGCAAGTAAAAAAATGGCTGAATAACTTTTTTCACAGGGTTTCACAGGGTTTGCACAAGTTGAACTCTGAATATTACTTTTCGGATACAAACTGTGGAGTGGATCAGATACTGGGAGGGTACTGACACTGTGCTGATGAATTATGTTGTTAGGTGGCTATATAGAAAGGAATTACTAACCCCATGAATTTTGTACAGTGTGATTGATTGCCTGACAATTTAGTGTGGATTTTCAGTCACTGAATTGTCAGCTTCCCAGATGGTATCTCTCTCCTCTTACATCTCTATTTAGATATCCTTTATCTCTTTCTTTTTATTTGATTTTTTTCCATTTACATTTTCTTCAGCAAAGAATTCTTTCCTCCTCCTAACTGCTTTTAATTCATTCCCAAGCTTAAATGACAAATAAAAACGTTAGATTTGAAATTCCAGGCAAGCTGCAAAAGGATTGACAAAACCCAAAGTACATGATGTCTTCCACACGCTGTGAGGCACTGGAAAGTAAACATTCATAATTTACTCTCAGTTTATGAGCCACACACAGGTTTCAATCCTAAAAACTCAGGCACCAGGTCTCAGATGACTGTATTGCCAGTTCGTTAGGATGCTCCATGGTGTGGGTCACGCACACCAGTCAGCACTCACGCTGCACGCAGGCAGTTTGGCTGCAGCCCCTTGCGATCAGCTAGGAAAGCTTAATAATATGGATGTGGTCAAAGAGCGCCAGTTGCCTTCATGGCAAGACAATAAACTCTGCCACTGTTTGTTGTACTAAAACAAAGGTAGCTTGAGAGTCATAATTTCTAAACTGCCCTAAGGGGAGCCTGCAGAGAGCACAAGATCCATGATGTCCTGCATCCAAGGTTGGGTCAGATGTCTGTAACACTTTTCATACATCTGCCTGCACTGAATAGTCAGTATAACGCTCTACTTAGGTAGAGGTCTCAAGTGTGACTTTATTTTTTCCAACCTTTGTGAAGCTTCTTGAAGTTCTCTTGCTCTTCCTCCTCACCCCATCCTGCACGTGGGCTTCACTAGATCAGAGATCGCAGCTGGTTCCTTGAGGGTAGTTTCACTTTTGATTCTCCAGCTCATATATCGAAAGCAATGAGGAAGCTGAGGCAGCAGTGCAAGTTTTCAGATACATTTTGTGACATAAGAAAGTTGGACTGAGCCGTGAGCATTAGGTTAGAAATAACAGCTGTGGCCTACTTCTCAGGAGAAGAATGGACAAACTCTTCTCTTTGCTGAAACTATGAACTAATGTCTATTTACAGAGAATGGGTCTTTTTTTGTTCTGTACCACCTTTCCTGCAAATGTCATATAGGATCATATTAATTCTTTCTGATAAATACAAAAATGAATTCAAGCTTGTATGCTTGTGGAGTCACAAGATTTATTAATGACTTCCCTGTAATGCATTAAATCTTTGCCACTTTGAAAAATATAGCACTCATGTCAGACACTGAAAAAGTTCCACCAAGTTTAGCTAGTTTTTTTTATGAAGTGCATGCAAAATGAGCCTGTACAAAAGACACTGGCAGAAGTAGAGCAAATAATTGCTCTTCTGAATAGTAAAGATCAAAATTAGGTTATTTAAAAGAGTGAAAGAACTGGCTCAATATTTCTAGCATCTCAGTTACTTAGTATTTGAAAAGAACTTGCCTGTAATACCTGTTAAATTTGCAGCTAAGTAGTCCTTCATTTGATTGTGATATATGCTTTGGAATGAGGATATAACTCCAGAGAAAGTAAGACAATTTCCAGGTGCTTTGGAAGATCTGTAACAGCTGCTCTTGTTACATAAATTCAGGAAGAGTCCTACACTGTCCTGTATTACTTCATTGAAGAGACAGCCATCACTGCTCTTTTTTTTTAATATACTGCTCTTAATTAGTGAATGGTGCTTGTTGCTCTGTTAAAAGGTCAATGCAGGCAGTATCACCAGGATGCCATTTATCCTCTCACAACTAATAACGTGATGAGCTGGAAAACAAGCTGTGGCACTAAGGAAGATGTTCTGGTGTTGTTCTGAGGAACATTTCAATCCAAACTCATGATTGGTCAATGGTGGGGGCTAAGGTAGCTTTTACTGAGGCTGTTTGCTTTTGTCAATTAGTACTTTGATGCTACTCATTGATATTTTCTTTTCTTTATTCCTTTTCTCAAAGTAAAATCAGCTCATGTGGGTAAAGTGAGATTTTTTACGTAATACAGAAAATTTGCTTGTAATACAATGTATTGGTAACAGTCTGTCAGATTTAGCATGGTACGTTCTTGGTAGCGCATGTAAAAACGCAAAGAAGGAGCTAGGGAGACTTCATGTGTCAAAGCTCTTCCCTTTGGATATCAGCACGAGTCTTCATAGTAGAATACTCATTGGAACTATGCTGCATGAATATCTAACACGGAAATGAGGATAAGGGAGAACAGATGCTACAACTGCCAGGGATATTTTTGAGAAGTGGTAATACAAAGAAAAAGGTGGTAGTTTAGCATGGGATATCATAGAATAAAAAAGAACAATGGTTTGAAATAAAAAGAAAATATTTTAGGGTAAAAAATACCTCTTAACTATTACTTTATTCTATTTTATACAGTTTGCACTGCTCTCTAGAAAAGGCATAGCATTTACGTATCTCTTGTGGTGCCTTTGACATGACTGGCATATTTCATATGTGGGTTTTTTCCTTTCATCCTCTTCCCTGATAAACAGTCAATGGTGACAAAGGCCATTGCAATTCTTTTAATGAAATTGCCTCATAAAATACAACAGAGGATATGTAACTTGGTGCAGGAGCCCCCGTATTTTTTGAAAATGCAGAACTCCCATTATTTTACTGAAGACAAGCTATTTAATATCTAGTCAGTTAGCATATCTCCAGTTCAAAAGAACACATGAATTTCACACTGAAGAACAGTGTTAGTTTCTTTTAAATTTAATCCAGAATGCAAAAGTGCTTTTATAAGGCACTGAAAATAACATAGTGAAATGAGAGGGATGTATTTAGGGACAGGATATGTTAACATTAGCCCCAGGAAAACAAAGTTCCAGATTACTAAATTTCGATGACACTCAATTTTCATCCAAAAATTATTTACTGACCTAGTTCTGCTGAAAATAGAAGTTAAAAGAATCCAGAAATTGGGAGGCACCACTTGCAAGAAGTTGTAGACAGTTTTGATGTATGTGTGAACCCTTAAATTAGGGGATGGAGTGCATACAACTTCAAATTCTTTCTCTGAAAAAAAAATCATTAAAATCATGCCAGAATGTGAGAACAAGTTTGTACATGTGGCTTCAAAATCTTAATTCATCCAAGGACACTAATCACTCTCCCAGAAGAAGCTCTAAAGCTTTTGGAAGAAACACTCACTAGAGATGGGACTGGATTCCTTATCAAGGCTGTTATTAGCGCATTCATATTTTTTCCACTCTTAGTTGCCAATGGACTCCTATAAATCCAATTTGAATCCACTGAATCTCTGAAAAACTGATAATAGATACAGAATAGCTTGGAGAAAAGAGTGTGAGTGTTTGAAGATGCACCCAGGGTTACTAGTTCCTGGCAGATATAGTATAATTTAGCAAATAAGGTTGATGGGTGTTGTAATTAGGTGAATCAACTACATTTTCTGTTATGCTCCAACTAACACAAATACAAATTGTATCCTGGAGCTCCTATCCTATTCAGAGGCATTTGTGATTTGTCGTGCCAGTTCTGCTCACAGGCATGCGGGAGGCAGGCTCAGTGGAAGGGTAGTATGCCTGCCTACAAACTGGAAAAGCTGACACAAGAAAGGCTGTCAGTACTTTGGGTGTACATAGCTAGGAGGAACTTGGGTAGCGTGGTGATGGGGATAATAAAAATTGCTTGATAGAGACAACGCGATCATTAAAGATAAAAACATTTACCGCAGATTAGTATTTTAGGTCGTAGAGACACATGCTCTTCCTGGAACATCTCTACTGGCTAAAGAGATTTCCCCTGGCACCTGCTCAATATTGCTTGCGTGAACACTCCCTAGCCCATTTCCAGTAAAACAAACTGGATTAAGCACTTTAACTAAGTTAGATCTTTCTGATGGATACAGGCCAGAGAGCAATCACGTGAGGGTATTTGCTAACAGCTACGTGGGGAGTTGCCAAGACAGGCTGTGGAGTCTCCATCCTTGGAGATATTCAAAAGCCATCTGGACCAGGGTCCTGAGCAACCTACTATAGGTGTCCCTGCTTGAGCAGGAGGGTTGGACTAGATGATCTTCAGAGGTCCCGTCCAATCTTAATCATTCTGTGATTTGGTGCTGTGATTCTGTGAGTTACCTCTAGCCTAGTGGCTGCAATCAGCCAGGCATGGGACACACAGGTCAGAAGAGGACATAGGTCCACACTGTCAGACACTGCAGTAATTACTTCTCCGAATTTTACGGAGAAGTAGTGGTAACTTGGTAGGTATTGTTGCATTGTAACTGTTGGCAAATTAGGGTTTTTATAGCAGTCACAGGAGGTGTCAAAAGATTAGTTCACAGCATGTATTTTAAAGATTGCTGAGAGTAGCTGGAAAAGAGGTTTTCACTGGACCCTAAAACTTTCAAATTGAGACAGTACTTTAATTCTCCTGTTGTCTATCTTCCAATCTTCCTAAATTCCTTGCTACACAAATATCTCTTATCCACTGCTGTTTTTTTCTGGATGTTCTGGCTGACCTTTCCCATTTTGTGAGTGTTTCGTCAAGGATCTCATCTATTCAGGAAACCTATCTGTTAAGTATTAATAACTTTGACAAAGCATCTTTGTAATGGGACGTTTGTAGTTTGAAAGGACCTGGAAAAGAACCCAGAGTTTAAAACAGAATGTCGTGCATGCAGGATTACCCACTGGGTTCCCATGCAAATAGAGGAAAAACATCTGACCCTGACTGAACAAAATATTTAGGCATATGCCTGGCTCTGAGCAGGTGAATAATCTCATTGCATGCCGTAGATGTACTCTTGCAGGGAGGAGCTTATATACTTGGTAGAATAATAGAAAAATGTCAGCATACATTAAAGTGGAAACCAATACTGTAGTAAAAATACACAACTTACCCCTCAGGGTCTATGCTCTACCTTTTGTTTGACTCACAGAAGACCCCACTGTGCAGCAGTTCCTCAGCCTGTCTCTAAGGTCAATCTGGATAATCAATGATCATTTAAAATAGAAATATGGCATTTCAAAAAGATTTTCTGGTAAAAAACTTTGAATTCTTGTTCACCTGCTGGGGGCCTTGATGTTTTATAATTCCATTCTGCATGACTAGGAGGGGCAGAACAGGATCTAAATATGAGTTTCTCACAAGGATATGTGGATTGTAAAGAAATTCTAAGCGATGCCACAGACAAAATAATGGGTTTTGTGTTGCCTTGAGAGATGAGAAAGTATATCCTCTGTGACTACAAAAGAAACTTGACATTTGGTAATCTATTTCTAGTACTCTGGCCATATCAGATTATTTTCTCACTGAATGGTCTAGAGTTATTACAAGTGGTCCAATGGCAGTTCAGTCACTGATGGAGTATAAGGCAGGTTAGAAAACACAATATTCACAAAGACAGTTCAATAAGAATTGCATGGTGCACTTGGTCATTTCACCATTGTTAGTGCTGGTGAGTGTACACCAGGATACTTGTATTTTAGTGGTACACAAAGAGGTGAATGAACTTGCATGTTATGTTTCCCAGACTGTGTAGCAAAAAGTAGCTAAACTTTTTATGCCCAAGTGAAAGTGGATAAACTCTATTTGCCTTCAACCGCACAATTGCTTTTGGCAGGAACTCTGGAAAGTTTTAATGGAAAAAGAGTAACATAGCTACAGGATCAAGAGGAGAACGTCTATCTGTTCTTTCTGCAGATAACTGAAAGCAGGTCTCCAAGATGACAGACTTGTCTTGAGTATTGTCATTATAGCTTACTTAAGTGGAAGAGTAAAATACTGGTCAGTAACATATGTTTGGAATATTCTAGGGAAACAGACTGCACATTTTGGGTTCCTGTTTCTTCCTGCCAAGAATGTGAGAGAGTGATTTTCATTAGGAAATGACCTCATTAATATTCTTAAGATACAGTTAATTTTTTTTGTAATAAGTTTCCATGGAAAAACATAGATTGTGAAAACAAATGTCAACAATAAAAGAAAATGACTTTTAGGTCAAACTATATGGGAGAAAATTAGTTTTAATGAAGGTTAACACTAACACTAATAAAATGAAAGGTTTGTTTTCAACTTAGAAACAGAGACAATAGGCTATTCAAGGAATTATAGGTGATGGTGTTTCTATCATCTGATGTTAAGACTATAAGCAATGTCTTCATAGTTCCAGCTGGGGTATTAGAACATGATTATTTACAGATCAGAGTTCCTTCGGATATGGTATAGCAGCAGTGCAGAGAAAACACAAATACGTCATTTCCCTCCCAAAAATGCCATAGTATTTGAGCTCTAGAAGGATTATTCTGAGCTGTGCTTTTCACTCAGTTTTGCACTGAAGGTTCCATCCAGCAGGGAGCTATAGCACAATCATTAATCAAAGCATTATAGGGCATTTTAATCATCCTAATTTATTTGAATTTGCATATGTGGGCAGTAATCAACAACAGAAAAGCATCAGAAGTGGAAATGAAAATTTGAAATGTATTTTGGAAGAATATCAAGAGATTAAGCTTTCGTACTCTGCAAGCAGTCATATTTTGAGTGGTCAACCAAACCTTTTGAGTCTAGCCTGTTGCTAATAGATAGCCTGTTAGTGTTGTGCTCTCAGCTTCTCAGAACTTCTGCTTTTTTTCTCAATGCTTTTATGCCATTAAAGTTCTTGCCCTTGACAGTCCTTGAGTGAACATAATCTAAGCCACACCACACTTTCTGACAGCCTCCTGTAACAGGCATTCCAATGCATTTTTCATACTTCATCCTTCATACAGCCTTAATCATCTTCCCTTGAAAGAGGGATGATACAGCTCACCTACGGTATTTCTAAGTATACACTTCTTTGTTTAAGCTCTCACTGGTTTTAGATTGACGGTGAATTTCTAAGGAGGTAATTAAGTTGTAGTTATATAACTTTTCTGTTGTTTTTTTTTTAGGAGTTTTGGTTTCAGGCTCAGGAGTTTTACAGTTACATAACTTTTTTGTTATTTTTAGGAGTTTTGTTTTTGCTTTTGTAGGAATTTTGCAGGCTATCCACCAGCTCTGCTTTGCAATTTTAATGATGTACTGTTATAAAAAGTACCCTAATAATATATTTGAAAGTAACACAGAATCAATCGATTCTATTTATAAAATAATTCAACAACATGTTTCATAAAGAATCAGCACCAGAAAGGGTCTTATAAAGATTTCCCTGGCATCAGCTAAGCATTAGTTGCTATTGTATTGGATGGAGCAGTACTCAGAAGCTTAGAAGTAACGTGCCACATTGGTCCCATGGTATTAGTACCATGAAGGAATTTAAATGTACAGTTTCTTCAGAGTGTTACCTCTTCTGGGCCTCGTACTGTTGTTCCTATAGCACTTTAAACTAGAGTAACCTGCCACCATCTCTGAAAGAGCAGTCCCTTCCCACTTCCCTGGCTGTTCCCTTCTGCTCCTGGGTTGCCTAACCACCGAGTTAGCACAGGTGTTTTGTGGCCTGATGGTGAACTGCACTGGAGAGCAGCTCCAGATAAAATTAACCTGGACAAAAAGCCGTCTAGGAGCACCACCAGTGAATGAGGAGAATTAGTGAATAATCTCCTTTAACTCACTAAGTATGTGCAGTAGGTATGGTCATTTTTACAGGAGATCCTATAGCTCTGGTAATTGATTCTAACCTTATAACAGAGCTACTACAAAAGCACAACTGCTGGCACCTGTTATGGCTGGGAGAACCAGGGTGACAATAGGAGGGACCAGAGGAGCTCTCGCCTGAGTAACAGACCCTGGACACCTTGTGCTTAGTGGCGCTGAGGCCCCTGCGATGGCACAGTGTGCCGAGCAGTACTGCTTTAGGTATAGCCCTTGCTGCGCTGGTGCAGCAAGAGAAAATTCCCTCAGTTTTATTCGGGAGCTGTTAAGCTGTATGGGGGAAGAAGGAGCTGGGCTTCGGCTTTTCCCAGTTCCAGCATAATCACTTTGAGTCTTGCAACGTTCCTCTGCGCCGTGGCGAGCACCCTGCCTTCGGTGCCATTGGCGCACCAACAGCAGCGCGCCACTCGAGCTTGCTCTGCTGAGGCTGGGACGCATTTTACACCCGCTTCCTCAGCCACGTTTGCCATGATGGCCCCAATGCATTCATTCCTCCAGGTGTTCTGTACTCTTGGCTCCTTCTTACGGACAGCCAGGTCTGTGTTTCAGGCAATATGCAGCAAGTATAGTTAAAATTCCTTCCATGTGGCTCCTGAAAGCTAAGCTTTCTTGCTTTCAGCAGCGTTCCCTGCTAGAAGAGATGCCAGCTGAAACTGCAAATGTTTTTCCTATGGCTGAAAAGGTAAAAGAAATCATTGTGTCTCTGTATTGTCCTTTAGGAACATGGGTACCTTTCTGGGCTGGCAGACCACTAAGACTAACTTTTATCATATCCAGCACATGCAACTGCATAAACCAGCTCCTTAAGTCTGAATTTTATTTGTGTGTGTGTTTGCCCCATACGCCTGCCCTCCCTCTCCTCTGTACTACGCTGAGGAAAGCCTACTCTTTTGCCTAAGTGCCGTGGCTGTGGATGGAGCAGTTCTCCTGTTTTGCAACAGGCTGGACCAGCAGAGACCTGCAGCCCACAAAACTCGTGCAGGGCATCTTTCCACGAGCAGACCGTGGCTCATGATGAACCATGGCTTTACAGCATGGAAAGGGACTGTAGCCCTTCCCACCGCAGCCACACGGGGAGGCAGGAGCACCCACCCCTGAGGCTGTCCAGGCCCCTCACCACCACACCAGCACCGAGTCCGGCCCTTGGGTTTATAGCTGTGTTCTGGAAATGCAGGGCTTACACAGACTTATCCTTATCAACTGAGTTTAAAGACAGTTTCTAGAATCTCCTTTCATATTGAATATGGTTTCTTTTCACCATGTTTGTAACTTGCTGCTCCTGTGAATTTCAGAAACCTTACTTTACTCCCCTGGAATAAATAATAAAAACAATCAGTCTCCATTAACGTACAGCAATTCAGCATCCTGACATTTATGAGCTTACCGCAGGAGTTTAGTTAATTAAGGATGATTCTGCATTCTTCACAAGGAAGATTGGCTGTTTTTTGTTTACATTATTATAAATAGTCCCATATGTTGGAACGCTTTAGAAAATACCAAGGAAGGATGCTTTCCTCCCACTTTGAAAAGGTTCTCTCTCAGCACTTTTGTTTGTTGTCTTTATTATCTTTGCCTCCAGTAAAAACCCTGAGACAGGCATGATTTTCAGGGAGAAGGCTTTTGTACAAATAGCCTTCAGTACATGTTAACTGATTTAACAAGAGATTAAAGGGAAGAATGAGATAAATAGGAAGTATGAAAATAAAAAGTAAAATTAAATGGGTCCTGCCAATATTCTTCGGTCCAAGTATTTGCTTTCATCACAATAAAAGTAAATCTCCAATGTATTCTGTCCTGGTAGATAATATCAATGTAAAAAATACTGATATTCATTGTAAAATATTGCTGCTTTTGAAATTCTTTTTTAAAAAAATGTCATGACAATGAAAAGTATGTATTGCAGATGAGATCAGCTCTGCAGGGTGCGACCAGGACAACAATCTCAGGTGGTAGGAGAGAAACAACCAGATAATATAGCAGGAAAGGCAGTTCCCAAATAGCTCCCTGATTTGGGCCCAGGAACTCTCTGATCCTGCTACCGTTATAGCACAGGAGTGGAGCAGGAGCAAGCACTCGGGGAATCTTCCCAAAGCCCTGATGACCTTTTCAGATCCATTTGAATGAACAAGTCCTTTTTTCTTCCTGCTCAGTATAGCAGATATAAACTTTTTGGCCAAACACAGCAAAACTGTAGAACTCTCTTGGGTGGCATTTTTCATTTACCTGCCTTGGTTTATAGCCCACGTAACTCTTGCATGCAGTGTCTGATTAATCTAGTGTTTGAGGGAAAGTGCTAGGCATTAAAGTGCAGAATACTGATGATTTTTAAGAATTTTAGAAAGAAAAAGATCCCCTGAAAAGTGAAAGTACAATTTCCATCTTGTTAGGAGAGTCACAGCTTCGTCCATGTTTATGAGGGTCTGAAATCAGAGAATGTTAATCGCTGTCTTCTAGCATGACAAGTCCACCTACTACCCACCACTGTGCTTCTCTCCATCCTGCCAGTAGAATTTAAGAGGCTCATACCTGGAAGGACATTTATCCCAGAAAGTACAAATTCTGGAATGTGGGGAAGGAAGCAAGAATGGGGAGCCTGGCATGTACTCGAGAGGAAGCAAGGCACATGTCTCAAGCCTTAAATGTCAGAGAGGAAAGGATGTGCGGAAGCGTGCCCCTCTGCCTACTATGGAAAGTGGGAGAAGCAGCAAGTGAAATCTCCAGCATATGGGGGTGAGGGAGAGGCACACAGGAACCCTAGAGCAAGGGGAGAAGGCTGCTATGGAGAAGCTGGAGGACACTAACTCTGCAGCATAAAGGGGGAGGGCTGAGAGACTAAGAAATAATGTATAAGGCTGGCTCAGAGGGGTCTGGAAGGTATGCAAGAAACATCTATGGTGTGCAAGGAGCATGTCCTAGGAAAGCAGCAGAGACTGTGTCTCTGCAAGATAAATCAGCATGCCCGAAGCTCTGTGCTGGCAGGAGTGCTGCTACTGGTACCTCCATGAGCGTGTTTTAAGCTGGCTTAGACGCGTCCAAATTGCACTGTTACTAGTGTTAAGCTGAGGCATGCAGCCTCTCATTTTACGGAGCTGAAATTTCTTTCTGATAGAAAATTCTGATACTGCAGCATCTGTGTTCACCTGAGATCTAGGGCCAGGAGGAGAGCAAGTGAGAAGGAAAATGTCTTGGCAGCCCAGTAACCATAGCACTTAGCTCAGAGAGGGGATTTGGGTTGCATTCACTATTCTCAGGATTATTTGTGGTTTTGTCCTTTAAATGTCCAAAGTAAAAATCATAATCCATCCTGACAGGAGGGACCCAAACCTCTGTCATCCTCCTGAGTGCCCCACCACAAGGTTGCAAAGCCAGACTCCCCCAGGCCTGATCTCCAGGCCTCATGGCTCTTGAGATCCTGGCTCAGCAGCCCCAGTGGCTATTGGATTTGTATGGGAGATACAAGATGTGAATGTGAATTCTGCTCTGCAAGGGCATGCAGTCACTTCTCTTGGACATTTAAGGTGAGAATGGTTTCAGGAGACAGGTTGCCTAATCTAACAGATGAACACCACTGAGAAACAGATGACCTGTTCCCAGTACTTATATTATGCTAAACCTGGCATTCATTGGGCAGCCTGTGAACAAATAAACTCACTAATCCATGAAAACACGCTAGATAATTCCCTGCTGGATAAATGAGCTGAACTGGCTGGCAGACAGGTCTGAAGAGTGCCAGGGATGGGAAGGACCACCATGTGTCTGGGAGGAGGGGTAAGACCTTTCCTTTTGGCAATGTGAGCTTTACTGCTTGTACAGCCACAGCTATGTCTCCCATTTCTTAAGTATTCAATGACTAATTAGTGTTTTCTGAGTGAAAATGACCCTGATTATTGTGTCTTCTGCAGAACTCAATGTTGTCAAGGTATGCTGGGAGTTTTCTATGTGTGGTTGGACACTCTGGGGACCAGGATGGTGTTTAGCATCTAGCAATCAAAGATGATGGTACTTCTGAGCCATCACTAGCATATGGGAAACTTTCAGGCTGAACAGGTAGCTTAGTGAGTTTTAGACACCCCCAGGCAAATGCTAAAGGGAATGCAGAAGCTTAGGTTTGTTTAGCTTACATTAAATTTTGCCTATGCCTCATTTTAGACATCAAAATAGGCCTTATTTCTGAACTTGCTTGGTCTCAGCTTTGAGACACTGACTTTTGTGGTTTAGCGGCTAAATTAAAGACTCCTGGTTCCTATGTAACCACTACTTTTTGATAAACAAAATTAGTCAATCTCTTTAGGTCTTTTACTGTAAGGCACTTTCTCCAACACTTTTGAGGCTTTTTTTGGTGGCTTTTCCAATTCAATATAATTTTCATCCTGTGTCTGCTCAGGACAATTGCAAATTCTTTCTTTGTTCATTAAAAATTCAACAAAAATCCAGTGTATCCCTGAGGCAACTTGTTACTCTGTGACTGACAAGGCAGTTGTCTGAATCAACTATTTTTCCATACTAAACTTATGCAAAATAGCCCTCTTCCTATACTCTGGTACATATGAGTAACCCAAAAACAGAACAGCAGTCCAGAAAAATGCTTCACAGAGAGCATCTAACAGATCCCCAGAGGAAGACAAAACTGCATATGCAGTTCATATGCATAGTGATTTTCCAGGTACTGCCTGGAAGCTGCTCTGAAATATATTTTGGGGAGAGGCTTTACTTTAGACTATAGCAAATTTGTATATTTAGACAAAATGAGACGTATATTTACAAGATTAATAGTTTTGTGGAAATTAGTATTTTACCTTTTATTGCATATTGCTAATAAGACTAAATTATTTTACACAAAGTCATTTGTAGTTAATAAAAGAAATTTATTTTATTTAATTAAAGGAAGTGGTGCATGACGCTATCATGACAGTATGTGAATTTCTGCTCAAGCTCGTGATTACATATTTACATACAAAGGTCTGCATTCAGATAAAAACTAAGAGTGCAACACAAAGCCTTACAGAACAGTCAGGATCCCATTTCCAGAAGATCATGACAGTGCCTTGGCTTTCCAGGAGCAAAAATCATAAAATAAATTAGTTTGTTCTTGTCCTTAAACATTAAGGAGATGAACAGGTTGCTTTTACTCTCTTCCTCGCTGCTCATTGGTACTTTTTTCCATTAAAAGCAGTAAAAGTTACTCTTGAGCCTTTCTCATTATCTAAACAAGGTTGAGCTTTTTATCATGCTTTCTTGGTATTCCGTGTTTCAAGAGGACATACTGTTGCTCGCTAAGGGCTCCAGGTACATTGACATTAGTAGAACCAAGAGCGGCCACTTGACTGCAGCAGGATTTTCTAACTCTACTGTGGTGGAGATGGGGAAAGGAATTATAAATTATAAATGCAGCTTTGCGAGAGTTTAGCTTCTGCAAAGAAATCCAGGAGATCTCCTGAACTGCAGCCTGACTTACTGATCGTGGCTGTGTGTCTGTAACGAAGGAAACTTCACTGTGTCTGCTTAGACTGCCCTGCCTGCCAGCAGGGCCTCCACCCTGGTCAGCTGTAGCTTTGACATGCTGTCAAGAGTGACGTCAAGTGTGTACGAGTAATATATATAATCTCCCTGCCTATGAAAGCCAATGATGGGTACTGTCTCTGTCAGAGAAGACACAGTGCCTGGCACACGACAGGCTGCAGCAATGCCCGCTTGGTAGTTCCCTAATGCTCTTACAACATGGTTGTGATTGTCAGTGTAAGACAGGTCATCTTCTATTTCCCTCAGCTCAGCTAAAAACCATGCACATGTCCAAGTCCTGCCTGGTGTCTCCATCTTGGCTGTGTTATTCCCTGGTGAGGAAGACATGTCGTAGTGGAATCTCTTAAACTGGTTGGTTTTGGCACAGTTATGAGACCTAATTCAGATTTGCAAGCTTTCGTCTATGTGTAGCTCATAGCTTCGTATTATATTCACCTGTTATGATGGCCCACTAAATCAAGGCAGTTGGAACTGGGATTGTTTACACACTGAGGAGCCAAAATAGACACTTTTAGATGGAAGAGTTACTAACAGGCATAAATTAAGTTAGGGTGTTCCCATCTTCTAGCACTTTTAATGTTCATTATAAGTCTTTCCTGTACCTATTTACCTCTCATTTGGCCACACATCTAACTATACACTGTGTGACCCTTATATACCTGAATTATGGCTGTTTCCACCAATGAGAAATTCTGGACCTATCTCAGACACTCATCTGAGCAACAAGCCTCTAAAACCAGTTCTGCAGCCAGCCAGAGAGCTGGAACTAGCAAAGTTCATTTCCAAAGTGTAACGACAGAGCAAATCCCATGCACCATCTCTAGAACACTTGCTGACAGACCTAAATCTTCTTTTTTTTTACATAATACATTGCAAATATGATAAAATATTTGCGATTTTGTATTGCTGTTTCCCATTGTTCTTTTATTCTAAATTCCTAATCAGGTATCTCTTTGGCTGCTGATGATTTAGCCCACCCTTGTAGAACACTAGTTGTCTGCAATAAAATGCTTATCTTGTCTGGTATTGCTTGTCTTTTTACAAGATGAGTCCACTATTGCTCTAAATCAACTGATTTAGAGTCTGGAGAAAATTTACGGCATTGAATAATTAAAAGATTGAATGATTCCACTGTTCAACACTATCAGAAGCTGTAAAATTACAGCCAGGATTAATTTTGTTCATTATTTCTCTCTGTACGTTTGCTTTTTTTTCTGCAGAGACTTGAAATGTTAGCACCAAATTGTCTGAAGCATTTATCTCTTGCAATAATACTATCTGTTCAGACTCAGTAAAACATGTTCAAGCTTTTCCGACATAAGCACTATGTGCTTTATGAAGTCTAAATTAGGTTCTTTATGAAATCAACACTGGTTATGCAACCACCGTGCACTTTCATTAAATACGGATTATCATCAAGAACATTCCATTTGGAGAATTTTGCCTACTCCTTTCCAAGGATAACAGTGAAAATCTTTCAATCTGACACACTAGGAGGAAGGAAATAATTGCTGGGTTTTCATATTTAAATTAAGTGATTTTCTATTTGGGTCATGTTTCAGTTGAACCTTTCAGTCTTCAGATGACATTTAAGAGGATTCTTAAGGATAACTTAATCTAGATATTAAATAGATGTATTTCTGGGTAGCTTTTCCAGTTCAGAGACTGGAACTCTCTGACAAATCCAGTTGTTTGGTAGCTCTTCCTGTGCCTAAGGTTCTGGGCAGCATTTGTAGTGTCGGATCTTGGCTCTGTTCCCTGCAGTCCCAAAGGCTTCTGTGCCCCAAGGACACATGTAATCTCCATGTACAAAACATTAACTTTTTCTAGTAATAATAATACTAATAATACTAGTACTGTTTTTTACTCTCAATCACTCTTAGAACATCTACTAGCTAGCCATTCACACCCCTAATACACCTAGTGTTATATTGAAAGTAGGCCTTTTGCAACCACCACCATGAAAACAGTCATTGCATTTGACTTGAGATTCTTTGCAAATATTTGATGAAGATTGTATAAAAGTGTAAGAAGGCACATGAACAGATTTCAGGTAAGACAGGGTGATGCTCTCAAGAAAAATAAAATGCTCTCTTATGCAACTCCTGTGAATTGTATAGATATTTTAAAAATGAAGTTTCATTTCAAAAGCATGTAAGCATTGCTAATTAACAATACTCTGTCTGTTCTATGATTTACAACTTCCATATTCCCAAAAGCCAGGAAATGAGTATGTTATCCATATTCCCTATATTCAAAGCTTACTAAAATTAGTGGCTGGTCTTTCCAATCTTTTTAATAAGCTTTAGACTGCATCTGCAGCATGTATCTGTATTTATTTATTCTATGAAGGAATCACTGAGTGTGAATTCCTCTGCAAAGGCCTGTACACTTCTGCTCTTTTAGGTCTTATAAGACAACGCGGCCTACTTCCTTAGTTACAGTGAGTTTAAATGAATGCTCCTGGCATTCCCAGAATTAGGTTGATTTTTGCAGCAGAACCATCTGACAGCACAAAGGCTGATTCAGTAAGACCCTTCCACATTGCAGGAGCCCTACCTTCCTTGACAGCCAGATAGGAGAGCATGCTGAAGTTGCAGCTGCTATTAGAATAGAAGGACTGAAAAGTAATGGCAACTCCTTATTGCGCAACCTCACCTCATCCTTGTCCACGGGAAAAACAATAGCCAGTTGCTTTTTAAGGCTAGATACCCAAAGCCATTTTCCTCAGATAGCTGCTGCTGTTTTCATGATGAGTTGGAGCAGCAAAGTCTCTCTCCTGTCCTGCTCTCGACTATTTTCCTGCTCTTTCCTCACTGCAGGGTGGGGAAGTGCCTCTGTGGCTCTAGTGTTCGGAGGCTAGATGGATTCGTCCGCTAGAAGGACTGTTTGTGTGAATAGTGTAGAAAAGTTTGACAGTTAACGTAGGTATCCTGAAACTGGAATCCACTGAAAAGGCTGGAATATTATCAGTCCGCTCAATTCAGATCAATTCAGCATGTGGGTTTTTTTTTAATTATTATTATTTTGTGGAAATTAAACTTCAAAAAGCTATTTATTTTAAATGTATGAGCTAAAAAGGGACCAGTAAATTATTTCTGGAAGTAACTAACATCGTATTTCAGGACCAAAATGTCTCCCACTGCTTCGAGATGCACTTGTAAATAATAGCCATGAATATTCATGGTCCATAAGGATCTCACCAAGTCTGTAAAGGATATGTTTGCAAAAGATACAGATAGCAGGGGCATTGGGTTGCTTTGTGTACAGGCTGTGCATCACTGTGGTATTTTGCCTTCGCTACTAAAGGAATGCATTGATGATGAAGAATATCATTTTAGTTAGGCTTTTCCTTTCTGTCAAGTTCCAGCTTTACAGCAATGACGGGTTTTTAGCACTGATTTTCTTGCCCTTAGGAGCAGTCTTCTGCACAGAAGTGTAGTAACAGGAGCACTGCCATGGAATATGTGAAGGACTCCCAGCAGACGTGGCTTTCTAGGTCAAGACATAGCTGTTGCCCAGGTATCGTAAATCCAGCTATGTCACAACAAGTATGTGAGAGAACAAGGGTAGCGCTGACTTACATCATAATGACATCATAGTGTCCCCAGGGAGCTCACTGAGCTAAGCTGAGCATAAAGAGGGGAAAGGGAGATGAAGGGAGCAGAGAGGTTGGAGAGATGAGGAAGGAAAGGTGAGATGGAAAGAGGTCCACAGAAAAGAGGAGGTGTGCAACCTGAATTGTAACAGCTCACGGATTCTTCAAAGGTACAAGATAATATCATATTTACCGTGTCAGAAGTATAGAAGTACTGGATTTAACAGGATGTGGCTTTTTATAGAAACACTAAAACTCAGGTAGATAAACTTGGCTTGAAAACAGTTCAAGTGCCATTTCATAGTAAACAGAGTAAATTACTTTTATTGTGCTGTATTAAACCTATTACCCTTCAAGAATGGCAACAGTAAGATTGCAGTTCCAGAAATATATAAGACCTTCCTACATCAGTCATATCGAATTCTTAGCCTATATCAGCACATCTGGCATATTTATGTGGTTCACAGTGGTATTTTCCAGAATCTAAGCTTTTAGTTGTGGGGTGGGGAGGACAGAGTAAGACTCTAAATATAACGATTATAAGAATATATATGCATTTCCAACAAGCCAGTATAATCTGGTGTAGGACAATAACTTTGCCCTTTAGAGTTGTATTATCTCTACAGATACCTAATGATGATCCTTAAGGGTCAGATTTTTTTAAAAGATAAGAAGGCAAGAATCACCAAAAACATACACTCACCTGCATGCATAAATTTGTTATAATAAATTGTAATAAATGGAAAATGTAAATGAAATATTGTTACAACTACCTGATGAGCAGTGTGGTACGAATAGTTCCAAACCAAGAGGAAAATCCTGCAAGTCCCCTTGCATAGGATTTCCCTGCTGTGGGATATTGCAGTTGTCAGCTATCTTAACTTGAAGAGAGGCTATCATGTTAAAGACCATGAAGCAGAGGGAGATCTGCTGTGGACTGAGGGTAATGTATGACCATAATTTTGTATATACGTCAGAGTATATCCCAGTCTTCTCCAGAAAGTGAGGTTAGCATGAGGTGTTATTCAGAAATGGGTGGAGAGATGGCTAGTGTACCTTGGCGCCCGTAACTGTTATACAAAAGCCTTTTTACATTACCTTGGCAGGGTAAAGGGTCTTTGAGCAGTTCTGCATGGCAACAAAAGGCAGCCTGGAAGCTGGAATAAGTTACAGTGCAAAAAACTCTTATTGTAAATGACAGTTAAGTCCCATGTGTTTTCAACAGCACGGAACTAAAGCTTTCATGACTTCTGTGGGATAAGAGGTTGCCATATTATTTGAGAGGAACATGGTTTGAAAGGAAAGAACAAATGAAAACTTCAGAGATGAGGGGTACCCAAATCTTTTAGGGACACGTTAAAGAGCAAAAAGCTGAGGGGTCAGTCAGTGTTCAGAGAACAAAGTGAGAAATTTGCCATGTGTGGGAGGAAAAGAGAGGCCCACCAGACTTCTCAACAGGGCATTGCTCTATAATCCTGACTTTCCCATGTTTGATCCTCTCTTTCTCCCTGTGCTTACATCTGTGGCAAGGTTGTTAACAAACACATCTCTTATTCAGCCATGCAGAACATTACTCTCATATAACATTACAGAGACCCCGACGCAACAAGAAACAGAGAAATCAAAGCAAAGGATGATGAATGCCATTCTTAACCTGTTTGTCTATACAAAAACTAGGTTGCAGCTCAAGGCCCCTCAGTCTCCTCCTAACCTGGAGGTCACTTCAGTGGCAATCAAGCTTTTTAGTTTTTCACCTAAACCACTGTTGTTTTCCCATGGACACAAAAGGAGGCCCAAGAGCTTGAAATTTTCTGGAAGTCAAAATGTCTTACTGGTAGAGAAACTACACCCTATCCACAAGGGGCCTGCACTCCCCAGAAAATTTGCTGTGAATGTGGTTAAGCATTTCCACCCATCTCTCTGATGTGCGCCCGCAAGTGCCCATGATTTCAGAGTTCAGAAGTGGAAGTTTGCATCTCAAACAGATGTGTATTTTCAGATTCTCACTTCAAGTATTCATAGTTTTCAGTGCAATGGTCTTTCAGAGATTTCATGATCAAATAATAAATTGACATTTCATGTATTCAGTACACCACCGGATGCAGACTCTTGCAACAATGCCTCGTCAAGTCTTAGAACTGTTTTATTTGTCTTTTGATCTATATTCCCTCTTTGAACACACAACAGTGAATTTTGTGAAGGGTGGGGAGATTATTTTCAGGCCTATGACATCATCTTGTGTTCTTTGCTATGTACACAGTGCGATATGTGCTGTTTGCTGACCCGGGATAAGACTTACGTGGCAGAACGAGTGCTTGTAAAGACAGTGCTCTTTCAGGCTGCCGAGTCTCTGATGTACTTTCAGTTTCTGCAGTGCTAGATTACTTTGGAGGATATTGCTGCTGTATATTGAGAATCTGATCTGGCAAAGTAAGGTACACCACCAAGGAGGTGCTGAGACCTAATGACTTTGGTAGCATTTTTGCAGCACTGTAGTAAAATTACTATAGTACTAACATCACTTGTGCTAGTTCTCTTAATTATCTGAACTTTTATTTCATGTTACAGCCATTCTGAGCAACAGAAGGGTTCAGTATAAAGGGTTTTCAAGCTTCTTTGTCTTGAGGAACACCAGTATTTTCCATTGAATGTGAGGAGTCTTTCATAGGGAGCACATGCCTGTTGACAATAGCTTGCGTGCAATTTCATGTTATATCTAAGCTGTAGTAACTACATACTTCCTTAAAACAGTCTTACTTCTTCCCACCTTCCTCTCCCTCTTGCTCCAGTTTACTGTTGTTTTCTTTGAGTCAGACTTAGCAGTCATGTCGATGTGCAGGCAGGTGGTTTAGCTCACAGATTCTTTGGAAAGTGAACCCATCAAAAAAGAAAGAACTAGCTTTCTAGTTGGGAAAGTGAGCTGGACTGACCTGCCCTACAGGGCCCCAGTTGCTGGGCCTGACAGCAGGCATGCAGTGGGACTTATGACCAGGATAGTCAGAGGCCTGTTTTGGGGACAGCTTGTGATTGTCTCGGCGGGTGTAAGGTGAGATGCTCCCACAGCTGTCTTTTCTAGATTCCTTGGAAGTAGTCCCTTGATCCTCAGGGATCTGTAAACCACAGAGGAAAACCACTGCTTAACTAATCGGATTATCAGCTAGTTCACTTGCTTGTAATACATGCCTAAACACTGCTTAATTTAGGATATTAATTACAGCCTGTACTGAAAGACTATGCATAAGTCTTTAATTATATGGAAAGATGTCAGATCTTTAAATTTGTTGCTGGAACTCTTATGCCAAGGCCTTAAGAAGCTGATGATAGCATGTAATAACTGTTTTACTCTTTAAATTGGCTTTGGCCATGTACTAGGACATTACTCTGCTCTGAGTGATGTGGCCAAACACTACCCAGCCACCACAAAATCGACTAGATTTTGTTAATTTGCAATTTTCTTATAATGCTTCAACATTGTTCCATCTGTCTGTTGTCTTACATATCTGTTTGACAGTGAGTGAATTTATGCTCAAGGTTGTTGGGTTTTTTTTAACCACAAATTGTCTGTATAATACTTTCATGCTATGCACCCTGCAATGTGGATCTCTTTCTGCTCTGGGCCTAATCAGTGAGGGACTGCACACATCAAACACCAGTGTACTCAGTGTATTGAAAATAAATACTGTATGTCCCAAGAGCAGCATCTCATCAAACGAGTGCCAACACTGATGTATTTACCGATCCCATTTGTAACCCTGTTATCTGTGAATGAAGTGCTAATACAATGCTGACACACGAAAGTGAATCATTTAGTAAGAACCAGTTGTGGCCGTCTTTGAGAAGCTCTAAAATGATTTATTTGCTAGTTCCTGAACCAATTGGTCACATGGAAAGACTGCACATTTAGCAAAGCCAAAAAGAAGAAAGGGGATGGAGAGATCTCTTATAATTAACTGTTTGAGAACAAATGTGTTCAGTTTTCTGTGGAGGACTGATGTCACTTTAAAGAGCCTTAGATAAACGCACAGAAGTTATTCAAAAAGTACTATCTGGAGGATGAGAAACACTGGAAATTTCCCCTGCCATAAAATAATTCAAATAAGATTAAATCTTGCCTCTCAGCCTTTCTGAACACTTTTTTGGCAGTTAGTTACATTATTTGAAGAAAAAACATAAATAAACTTTAAAAATATTAAAACATTTTTGGAGCAAAACTCTGCTAGAGATCCAGCGGAAAACACACAAAAACACAGCGCGGAAAGACAGTTGCAGCCCTGCATGAGAGCGTGCCTGCAGTCTAAAACCCTTCGCAGGACGGGTATTCTAAAGTGAAGCCAATGAGCTTCTGTGGTGAAGGGAGAGTACATACATAATTGCATTTTCTACATAGCTTTTCACAAATTCTTTGCAGGAGGGGCTTTTATGCTGCAGTTTTTACAGAAAAGAAGGTCATCCTGAACTGTATCTGGTATATCCATTGGTGAGAACTTCCCTATTGAGTTTATTCAATTCTATAATTGTGTTTATGGAATTAGTAGTGAATACCTGCAACAAACGCAGTTCAGGTCTCTGCTGCTTTCTGGTTAAAACAGACTATTTTGTTTCCAAATGTGTGAATCCTTTGATTTCATGAGTATGTTTGCTGGATTCAGTACTGATACATGAAACTAATACAAATATGGAATAATGAATCTGATAATCAGTCATGAATTTGATTCAATCCTGATGTCATGCACTCTGTAAGAAAATTGTAATGATTACAGAGCATCAGTCTACCTTTTTTGGTTGTATGCAATTATCCATCCTTCATTAACATAATGCAATAATCAGTTTAGTCTTTTTAGAATATTATTGACACTTCCGTGTACTGCCTTGATGTGCAACAGGCTTATCTCACCTGGTGAAAATCCTATAGTAAATGTCGTATGAAGGACATGAAGACTTCTGGTTTATACCTAATACTTAGATAATTTGAAAGTCCTAGTAAAGGGAAAGAGATAATATTTATCTGATTTGAGTTATGTATGTAAATATTTATGACAGAAAAATTGCCTAACTACAAAGATTTTGCATATTAAATTGAATTGCTTAACACAAACACTTTATTGAGACATCTGCCCAGCCTTGCCCCATTCCAAGTCTTCTTTATTTGAGAGAAACCTCTTCCTTTTCTGCCCATGAGTAACTGTTGTTACTCTGCCACGTAATCTATTCTGCATTCTGCCCTCAGCATAATCTGTCAATTGTGCTGAATTTGCAGCATCACAAATATGCTTTTCCCCCCTTTTTTTGAATCCAATAATAAACCAAAGAATGAGCTTTGGGTTTCTTTGCTTCAGGTGGGATTTTCAAAGCTGTTTAGTTTTAGCTTCCATTGAAGTTAATGGCAATATTACTTCTCTAATCAATTTAAGTAGACTAGGCCACAGTGGACTACCCTCAGAAATCTCACCCATCATTATGCTTGTTATTTGAAGAAAACATATTGCATTAGTAACAAGAGCTAGAAAGAACCGCACACAGAACTATAATTCTTAATTGTTGCCCTTTCTGATTTTTATTTTCCTGCTTGGCACTAAAGAAATACAGGTGTTAGTTGTTCAGACTGTGAAGCAGTCATAACAGCCTGCTTAGTACGTGATAACAATGCACTCATAGACAAATCTCTCTTAAGGCATTCCTAGAAACAATGATCTCCAGTGATTCCTGAACAGTCTTTCATGAGAGTGTAGGGGCATAGGTTAGGCAAAATAAAATGGCTTTCTAGAAGTAGTCAGGGAAATCTTTCAGCTTTCTACCTAACAAATTAAAAATCTGCAGAGCACTCATGTTTTCTCTGAGTCAAGAAGTATTAGCTTCAGCACCGTTCCAAGTGGGAGAGCTTAGACTGAAACAACAGTTTTCAGGTTCTACGTTTTCACTAAGCTTTATATCAAGTAATGTGTAGTCATATTAAACTTCACACTATAAACCACTCTGTGTTGATACAGTTTGTGCTTGCTGCCAAAAGAGAAACAAGGAGGTTCCAGCCGAATCACAGGTTCTAAAGAGAAACGATGCAAATTAATCTCTGCTCTAGTGCCACATTTAAATGGTTTCCAGTATCTAGTGTGGCTTTCGAGTACTTAAAGTTAACTGGAATGCATCTGTACTACGCTGTCTGTGTAATGCCGATATTCCCACAGCCCCTGGAACTTGTCTTTGAGAGTACCCTGGCAAACTTTCCTCTAGTAGGCATTATCTGAACTAGATTATTTCTGCAGACTCACATAGGTTTGAGGAGACCTCTGGGACCTCTGGAGGTCTCTAGTCCAATCTCCTGCTCAAAGCAGGTTCTGTTACCACAGGTTGCTCAGGGCCTTGTGCTGTCAACTTTTGAATATCTCCAAAGATGGAGATTCTGCCACCTCTCTGTGCAAACTCTTCCAGTATTTGACCATCTTTGTGGTATATGTTTTCCTTGTATCGAGTCAGAATTTCTCATGATCCTCCCTGTGTGCACTGCCTCTTGTCTTTCTACTGTGCACCTCTGAGAAGAGTCTGACTCTGTCTTCTGTACACTTTCCCATTAGATAGTAGAAGATAGCACTAAGAACTCTTCTAGCTTTTTCTTTCTAAGGCTGGACAAGTTCTGTCATGTGCTGCAGCCTCCTAAGTGTCAAATAGAGGGCAATAATCACTTCTGTGGACCTGCTGGCTACACTCTTGCTAATACAGTCCAGCATGTGGCTGGCTGCCTTTGCTGCAAAGGCACACTGCTGTCTCATGCTCAACTTGTTGTCCATCAGGCTCCCTAGGTATTTTTCTACAAAGCCACTTTTAAGCTGGTCAGCCTCCCAGCCTGCACTGTTGCATGGGGTGCTACTATAAAAGCATTTCCTCCATTAATTTGGTCACCTTTTGAATATCTAACCTCAATAGAATCCTTGTCATGGCAGGTAGCAGGGATAATTGTTCTGTCATCTCTGTACAGTGCTAGTAACTCTTAGACGCGTTAGTGTGAAGAATACTGTCAAAGCATGAGAGGCACCAGATGGCTAAGTGACTCATGAAATATTTCACCTCTAGGCTGATGACTATTGAGTGGCTTATGAGAAATAATCTCATGTGAATTGTTAGAGAACAGATGTATTACGGCAACGAAGTGCCCTAAAGATATGGAGGGATACATCTTCATGGCACAACACAGCACTCGGCAAATCTCTGTGTCCTGTTTGCTAAAATAGGACATTATTTCCTACCCTTTTTATAAGAAACCTTTATATGCTATGGGTATGCAATACTTGGAAGATATAAAGAATTGAGTACTAGAATTAGTTCGAATTTAGGCAGGATTTAGGTACAAAAATGTCAGCACTTAAGAATCCTACTTTCAGTGCCACCTAACTATGAAGGTCTCTGAAACAGAGCTAGAACCTTCTTTTTCGGACTGCAAGATCCTTAATCCAGTGGTTGGAGCACTGATGTGGGTACGCAGAGACCTCCAGGAAGGGAAGTCCGTGTCAGCCTGAGCGGATTCAAACCAACAGCTCCGCCACATAGGACACTGCCTGAGATCAGACGGAAATGGGAATTATGCTCCAGAACTACCCAGAGCTTCATCACAGTGTTGAAGCCATTGTGTAGGAAGGACTGAGGGTTTCAGAAGCCCAGAGAGAGAAGAAACAGTGGAGAGCCTGGCTCTGTGACTCTTTTCAATTCTGTTTTTTGCAGCAGGAACAGATTATGCATTTTGCATGGAAGAGTCATTGAATAAAATGTATGAATAGTTCTGGGAGCAGAGACTTGTAAGCTGTAGGGTCATAAAGATACAGAGTCAGACTCCTTCCTTTTGCTCTTTCTCTCTGTCCTCACGAATCTTTCATTACTTCACATCTGTGCAGTGGACTAGGTAGGGAGAAAGGTTGCTAGCTGCCATGAGGCTTAGGTGGTTAAAGCATTTGTAAAATGCTTTGAAAAAAAAAGGGGGTCAAGTTAATGTTTTACACACTGCTGTGTAACAGAAATATGTTATTAATCATGTTTATCATGAGAGTGGTGAAGCAGTAACCTTGAAGGACAGGTGTTGTGCTAGGCACTGTATAAATTCAGAATGGCAGACAGCCGCTGCTCAGCCTCACAGTTTCAGAAATGGAATAGGCACAAAAGATAGGACTCACCTGGCCAAAAGCAGATAGATGTCTATATTAGACATTGTAAAATTAATTTCATACTGGAAATGTCTATTTCTCTCTAGTGACAGGGAACCTCAGAGGTTGACATCTGAAACGAATCCCGTTCCAAGAGAAAGACAGAGCCTGTACCAACAGGCAGAGTTCACAATGAGCTTGCAACAAAAACCATCTGCGTTGCCATATTTGGGAGAGATGAAACAAAAGATAGGGTTAGGAGGACATAAGCCAAACAGAAAGATAAGTGAAAGAAGAGATAACATGGAGAGGGCCAGTACAGAGGAGAGAGAAGCACCAATGGTTTGTAAAGAGAAGGATGCTGTGATGGAGGGATGAGAGAGGAAGTCAAACAAATGATTAGCTGTTCAGTAAAACCTGTAAGGAGCTCTCTGAATTTCCAAAGATTTCTGGCTTGGCTGAAGGGCATGAGCTCGGTTCCAGCGCCCCACAGCAGGCCCTTCTCCCTGGATAGGTCTGGGCCATATGCTGGTAAATGTGGCTGGGCCCATTCCTTTTCCCTGTTGCTTTGGCTGGTCCCATAGCTGCCTCTGCCAGCTTCTACTTTATGGTCCTATTTAGTGCCTGTGACTCCATCAGATACCTGATATCATATGTCTTTCTTCCACTGTGTTTTGACATTAGCCTTGAATCTCTCTTCTGTGTGAAAAGAAAGAGGAGAGGTCTCTTTAGGTTTAGATGTTGCTCCCCGCTGTTAGCTCTGCAGCATTTGTGATTTCTCCTCTTACATCTTTTGTATCTCTAGTCATGTAGACTTCAGATAGGGATATCTAGTTCAGCCAGTACTGAGGTATCATTAAATGACTCCTTGTTCAATGCTTGCATGACTTAAGGTGATAGGATGTTTTGCTTCAAGACAAAATAGCAATTGCTTTGCACTGTCTGGAGGTACATGCCATTTCCAAGCTAAAATTTAAATCGTATCCAGAGAGGGAATGTTATATTTAAAAGCACGTGTCAGCGCAGTGTATTTTAAATGAATCCCAGTAAAAGAAATACAGAGCTCAGTATGTTGTCTGACTTGCATTGACTCAGCAAACCAGTAAGCTATCCTAAAGGCACAAGGAGAGAAGCTCAAGGGTCACCCTGAAAAAATGCAGGTAGCAGGCCGGGAGTAGGGGAGTAAAGGACTGCCCTGCAGGTGTAAAGGGGGAGGACAGTGCTGCAGGTGATGGGGCATTTACGTGCTCTAGGGGCTGAAAGGCAGCTGCTTCAGCCCCCAGTTAGCCCTGGATCACGACAGCATGCTTGGCTCTTACAGCTCCTTGGCCCTCTGATCTCATCAAATAACCCGGGGTAAACCTAGCATAACTGAGTATTATGCAGGGTTCGTATAATTTAGGTTTCTGGAGTTTCACATAGAGAGCTGGGCTCCCTGTTCTGCACTGTTTAAACTAGGGGATCTTTCCAGGCTTCTCAGAAAAGACTGTAAGTGCACAATGTAAGCCTGGAGAATTCAAATTCACTGAATGTACATATTGTCTTAAAAGAACAAATCCAACTTTTCCTATGGTCAAATTGTATACTTCAGTGCTTTTTTTAGAACAATCGATTTGACAATGCTGCATTTCATGGTTTTTCTCAAAGCCTTTGACAGCTCACTGCAGGCCTTTAAGTCTGCTTTATATAACCACAAGATGACTCAATAAATATTGTCAGCTAACCTCGGAGTTAAAGATTCGTGTGAGAGCCTCAAGGCCCAGAGTTTAGCATCAAAAGTAGCAGCCATCAGAGCCTTACAGCAGCACATTTAACACTTTCTCCTTGACTTTTGTGCCGTGGTTTGTGGTTTTTGCATGTGGCTGGACTGTACTTACTCTTCCCATTGTTGTACAGGGAAGTGGGTTCCCCTCTATGTCTATATTATCCCTCCCTCTCCTCATATATGCACCTTCCAGAACTGTAGCCTTCTGTTTTCTTGGTATGTTCTTTATCAGTCAGTCTGTATAATTTATTTTATTATCACATTTTTTTAAATTGTGCCTATTATTGTGGAACTACAGGCTTATAAACCACCTCAGAGGATCTGCCGAGTCTCATACACTGAGTGTGAGGCTCACATAGTTGTCTGCTATTTCTATCTCCTGCATCCATGCATTTGTAGCTCCATCGCAGACAGCTTGTCCTGTCCTGTGGCCCCACGTGCCACACACAGTTGCTCCAGCAGCCTGCTGTCCTTTGCTGAAGAGGTACCATGCAGGAGAGCAGCTGCCACACGCTGACCATACTTTGGGATCTGCCCTGAGTGCAGCTTGGACACAACCTCAGGCTTTGTGCAGCTCTGTGAGCAGCCTGCCAGGCTTGCCCTGCAGCTGCACGCACCTTTGCTACTTTAGCATGGACCTATCTAATACCACCGTGTCCTCGCTCTCTTAGGCCATAGTAATCCTTTCTTTCATTCACTTTAGAAAGAGAAAGAGAAAAATAGCACTGGTGAAACTGAACAACAGCAAAATGCAAGTTTGGGAAGATTTACACGCCATCTGGGGTTTTTTTGTAATTAAAATAATTACATTTGCTATAACACACTGCCATCCCAGAGGCATCTCAGAAAAGAGCTGCGTGCACTTGGAATACTGTTACACGTGGAACAGGCCACCTCCTGGAGCAAGCTTCCAGCTGTATTGCTGTAAATGTATGGCCCACAAAGTGAGGATGTTCATCAGGGTGCTAATTTTTCCATCCTCCCAGCTTGTTCTGAGCAAGGCTAGAGCAAAAGAGTGCAAAGCACTTGTTATTGTTGATTACAAAATGTTAAGCCTGCAAGTGAGGAATCTGCTCCTCTGCAACCGAGATCAGATGAAAAGCTCCTTGACCTGCAGATGTCTGAAAAAACAGTCTGTTCTCATTCCATTCTGTAGCTTGCAGGCTGTTGTAATTATTTGCCCAAAAGTCTACTGCTGCTCTCTGTATAACTTAACTGAGCTTGAAATTAGACATTTAGGATATCATCCACCTAGAGCAAAAGCGACAAGATTTTTATTATTTTAATAGCTGGGTTGCTGGGGTTTTTTAGCAAAATATCTTTGATTTATCACTTCATTTAGCCATCTTCACATAAGAGCAAGAAAACCAGTTTTCCATATTTTAGCTTTTTAGGATCCCTGTATAGCTTTGATATTGGTGTTTCTTTCCAGCCACTTTCTCCCTCAAAATATGGGATGTAATATGATGTGTTTTAGGGAGGAAGAAGGTGCATTTGTGTTTTCTCATATACCTTCATATCTTGCAAAAGCAGCAGTTTTGGACCAAAGAGGCTACAGAGAGCCAAAATTAGCCATGCTACATTATCATCATGTTTTAATATTATGTCAGATGATGATTTTCTGGTTGATAAGAGGAGTGCAAGTATTTTTAGGCTATTGGCTATTGGGAAGAGGGAAGTGATTGGTTTATATTTGTATAGACCCTGGAAGGGCTGTTCCTCATGTAGCTGCTTTCTGCCTGGTTTGGTGTGACTCCAGCGTGCAGCTCTCTGTCCCTTGACTATATCTAATACCATAGGACTTACTTCTAGGTCTAGTGCCTAGCTTGCTCTGCCTGAGGCATTGCAAGTGTCCCCAAAACTGTGCATCCTCAGGGGCTGAGAACGAGGTGGATAGATAGGCTATATAAAGAGTCTGACTGTGTGCCCTTTCCTCACAATTTTCTACATTAGTGGGAGTACTAAGACTGTAAGATCGCAAACAATCCACAAAGAGCTGGTTAATTAAAATAATCCAGTGCTGCAGGGCTTGCTGGCTCGAGTTCAGTGCTCTGAATAAAGCTAGCTCTCTGCATGACAACCTTTTTCTTACCTTTGTCTGATTCCAGGGCAAAGGAAAAGACAAGGCCTTTCAACTGTTTATTTTTTTCCAAATTGCTGCTGGATTTTGCATGTTTTTCTTCGGGCTTTTTCTTGCGAGGACACACAATGAGCATCATGTCCCTGAGATGCAGGCTCACAGCAAGCAATGACTTGATTGCGCTTTAGCAAATGAGGTGGTAGTGTCAGCAGTCACCCTGCAGAAAGATATCCACTGCACAAAAGCACTCATCAGAGTGACAGGACAGTGACCATATCAGCATGTCCTCTCAATGTCTTTTAGCTTAGAGGTGGCCCTTCGAAGTCCGGCTATGCTTGAACTGCCACTGCTGGTATTATCTTTGCTTTCGAGATAGGATAAATAGCAAATTTGACGCTCTGGCGCAGTAAGCCTGACACTTCTCACAGGTGCTAAATTCATTCATTATTTATTGTTGTTGCTTATTATTTGTGGAGTGCTGGCTTTGTGCTCAGCACTTTAATGAATTCTGACTTCTGCCTTCATAGAATTTTCCAGAAATATGACAAAATGGAAAACAGTTTTTTTGTTAGTGACAGTTAAAAGATGCTGCTGAAGTGAAGATGAAAGGACGTTATCAGCCACCATTTCCATTTAAAACACATAGTGTTTGAATTCATAATGTGGTGCCAAAGAAGCATTTCCATAACTCTGCATAAGCATTTGGGGGCTGATAAGAAGGATCCAGCCAGGAAGTCATAGATGCTTCTGGAAATTTCTGGTCTCCTGATTACCTCAGGGCAAGCAGAAGATTTTTGAAGGGAAAATAGCATGTTGCCTATTTTCTAAGTTGTCCATAGGGATCTGTTTACCATTTATCCTATCCCCTAGTTTTCGTTTCTTGATTCTCAAAGTTGGCCGTTCTGGAACCATGGGTCAATGAGGAGTGCAGAGGGGCTCTCGAAGAGCAAGAGACCATCACAGCTCTGCAGGAAAGAATCAGCAAGACGGACGCCTGTACTATTAGTTGTGCTAGTGGTGAAAGGATTTCACATGAGTGTAACATCAGTGACACCAGCTTCACTTACCTTACCCAGTGGCCGTCTTCTGCCTCTCTTGGTTTATTATGTCTTTCTCTTTGCCATCTTCTGGAAGGATGAGATTTTTGTCCAACAAAACAACATAACTATATGAGGAGAGAGGAGACTCTAGCAACACGTTTGCTTCAGCTCTTCTATTCATGCCTTGTGAAGCAGAAAATAATGAGGACTTTGCCGATGAGGGTACTAATTAGCTGTAGGCACTTATACTAACATTGAGACTAGTTTCTGCATAGCTCCAAGCTCTGGAGAAGGTAGAAAGGAGATAGGCTCTGACTATGGATTTTGATTCTAATCTCTCAGGTGGTTTTCAGCTCAAAGACTTCTTTTGAATCAGTCGTGGTCTTTCAGTGTATCACAGTCTAGACACAGATTTTGCATCTTGAATCCCTACTTAGTATAGCTTGGATTAACCAGAAGAGCCAAAGAGATTTTAATCCGCCCCTTTTACTCCCGCCCCTCCTGACTGCCCTCGCAGAGCCCTGCTGCAATCCGGGCAGGGCTCATGGTGGTGCACTGAGGACCTGAGTTGCTCTTGCCTGCCTGTGCTGAGTGTGGCTTAGCGCCCTGTGGTTTGGGATTTTGCTGCATTGCAGAGGAAAGCTTGGGATTCAACTAACAGAGCCCCTGTCATGTCTGGGTCCTGAATATGCTTTGTCCCCATGTTAATATGTGGCAGATTCAGGGCTGTATCTGACTCTCCTCATTGACCTAGCAGCTTTTCCTTTGTCTTCAGTAGATTTTTAGGTTCTGCCTCATTACACAGTAAAAGATCTGTACCTTTCTTTCACTGACCCAGGCTTGCCCTCGTTTGTCCAGGGGCCCTTTCCCAGAGTTTGGGGAAGGAAACTCGTGTTCAATAGTAGATGTCTCCCTAGGGCTGGGGGAAGTATTGGCACGTGTCAGTCCATGGCAAACGTTTTCTGTCTTTCGTGTTGGTTTCTCTCTAACTCAGTTCAGTCTGTGCTCATGAAGAATTTGAGGATGCATTTTGCCCAAAGATGACTATGTGAGTGCAACATATAATGAAGGGAAAGAGTACAAGAGCAGCCTTCCTCCTGAGCCCACCGGCCCCCTTGCTCACTATACACCTACTGCCCGCAGCACTGAAGGGGGAAGTTGTGACTTCTGCTTCTTGCAAGGGCCGCTCTGTCTACTTGCCGCATGACAAATGCAATAAGGAAAGTGTGGAGAAGGTTAGGATGGACTGATGGAATACTGTTTCAGTGTGCCTGTTCCATCATTCCCAAGGGAGCTGCTGCTGTAGCCCAATTCCTGGGTGGGCGGTGAGGAGGAAGCTTCATCCCATGAAGCTGGACCTATGGGTCCAACTCAGATGTTTGTGTGTGTGTGTTTTGCATAAATAGAAAGGAGGTTAGCTAGAAACCCCCTCACCTTTTTCTTTTTTTAAGTAGAAGCAAGTGTCACGTTTCCTAAAATCAGCAAATACCAGACAGAAATTCAGGCTAGTTAGGTCCAAAGAAATAAATTTTTGTTTTCGAATGTGCCTTTTGGCATAGCTCAGAAGAAGCAGGAGTATTTTTAGGAAAAAAAAAGAATAAATTAACATTTTTCTAGTTGCTTAAGGTAGAACCTATAGAGTCACAGAGGATAATAATTTAGTCCTTTTAAATTTGCCTTTTTACAGTCTCAGAGGAATCCTAGGCATATATAACGTTTGCTCTACAACAGATCTGTGTAGATTTTCCTGCGTCCTCCTCCTCCTACTTGTATTGCTGTTTGTTTACTTAAAACCAAAGCACGTGCCTCTGGGGAAACCACTGCTGGAAGTAAACTATACCTGGTTTGATCTACATCACAGACCCTTCTTTATAGGGGCCTGAGCCGTGCAAATTCTCATCCCCACTGGCAAACATCTCGGGGCGTACTGGGAAAGGCAAAGCAAATGGCACTAAGTTTAGTGTTTTAATAGACATCCTTTTAAAACAAGGATGCTTGTCCTTCCTAAGTCAATATCATGCTTCCCTACAAACAGTTGTCTGTGGTTTTATTTTTTTTTTTTTTATTTTTTGTGACTGGAGTTGTACAGCAAGGCGGACAGGGAAGGCCGCTCACGAAGAGGCAGCAGGTAACACTTCCCCCCGGGGCGGACTCCTGCCTCGCTGGCATGACGAGCGGTGCGGGGTGCGTTTCCAGAGCCGGACCAGCAGGGCAGTGGTGCTGGCTCCACACTGGCAGTGTTGCCAGCTTTGCGGCGGGCGTCCCCCTCCAGTGAACACTCTCACTTTCATGATCTCTAAGAGATTTACTTACTTTACTTAATACCCTAACATTTCCACAGCTGTTATCAGCCAAGTAGTCAAGAACCTCCACACGGGAGTCAATGTCTTCTGAATAGCACAGTTGATTTAATCTGATTTTGGACTTACTGAGTACACTCACACAGCAGGATGTCAGTACAGGTACAAATGATAAATTCACTGCCCATAGTTTGTCACCGGGGTCAGAGTAAACAGGTTTCTGTCCTGAACAAGAGACTGTTTTGTTCCCCTGCCTGATCCTGGCGGCAAGCACTGGAGGACCAAGTCCTGGCCTGTGCCAGGATGTCCAGCCCCGGGCACCGCAGCCAGGCTTCTCGCTCCTGACCAGCAGCTGAGGGTGGGAAATAAAACGTACAGCAGAGCCCGTGCAGTAAACTCCAAAATAGCCACCAGCGAGCAACGTGTGTTCAGAAGAAAATGGCCTTGACAATCCAGAAAAAAGGAAGTTCTTCTGACTTTCTTGGAGGCCTGGCAGTGTCAGGGACGGAGGGGACAGCTCAGATCCTCTCTTCAGCAGGTGCACTGATGCTCTTCTGCGGCCCTGCGGTTCAAAGACCTTGCAGGATAGATTTAAACCACTTCCCACTGGCCTTTTCTTCTTTAATCCTAATGGGCCTCCAAAAATCTAGGCTGTAGATCTGTGTATGGAAAACCATGCAACATGCTCTGGCTTTCTGGCCCTGGTGAACACTAAGAATAAAGGTCGACAAACACTGAAGCAACAAAGAGCAATTCCAGCACCGAGGGCTCTCCACTCGGTGCCTGGGCTCCAGCTGCCAGGCATTTAAACCTACGGGCTGTGAGTAAGAGATGGCATGTAAAATATGAGAAGTGGCCAAGTTTATTTAATATGTTAGCTTTTCCACTGCTCTTAACACTGTTATCAGAGCACTTAATTCAGTTATATGGAGCAACGTGGAAAAATACTGGTGAGCATAAAATGAAAAAGCTACTCGCAAGAACAAATTCACTGTTAGTCCCATATCATTACTGGAAAAATAATGAGGTAATCATTAGGCAAAGGACTGATTAGTTTAAATATATGCTCAGCTTCAGCATGTATACACATATTGGTCAAAAGCCTTGAGGTGGGACAATATGAAGTTATCTTGCCAGGACCTCAGTGCTAACCCCGCTGGGCCTTTTGGGCTGATGACACAAAGGCTTTTTCATGGTTCCCATCTGGCAGCTGAGAAATGGCCAATTGCAGTGTGCTTGGGGTCATTTTTCGCAGTCATTTCTATCAGGACTGGACCAATGTAACTGAAAGATGAGCTAATCAGCACTCCTGTATGAGAGAGCCCAGCTAAAGGGAAATACCAAATAAGAGCAGTCATGTGGAACGCCCTGTGGAGCATGACCCGTAGACGGCAGCCGGGGCAGCAGGGCTTCCCGGGCTCCTCTCACGCTGTGGCTGCACTAGCTGCTGCATGCTGCAGCCCCTGCAAAGGTTTTCTATCACAGTCACCGCACTGCTCATCCTGGCTGGCATGCCTGGCAGCCTGGGGTTGTCCGTGTAGTTTGCCAGAGAACTAGGTTTGCTACGTAGAAAAGAGGGCTTACTTAATGGGGACGTGAATGGGTAAAGTAGGTGTGCTTCCCACTGCAACATACCGTCCTTTACTTCTGTGGTTGCTTGTGGAGTTGGTGCAGCGTGACTCAGTCAGTAGTGCTGGGGACCCCAGGGCTCATTCCAGAGCTGGCCAGAACATGCGAGTGGGCAATGGTCAGCTCGTTACTCCCGTTTTGCCTTGAACTTGTACATAACTAAGATAAAGAGCGACTCATTGGGAGCTTCTCGGGTTGTAGCATCCTGTAGAGACACATACACAAAATGATTTGCTACCTTCATTGCATTTGTAGCTTTTAGATCCAGCCTGCTTGGCCCTGCTTTCTGGCCCCTCTCTTAGGCTGCATTTTTGCATTGCTGTTTGAGCTGAATTAGAAGCTCCGTATTGCCAAAAGAGTGAAATCTGGCTTCTTCACCCTTCCTTCCCCCATCTTTCTTCAGCATGTATCCTTGCTGCTCACCATGGTGCCAGCTCTGACACTCCTTTGATTACAGAGTAAGCCGATTCAGCTCTCCAAAGTGGCAGAGAACTAACAAGTGACTAGGAAGAGGGAGGAACATTCAGCTGGAAATGGATTCAGGGCAAAGGGGGAAGTAAGTGGAGAGGATGACAGGAGAGAAAGATCTCCTCCTTTCTGTGGCAGCCAGCTTTTAACTTGGCTGTCAAGTGAAGTGCTGCCTCTGAGCAGCAGCAGCAGCAGCAGCATTGACCTTTACTGGGGCTCCCCAGCGTGAGCAAGCCTAGTAGATTCTGACACAATTCCTTCTGGAGGCTAATGATGAAGCTGGTATCCACAGCTGGGATTACATGCAGAAATATCACATGTTTAAAGAATGATGTTACAGTTCTGATTGATTGGATAGTGCTGTGTTACAAGAGGGTTGTGCTTGGGAAAGCATCCAGCTCGCAGATTATGCTTCTCTCTGAATACTTTTCATCCAGAGGGAAGATTCATGGCAACAGGAGGAAATTAAAAACTGTCAGGCAAGACAGAGGGCAAACTGGTCTTTCAACTTGCTGGGCCAGCTGAGCAAAAGATTTGAACACTATTATTTCAAAACCGTTGAAAGAATTTTCCTTTTTAGAAGGCAAACAACCTGTCCTGAAGGATCATTCCTTCCTCTAAACAGGAAATGTAGAAACTCATTTGAAATCCTGCCCATGAATGTTCAGCCATCTTTGAAGCATCACCAGCTATAGCAACCTGTTCAGTGCAGGAGCCAGCAAGAGAGGAAGAAGAACGTCAGTATTAATTTGCTACAAAATATAAGACAGAAAGAGGTGACGTTCCCAAAATACTTCTGAAACAAAGCCAGTGGTGACTGCACTGGCCTGCTATGGTATGCTGGCACTCCAGACTGATATTTGACCCACCCTCAGTTTCTTTCCTCCTCTGCTCCCATGTATTTATCAGCAGGCAAGAGGAAGTGCAAGCTGGTGTCAGCATACCTGGGCTGGGGTGGGAGCAGGCATAGGCTTCCGGGTATGTAGCTGAGAATTACAAGGTGATTTGATAAACCAGATGGTTTAAAGAAGGCATGAATTAAAATGAAAGTACAAAAGTGTGATAGAAAGAGAGAATTTCAGATTCAACTCGTTCATCCTAAAATGCCACTGAGGGGGGGAAGGGGAGGGAGATGCTCTCTGGCAGTCTGTCCAGGTACAAGCACTGCACCATCTGAACAGGCTCAGTGGGCAGCTCCAAGCTGCGGGACAAGGGCCTGCGCAGTCGCAGTCGCATTAAGCAAATTAACACTTGCATGGGAATTGTTCCTGTGTATGTCAAGGAAGAGCTTTTCCTTCAGAGGAGATGAAAAGTCTTCAGTGTTGTGCAAACCACCCATCTATACTCATCATGGCTTGCAAAGTATGCGCTGGGACAGATCTCAGGCTCAGCTAGGAAAAGCAGTAATAGCTATTGTTAATGTGAGGCTGCAGCTGACCCATGTTAAGATGTTATTGTTCACTGAGGACTCCTCTGGAGTCTCTCCCCTCCTGACTGTTTCCTCTCAGGAAGCACCCAGCAAGAGCTTGCTCCCAGTTCATGGCTGCACGTCATGAATGCTCTGTCACTCCGATGTGAGCTGGTTCGTCTCACAGGCTGTAGAGAATTAAATAGAAAAAAAAAAAAAAGAACCATTTTCTGGAAGCTGAGGAGCTGAACAGGTCCGTCACAGTGTCAGAGGAACAACAGAGCCAGCACAAGGCAAAAAGGACCATACCACTACCCAGAAGAGAGCGAGGAGTCTCACTGCCCTCTTTCAGTGGCAGCGAGCGATTAACTCAGCGTGTGCCTCCTGGGGAACCTCACCTTCTGATGCAGTGATAATAAACACTCATTTAGTCACTCCCTGACTCACAGTTTTGTGAAAATGATCTAGTCTAGCCAAAATAATTTCACAGGAGAATTTTCTTCTGGATCCTCCTGACAGACTGAGCTGAGGCAGGGGATAGCAAGTGCCATGCTGTCAGCAGATCTAAGGAGATGGCAGTCTTCAGGGAAGTCAGGGAGGGATAAAGAAATAATTTGTTAACCTTTATCTGTAGCGTGGACAGCCTGGTTAGTATGTTTATGCTGGTCTGAAAGCTAGCTACTGCCAAGAAGAGCTACACAACACCTCTCCCCTTCCCACCTGCGTGCACTCCTGCACCTTCCCTTGCAGTAGCACTGATGCTTGCCCTGACTCTGTGTTGAGCAGTTCAGGGAGTTAATATATAGAAAAAAACAGTTCAAGAGAAAAAAAAAAAAGAAAAAGGAGAAGAAGAAGCGGAAGAAGAACAAGAAGAGCAAGAAAGAATTTTATGCTCACTGAGTAAGAAAAATCAGCTAATGGCAGGGTCAGGCAAATACCAGTTCCAGTGAAAAGAGGTTCGAGCAGGACTGCCCTTTCGACAGCAGCTGGCTATTAGAGTGGCATACACTCACTGTAAAAGAGCTGCAGGCTGCAAAGACATTGCACATGTGCTCCGGTTTGGATAGACTGCCTGTCTCTCCAGGCATGGCATTGCTATTTGGTATAGCTGATATATCCATCACCGTGGTATTTAGGGCCCAGATTCAAAAGAGTTGAATAAAGTGATGCCAAGGTATGTTCCTAAATGCCATGCTGAAATGGGGTACAAGTGCACAGTTTAGAAAGCCTGAACAAGGGAAACAGCCACAAAAACGAGCACAGCTCATTGATACTGTTTATGTAAGGGTTATCCCTTCAAAGTGAACAGGAATTTTATCCTTGCCTTTTATAGGAGCAAAGCACAAACATTCTTGTTATGTTTGTTGTGTACTTTTATTCTGCATTTTGTCTTTTAAGTTTTTCTCAGTATTGTGTGGCCTTTTATGGAGAAGGCCTTAAGGACTGCGTCCTGCTGAACTAAGTAGGATCCTAAGGAAATTATTCTGTAAAACCCAGTTTACTTTCAGAAGGCCAGGAAGGTCGGCCTTGAAATGGAAAGGAGTTCTCAGCCCCAGCTCTGACAAAGCTGCTATTCTTTTCCTATGCTTTTGAAACAATATCTGAGAATCCCATTGCCAGATGTAACTCAATATTATTATATGTAGTCGATATAAATTCTGCAGGGTAGTTCAAGGAGGCCTCTAGAAAGTTCATGATTTTGCATTAAGGGATTTGTAGTTTCCTGTCTGCTTTATCTTGTTCTTCAGTGCTAAGCAACCAAACTTCCCCACCCCACCGTGCAGCCTCCCACCAAATAGGTCGCTGGTGCCCATAACAATATAGATTGCAGATACGTTGCCTGAATAATTAGGCTTTAAAAATCTAGATGAAAATCCATTGTCACACAAAACGAACCATATAGATAAGCAACAGGTAATCAAGACTAGTCTTTTACTGCCTGCATTTAACTATAAACGCCGGCCAGGATTCAGGAAGGATTAAATGTTTCTACAGGAACCAGAGCATTTGCAAACGCAGCACTGAGCAGCTGCTAATGCTTTGTGCATGCAGCTCGTGGGCCACAGCCCATTTCTTGTGCTCATTTACTCCTTTGCTTTCTAAAACCCCATTATAAAAGGGCACAGGACTTTTCTCTGATCTAATAATAGTAATAGGTCTTTAATAACAGTCCTAATACCATGATTTCGGAACTTTGTTATCTCATAAAATCCTAGGGATGACATTGCCTAATCACTATGCTTCTAGGTTATCTATGCATGGTTAGACAGTCTAATTATTATATAATTTCCAAGTAAACAGTCCAAGCAAGGTATCATTACAGTTTATTTAAAAATAGATTCAGAAAAGCAAAGCTAACCAGTCTTAGCACGAACAGTATTGCATATTTTTGCCAGGAGAGGTATTTCTAGAGTCCTGCTAATACTACCTTATACAATGTGTACTGGGGTTTTTTTTTTTTTGTTTAGTGTGTTCGTTTTCTGTTTATAGCTTATTTCATGGAACTTGGGCTCACTTTACAAATAACAGAGAGACATTAGCGCTCACAGTCTTGCTAACACAAGAGTATTTGTCCTTTTGGTGTGCAGGGTGTACAGAAATAAATCTAGTTTGCTTCTTATAAATTGTATTCATTATCTTTTTTGGCTAGATGGTGATATGTTGAATTTGTGAGTTTGTGAGGACCCTGATTTTTATATACCACATGCTGAGGATCACAGATACCGAAAGAGATTTTCTGAGCTCAACAAATTGATATTCTTTAGGTACTTAGGTGTCTCCAATAAAATAGCTTTGCGGTGGCTTATGATCATAGGCTAAGGGGCTAGAACTGTCCCGTTCCACAGAGAGAAAACAAGCATAGAAAGGCAGAGAAGGCAATTGAATGCTACATCTAATCCAGTGTAACTGGGGCTGCTGTTGTGCTGATGAATGGGGCAGTCCCACTGCACTGCTGGCTTCTCTGCCCGCATTCCCCTTCTCCCCCTTGCTTCCTACGTAGCAATTGCACAACCACAGACAGCTAGGTCAGATTAACAAGCTGCGGAAACAGGAAATTATGGCTTTTTGATGGACTGGCTTTTGACTGGATCAGCTTGCTGGAACAGCTGCCTCAGTGGCCCCAACACAGCTAGATGCGGTGCGAGGCACACGTAGGCTGCAGCAGTGGATACACCTGCATCTCATCACATGTAAAAATGTCAAATCCAACTCTTGTACAGCGAGTCCAAAATAGACCTGGCCATTTCTTACTTGGGCCCCATCAAAGCTACATAAATGTTTAAGTTGTTCCGTGGCCTTCAATGATTATTCATGTAACTAGGACAAGCAGGCTGGATGGGTCCACCTTTTTGGAGTTGTTTTAAAATATGTTAAAAACTTAACCACACTTTATCTACTAGAGAATGTTTTGTGTTCATATATTCAGTAAGTGTAAATTGCTCCGCAGCATTTTTTTGTGCCACAGCTTTTTAAGCTCCATGATACCTATTGATTCCTTAAAACAATTGCAACATTCAAAATTACACTTATATATTTTATATCAAGTCAGAATAATAGTTGACGATTGTCTGAGAAATATCTACTGATGCTGGAACTTGATTTGAGAATCAGTCCAGTTTCCTTTAAAATGTATAATTAAACTTGCCCAAAGGAACAAGACTTCCAAAATCACAAGTTGTTATTGCATATTTAGAGCTTCTCTTTTCTTTCTCTTTTCTCTTTCAAATAATTTTTGCATCTAAATGACAGTTCAAAATGACTAACGATTTTCAGCTATATTGCAGCTATTGATGGCAAGGAGAAAGATGTAATGAAAAAATTCTGATTTTTTTGGTTTTGGTTTCTTTTTTGTGTTGAGCCAAGAGTTGTGTGGTGTCAGGAAGATGAGAATTACCTGGGTAGAGGGGAAAGATCTTGGTCACTTGTAGTGAATCTCAAGGTTGGAAGGAAAGGGGTCATACCTTCCGAAATGCTGGCTATCTCATTCTCTATGCTGTTCTGCCGTTTCAAAGCTCAAGCACATATTTAATCCTGCTCAAAGACAAGATTTTCCTTGGTAAACAATACAGGATTAGGCCCTTTAAGAGATGGGTAAATGAGGCAGCTTTTATCATGCAACATTGAGTTAAAATGTTAAAATTACAATGTTGCTAGTAAAGCTCTTTTCAGCTCTAAGGATCAAGGTTCAACTTTTGTCTCAGCAACTACTGCTACTTAAAGCAACCCCCCACCCCCATCCGTTTGCAGCTGGGGTCAGATAAACCCTGCAAGGCAACACACTTTTGCACATGCTGTCAGTTTGTTCCCATAGCCTAACGTATCTATTAAAGGGCTGGAGATCTGAGTAAAGATCTAGGTATTGTGGCAGTGGTTTGGACGAGGGGATGCATTAAAACCCTTATGATCCCTGCAGCACAATTCTCCTATCTCGCTCCTCTCCAGTGCCTGAGACTAAAGAGCTCATCTCTCTCGGTTTTGGGAAACAGAGCCCTCCCCAGGCTTCATTTGTTTCGGGATACATGTATACGTACTTAAAGCCAACATCTGGCCCTTTATTATTCCTCCCACTATCTGTTGTGTTTTTATAAATTTTATTGGGAACTTTTATTAAGATAGCTCCAAGCATCACCAGAGGAATCTAATAAATATATATGGATAAGATGGAGAAAAATGTGAAACATTTTGGGAGGTTGTTCCAATAGCAAAAGTTTTACTTCACTTATGCCTCAGAAATGGGCTGTTTCCTTGAATAATGGATTTTTTTTTCCTCCTTTTGCTGGGCAATACACTTCCTTCACAGGGATGTGAAAGTCCTTAGGTATTACTTGAAGCAAAGCCTTGGTGTGCGTGTGAAGTCTCTAGTGTACAAACATTTGCTCTCTTTATTTCTTCCTTAGACAAATAAAACTGCCCAAAACCAGCACACTGCAGGCTGGATAAATCTTTCTCATAATGAATTGTTTTATGCAGATGGCTTCTGAGGGAGCAAAAACCTCCGAGAGGTTACTGTGTCAACAAACCGTGGGATTTGGGTATTTTTCTCCAGGCTGTACGTCTCCCGAAGGGCTGAGGGGAGGTTTATGAAGCGTGTTGTGCCGACACGGGTCCCGCTGTTCCTCCCAGCGGGCGCAGGGGAGGCCGAGGAGGGCTCCCCGGGCTGGCGGGGCCGCTGGGTCCTCGCGTGGGGCTCGGCGGGGCGGGGAGGAAACCGGAGCGCCCCGCTGGCCTCTGTGCTGGTGATGCTCGTCTGATCTGAGGGGAGAGATGTGTACGTGCAAGCGCCCTGCTGCGCTTTCCGAAGAGCCCGCAGAGAGGTAAGACAGAGACACGGTCTCGGATGAGTTTCCTTTGCTCTTCTGCCCGGCTCCGTCCGCTCAGCTGCCAGCTCTTCCAGCGCCCCGTCCCTGTTACCTGCACGAGCTGCGGAGCACTTCTGCGTGCCGGTAACTGCCGGGGCCGCCTCCCAAGGCTGCCCGCCTTTCTGTGGTCTGCAGGGCACCCTGAGCAGAGGGTGGGTTTGCCGGCGGGCTCCTGCTCCAGACCGTGCCTCTCGGCCGGCCAGAGGAGGGTGCGCGGGCCCGGCGTCCCCCCCCTCGGGACAACGGCCCTCCGGAAACCGTGAAACGTAACCCGGGTGGCAGCAAGGCTGCGCCCGGCGTGGGGTTATGGGGGGGGGGGGTCAGGTGCGCTTGCGGTTTTCTGCTGTTGCGTTAAGGCAGGCCTTGTACCTACCCGGGCTCGTTCCTGCTGGTGGCCTGATCTGATACCTGAGGTAAAACGGGGGAGGGAGGGAGGGATTTGGTGGCCCCCGGACGGGAGCGGATGTGCCGCGCCGCTCCCGCGGCCCCCCGCTTCGCACCCCGCCCTCTGCAGCACGGGGCTCTCCCCCGGTTCGGCCCCGTCCCCTCGGATCACAGCTCCTCGGGGCTACGGATTTCGGAATTCACCGCACAAGCACATTTTTTTGCGGCGAAAGCGAAGCCAGCCTGCAACATTTTCTGCTTCGTTTACGCCCACGAACTCCCGACTCTTAAAAAGCTGCTGCCTCCTGGCACCGACAGGCGGTCCCGCACCGCAGCGGGGTGGCGCAGGGCCTCCCGCGTCGGACCGCAGCAGGCGCGTCCCCGCGCTCCCGCAGGAGAAGAGCAGCTGCGGGCAAGGGTCAGTCAACACGGCCAGTTGCTCCAAGAGTCGTAACGTGGAAAGCTTGCACGAAGCGAAACGTGTGGCCGGCGCCCCTGGCTCCAGATGCTGCCGCAGAAGTCACGGGAAGCACAGCAATTAACGGGAAGCCCCAGATTTTGTTTTCTTTCAGTGGTTCCGTGCATAAAACTATTTATTTTAGGAGAGGAAATCACTGGGATAGGAAGAAACACTTACTTATGCTAAAGGAAAGCTTGTTTACACTTAGTACAGAGGAGAAATTGTTCAGGAACCGTTTATGTGAAAGTACAGCTCTGGCAGAGCTGCCAAGGCCCGAGAGACCTCAGGTGAGCTGCCTAATTGCTGGCTGGCTCTGTGGGGGTAAAGCGTCTGCGGCTGCTTTGGTTTACTTGCTGTCTTTATCCATGATTAAAAGCAAAGTAAAACAAAAAATGTGAAGAACCATATAAAACTTACTGTTTCCGTGAAGTTCTCTTCCTTCCACCTGTCTTCTCAGCCTTACTGTAGCTCTTTCCTCCTTGGTTTACTCTGCCTATTTTCTTAAGTCTTTCCTTAGTTCAGAGGATGGAATAACCCCTTGGGCATGCACAACTCGCCCGTGCTCGCTTGTGCTAACCTCACCGCCACCATTTGGAGGCCCCCCTGCCCTCCCTGCAAGTCTCTCCTCCCACCGCTCTGCTGTGCCCTGTCGCTCTCACGTCCGCCCCGGCCTGTGCCACCCCTGCTCTGTGGCCTGTGCCACCCCTGCTCTGTCCCCACCGTCATGGCACAGCTGGCTCGTGCGGTCACCCTCCCCAGCCTGTGCCACCCCTCTTCTTCCATGCTCCACCACCGCTTTGGGAACCCCACCACCGCTTTGGGAACCCTTTTCCCGCTGGGCCCTCCCTGAGAGCGCCCCAGTGCCTCAGACTCCACAGTGATGGCGTGTAGAAGGGAAAAGAGCTGCCCAAGGCCATATCTGTCTTCCAGGGTAAGATGTTCGACATTTATTAAGAGGTTTAAAGGGTATTTCATCCATGCAAGCAGCTGTTTTACCCATTGAATACATCAGTGATTATAGGTACCTGCACAAATTCTGACATAAGGAGGGTCAGTTTTTCCCCCTTCCTTTAATGTTTTTTCTTACTGCTTCTTTGAGAGCTCTGTGCCCATGAACTGAATTCTTGGAGTGTGACTGAAGGATTAATTAAGCTTTCTAAAATGTTATAAAGCTCAACCCTAAAATTAGAAGAATTTGTATCGTGTAGTGGTTTGTCTACTTGGAAAACTTATCAGTATAATTACAACACTAATTTATACCCCTTCAACTCAAGCATGGACTTGGAGTGGAAGGAAAGGGGATGGGTTGGAGCCAACAGCCCCTCGCAGTGCAGTGCGTGCTTCAGTTAGGTGCAGGGGATATGCAGTCCCTCCATCCACTTCCTACCCCAACATAGTGTCTGCCTCCAGTCTTGTAATGCATCATGTGGAAACCTGCACTCCTGCGAAGGTATCCACATAGCGTGTTATGTCACTACAGCTACAGCATAAATAGAGTGATTCTGGCTGACTTTCCTATATAGGCAAGTGCCAGTGCTCTGGTTTGAGGCTCAGTCCTGCAGGCTTGTGCTCATATGTGATCACATCCAAAGCCCGTTGAATTCCCATTGATTTCAGTGGTCTTTCACACTCTTTCATCTGTGGCTGATCTCGCAGATAAGAGCTCCGGGATCAGTTTCTTTGCTCCTACCTCAAATTAAAGTATCCTAAAATAAACTTTGCTACTGGGTAATATCTTTATTGTTGCATTCACTTTGGAAAGGGAGAGGGCTGAGTAGCTCTTGGGTATGCGCCGTCGTGGTTAGATTCTTCCCCTTTTGTGATAAGAATGTCTCACGTCACAACGGGGGTGTTGCAGTGTCACACTGCTGACTGTTGTATCAGTGTACATGCTAGGACTGAATCAAAAGCTCTTTTATAACTGTGTGCTGCAAACTGCCTGTCCCATGACAAGGTGGTCAAATGGGCAATATTATCTGAGCCCTGCGTGCTCTATCCCCCAAATATCTCTTTCCAGCAACACTTTGCGCTGTGCTCACACACGTTGTTTTCTTGGAGACTAGTCCAGCCCTGCTTGGCTCAGACAGCAGCATTTATGTTCCCTGTTTGTACTAGATTTACCCTGTTGTTTTCTGGAGGCAGAAGAATCACATGAAGCTGTTAAGAATTACTTCTATTGGTGTCATTCATGGATGAAGGCTCTGGTTCTGTGCTTAATCAGAAATGGTTAGAAACATCGTAAGGGTGGTTACTCTCCGTTGCAAATTGTTTTACATTTTCTTAAGGGATTGGAGTGACTGTGTCACTGTTCAACACGTATCTGCAGCCGCTGCACAAGAGCCTCCTAACTCTAAACATCAATGTGGCAGTTTGTGAATCTGGGGTGAAACAGAAGCGAATCTAAAACATAAATTAGTCTCTTAGTCCTCAGACTACAAAAACTCCTACTGCATTTGGTGATGATTTTGAAAATCCTCAGGATCAGTTCTGTAACATCCCGTGGGTACACCCTAAACTAGATTTAAGCACCAAAATCCTCTCTCTGATTCAAAGAAACAAAGTAGTATCAATAACAGTCCCTAACATGATCTGCAGAGACTGAACCCCACCTTTTTGTTTGTTTTTGTGAAATGTGACTGTCATAATCTTTACTTGACTGTCAGAAAGCCCCAGACAGAATCCTTGCCTTCTTTCAATGGAGAATGAAATTACACCCGTCTTTTCTGATATGTAGACAAGACTCTTCTGATGGCAAACCTAAGGGAATCACACAAACCTGAAGCTAGAGTGCCTAATGTTAAATTGAGACAACTGACAGATTATCAGTGCGAGCACAATATGTGTAGCCAAGATCAGAATTTGGCAAAGATCTTCTCGGAGTCAATCTTAAAAAAGATGAAAAGATGCAGGTACTACCTTTCAGAAGCAGGTACAACTTTATTTAATGCTGTTGACTGTCATGTAATTACAAAGCATCATACCGTCATCTCACAGAATAAGAATATGTTTTTGCAGAGCACATAACTGGAGGCGACATTTTGGACTCTGTAGACCAGCATTAGAACCCAGGCCAGTGACAGAGACATCCGGATCTAATGGGAAAGATGAGAGCCAAAAGGCCATAGCTGCACTGTGTGGTGTGGAAATATGTCATACTCCGATCTAGTCTTCCTATATGATATTATGGAGATCTGGACAGGGTTAGGGGAGGCATATGATTCAACCCATCAGCAGGGATTTTGTTTTCTTCCGACACATATGATGGCCTATGCCTCCCTAAAACATGGGACTTGCTATGTGTCCGTAATGTATCACATTCTCTGTGCAAGATGTGCACGTGCATGGCAGCAGCATGTCTGAGGGTCTTGTAAGCTCATTCCAGCCACTGCAGGGCTGAGTTGCCTGCCGTCTAGAAATGCTGGACAAATGGTCAAATTCATCTTTTTCCCATCAGACCACATTTCTGGATGGAAAAACAGTACTGTTTGAGCAAGTAAGGCTAATGAGGGAAGATAAAACTATGTTAGTTTCTTCCTTACCCTCCTCCTTCCTTCCCTTAGAGGAAGCAAATCTGTGAACATAATTTCTAAAAACACAGCATAGCAGTTGGATGCCCAGCTTCTCAGTGAGAGATGGGTACCAGGATTTCTTTGTAAATCTCTTCCAAAGTCTTTTGCCTTTCAGTGAATTAGTACAGCTAATAACCAAATCTCAAATGAATGAAGAGCAATCAGACATACCAGAACCATGAGTAGCTAATTGTTAGTTGTCGCCATTCTTCCAGTTTGCGATATCGTTCCTGAAAATAACATTGAGAGTCATCTGTTTTCAGATAGACTACAAATCTTGTTGGAGAATGTCAAATTTAATTACATAATTTTGTTTCTCCACTCTGCTCATACAAATATTTACGTGTTGTCCTGTAAGGCTTGAGGATGACATCTCCAGTTTACTTATCTGTTAGCATCACCTATTTCTTATGCATTTTCTATCTTCTAAATGTACTCATCCTTATTTATTCCAACACATGAAAACAAGGAGCAATATAATTTGACAGCTATCCATAGTATTCTCCTCTGCCTCTTCCATTTCCACATTCCTACAAGGACATAAGTAGAAGTCATTGCTAGGAGTTTATAAAAAAAAGTCTGCTATCTAGATAAAAACTTGGTGCCTGTTAATGAGTTGGGTGAATATTTTCAGATAGAATACTTACCTATAAAGGAAATTGGTTCAAGCTTATTAGAAACATTTCACGTGGCTACGTCAGAAATATTTAGTTTTTTTCTGAGTCTCTTTAAGTTGTTATTGTAGGAAAATCAGGGTGCATTCTTTGTATCTATTCCCTGCTCAGTTAACAAATTCAAATCTTGGGTTTTCTACTTTTTGGAAGAAAATAACAGTGATGCGATAGCTGACCATCAGATAGGTGATCCAGAAGTTTTATATTTCATGAAATAGTGTCACTGTAGTCTATTCAAAGGGGGGAAAAAGTCAAAGACATAAATAGCAAATGTTTTTGAGGGGAAGACTGAGACTCTAGGAGACTGACACCATCAAGTTTTTCCTGTCAGCCGTGATGGAGAAGACCATCACACCTATAGCACTGAGCAGGTAGGAAAAGAAAAGGACATGTGTCCCAGCTGAAGGGCAAAAGTCTAGGTCTGTGAGACAAACTTGAATAAAACCATAGAAGTTTCTAATCAGAGGAATTTAACAAGTGTCCTAGCTAGATGAGAATTCAGTGAGGCTGTCTACAGCTGTGTGTGGGCTCCTGCGGCAGTACAGTGCAGTAGCACTTATCTTCATCTGCTCTGCGGAGTGGAAGCAGCTTTTGAAAGGGAATTGTGGTATAATGAGTCAACTTAGCAGGAGCAGGCTCAACACTCTTCTCCAACCTGAAAAAGCAGCCCCATCTTCAAGGAAATTAGTGTGTACTTTACACTGTTTGGTCATCACACAGAAGATCTGCTCATATGCAGGCCTATAGCTTTATAAGGCCATGCATTCAAAGCCTAAAGAAGATCCTGTAAATCTCCACAGAGTAAAGCTAATAGCCCAAATTGCACAACCTGAGCCATTAAAATATTATTTAAAGAAACAAAAAGATAAATCACAATTTCTAATCTGCTTATCCAGATGTTTTATTTCTAGATGTGACAGGTTTATCACTCTTTCTACAGCTTTATCAGCTGGCAGCACTTACTAAAACAACCTAGACTTTTTTTGCAGAAAATTGAAAGACAGTTTTTGTTCTATACAGAAAAATATGTTACGCTACAGCAATTGTGTTCTGTGTTTCTGAATGCTGGTCTGTAACTTCCAAAGAGCACAAAGCCCTTAAAATATAAGGCAAGTAGCAGGGGTGACAGTCACTCAAGGGGACTGCAGCCCACTGCCAGCCGGGAGGAAAAGGATTACATCATTACACCCTACAGCAAGTGATATCCTTGGGCCTCATTGGTGTTTACCCTTCCTGCTATATTTATAAAGACAGTCGCATCACTTTTTCCTCCTCCTGCATCCCTGCTTTATCCTTGAAATTGCATGACCGTCCTTCTTGTACTATGCACAGCTGCTGTGCCAATCTCCAGTCATCTACTTCTTTCTCTATGGCAAATGATTGCTCTTCACTGGGGGCAAGGTTTCCCAGCTTTCTGTCAGCCAATCTTGCCTTCAAATTGACTATAAGATATAAAAATGTACTTCAGAGTATATTTTTATAAATATATTTATATCTTTTTATATATTTTATATTCAGAGACTCCTTACTCTGAACTAAAGAGTCAGTTAATAGTCCAGGCAACCCATCCCCTCTTTCTTCAATATAAGCACCACTTTTTCTATTCTCATCACGCAATATTGATCTGTACCGGATACACTAATTATTCAACCTTGCTAATGCACGCGAAATGTCATATTTCAGTTATTACAGTGCTCTAGGAGATAAATGGTCCTTTGTATTATTTGGTGTTCTGAGAGTTAGTTTTTATTGTTGTTCTCAAAGTACTGTCATTATATATAAAAGCATGTGGTCCTGGAGGAGTTATTTCAGTGGTACTAATTGGTTTACCTTCAAGAGAAAGAAAATGGCTTGCAGGACTGAGCCCTCAATTCATATCAGTCAAATACAATAGTGGTTCAACAGGAACACAAAACACGGCTTACCTTTGCTCTCAAAACTGTCATTATGTGAAGCCATGCAAACAGATATAAATAATACGTATGCCTTACTGTAGTAAAAAGAGTTATCTAATACACAGTTTAAGTCAGCTCCAAGTGATAATGGAATGCAAATTTCAATAGCCAATCTGTTGAACAAAAAAAGTGCCCTAAATCTATATGCATTTATACTGCAGGCAAGGAGTGCTGAGTTAAAAAGCAAAATGCATATATCATTAAAAAGAATTATATGTCTGAGATATTACATCATTTAACCTCCCCCTTTCTCTTTTCCTTCTTTGTCTCCCTGGTGGGAAACTGAAAAAGAAGTTTATACCTCTTGCTAATGAGAAACAACAGAAATTTTCTGAAAATTCAGCTTTGTCCAAGATCTCCCTTAAGGACACTTCGTCTTTAAACCAGCAAAGTTTCTCAATGTTGCTTCTGTCTACAAGTTCCAAAGCAACCCTTGGTTTTGAATGGGAATAAATTTTGAATACATTTTGTCAGAATGGAAAATGAAAATATTTTGAATCCAAATAGATTGATATCGTGTCTCATAAATGGAGACACACTGTATTGAAGAGCTTAGTCACTGAGCCTAATAATCTTATGCTTGAAGTCTTTCCATATGCTTGAAATACCTTTCATTGGTCTGCTGTAAATGGTAATTCCAAGTATGTTTTGCTTGGTATGCGGACCATGCTGCACTGTTACAAAGATGGCAGCAAGAGGTTACTCCTTACAGAGTGCTACATGTGAAGGCCAAGTTTGGCAAGATAAATGAAAAGTTGTAGAAGAAAATGAAGAGAAGAGACATAACTATTAGAGAGAGAAATGGATAGGCTGAAAATGGAAACTGTCCAAAATTACAAGTGATGTAATAGAGAACTGCTGAGCTTTCATCCTCTCATTGAAGGTATAGCCATGTTTTAAAATTCTCAGATCTGCTTTATCAAGGCGCCGTGATGTAGTGTGCATAGTGGTCCCTATGACTTACAGAGAAATCATTATTAGGTGATTAGTTAAATTAGACTCAGAAGGTAAAGAGTTACTAAAAGAGTTACGAAAAAAAAAAAGATTAAATGAAGGATTTTGTTCCTTCCCTTAGAAACATAGAAGTGTCAAAGCATCTGGCACTAATTAAACAGAGAATCATTTTTTTGCATGGCATTAAAGAAAACATCAGAGAACTTGAGGCTAAAATAGTCTCATAAGGATGCTCAGATTTTTGCATTTGGGAAGTAGAAAGTGAATTGAATAGTGAAAGTGCACAAATTTACTCATATGATTGACAGATGTTTGGTGGATTATGGCCGTGATCTTGCAAGGAGTTGATCCTTATGCACAGCCCCTTGCAAGTTTATGTCCTAAAAATCTATTCAGAAACTGATAAATGCATGAAAGTTCATCACAAATAAGGTTGGTTCATATATTTTTTTGACAAATGTAATTTAGTGTTATGTGCTTATTTTATCTTTTCTAACAGATGAGCGTAGCTTTTCTAGCACACTTTGTCAAAATAATTGAATCTGGGATTCAGATGAAGAGATGAGGGGTGCTCAGCTCACAAGAACAGCAAGCAAAAGTTCTGTTATACACAGTGTTAGCGGCGCATCAGTCCTGGGTCCAGCTAGGAGCAAATTTGGTCCCTGCTAACACCTATAGCTTCCTCCAAGCTGCCTGGTGGCTCCTGGCAGGAGTAGATGAAACAGATTAACACTCTGACAGTACACGTCCCTTGTGCCTGAGATCACTCTCTCTCTGCTATATCTTTCCCCCATATCTGAGAGTCAGTTTGAAGGTGTCTGATCTGAGGTGTCAATGGAGTCGATGGGAACATCACTACTGCCTTCAAGGCAAGGCTGATCACATCCTGGATTTTTCATAGACAGACAGAATGTCATATCTGGCTTTTCTATATTCTGCCTTAGATATTTGTGCTATGCAAATGTTTTATGCTCCCAGAAAACATACTACATTTGATCAGTTAAATTAAACAAATCCAAGGGCAGTTTAAGGACACTGTAGCAGGGCTTTGCTTCTACACTGGGGACGTCTCCTGATACACTCCTGGCAAGCAGCATTTCTTTTCCGGGGTCATCTTTCCCACTGCTGTGTCCACAGGTAGCATCAAGTCAGAGTTAATCTGATGTGCAAGAACCATCTGCCTCATATAAAGCCAGCAGCTCTTTCTTTCATTCAGCCAAACCATCCGACTGGACTAGGTTATGGCACTCCAGTTAAAAGTGACCTTGATTTGGATAAGGGACATCAGCTGCATGTTGTTATACTTAAGAAGTAAGAAATTCATTTTTTGTCTTGGTCAGCTTTCTTCATTTTTTTTCCTGATGAAATTAAGGAGTAGATATTTTCACAATTTAATCATTCCAGTGATATCTATCTTACTTGTATTCTGTAGCTCCAGATTAAACTTCCCAGTATTGATTGCATATTCCAAAGTTCTTCCCTTTCATCTGTCCTACACTTCCTATGATGAGAAAATAAAGAAGCCTTTATACACATGTGGCAGTTAAAACTAAAAGTCTGTTGCAATGGTCAAAGTTCAGACATTTAACAGCTCACCTAACTACCCACTTGAGGCAGGACAGATACACTGAAGAAGTTACTGAGCTTAATCCATAGATTTCATTAAATATTCTTTTATTTCTTAGTGAAGGAGACAGCTCACTCTACAAAAGCTCTTGGATTCATTTTTACCATGCTTAACCATTTCCATGATGAGGAGTGTACTTCCTTATTTTTGCTGTCTTCCACTTTGTATTGGCTCTTAATTATGGTACTTTCATGTTCCACTTGCATACAGAGGAACTGAAGTTAAAAGCTCAAATAAATCCAGGATCTGTCCCTGCAGTAATACTGTTGCAGAGACTGGACTACAATCAAAATTCTGTTCCTAAGAGGCAGATAACAGTCTCTGGTAAACTGCACAAGTTAAAATGTTTCAGGCAGTTGTCAGATCAAATAAACAAAATTCAAACTCAAATAATACTTTGTTAACAACGATAATAATGCTGAAATGATAGAATGCACAAATTAGCAGAATAAAATTAATGCAAAACCATTAAAGGCTCATCTTGTACAAAAGCCTTGTTTAAAATGAAGTTCCTGTGTGATGCCATCAATTTGGGAATTACAGAGCTGACAGTTTGGCTGGTTATGACACTATGAAAAGATCGTTTGAAAGCTGTTTTTTATAAATTACTGGGCTTCCACAAGTCCTGTAATAGGAATTCAAACCCACTCAGAGCTGAAGCAGTTCTCTTTTTCTCCTTGTCACTTGTTGCCCTTGCTCATGACAAAGATCAACATTTTTAAGTACCATGACTCGGAACTGTTTGAAGTAAGCTATTGCCTTGTTCCAGTGTTAATCAGGACCTTGTAATTAAAAGTAACCTCCCAGCAATGAACCCACAGCTCCTTGGCATGCTGTGTGGTTTGTTGCTGTGTTGCTAGAACATTTTTATGTTACTGGTGGAACAGTTTTACTTTAGCCATCCAGGCAGAAAATAGCCATGCTGGTTAAATACCTCTCTGTTAGCTTGTCACAGAGACTGGAGGAAAGGTCCATGTGGAGCCTAGTGCTTCCTGGCCTGCTGGCTGCTAATAGAGGAATGATGGATTTTGGGAACTGGTGACATTCATCAGCAGGGCTCTGACTTTCCTGCCTGCAAAAAGTAGAGCGAGTTGAATATGTTACTTAAAACCAGAATGACCGCATAAAATATGAGTAGCATGTGGAGGAGCTGGAAAAACAGATGAAGAACAGCATGCTTTTAAGGAATGAATTATTTAGTTATGATTTATGTATTGCAATTGCTGAGACTGTTAAAATCCAGGAATCCTCTCTTAATGGTACAAGAAACAAGCGTGACCATCATTTAAATGCTAAGGCAATAATCCAGAAACCTAATTTGCATATCTACCCTTCCTCTTGCCACTTTCTCATTCTCCCCTGAAACCCATCCTTCCTGTTTGTTACTTCACTTCTCTTCCAACACCACCGTTTCCAGGGCTGGAGGCTCCCAGCACTCAGAACCCACAGGCAGGACTAGGTTTTCAAATGGACACAGCATCTCCTGAGCAGCAATATTGACTCAAACCAAAGGGAATACATTTCACCCTGTGTACAAATTAATTACGAGAATTCAGTGAAAAATGAGGATGTGGAAGCCAAAAAAGTAGTGAAAATAAAAAGGAGCCAGGAAAAATCATGAAAAATTGGTCCAACAGGACTATAAAATAGAGTGCTCCAGATGCAACCTGTGATTTAGGAAGATGGTAAGCTTTGGATTGCCAGAAGCTGGGAAATTAAAAGAGAGGAAGAATCACTCTATACTTGTCCAGCTTCCTGGTCTGATCTAGCGCAACAGGTCCTACCTAAGAACTTCCTCTTAACAGTGAGACTTTCAAATATCTGTCTCAAAACCTTGCACTGGATCTTTCATTGTTTATTTCCAGTGCATCTGGTTTTTGTTTTAAATATTGAGATCTTCTCATCTGGTATCTTTTCATAGATACATTCTTATATGTTATCAACTGCTCCCCTACCTCTGTGTTAAAAAAATCCCTTGCTCGCCAGTGGCAGTACTGAATAGGCAATGGCCTCAAACGATGAAGAAGATTTTACATAGTCTTCCTTATGAAAAAAAAGGATTTTGCTATTGAAGAATGTGCATAAATAGGTCTTGCATCTATGGATGTTGTCTGTGGCATGTTTTGTGCCTGACAGCATGAGAGAGAGAAAGAGAGGGAGAGAGAAAGTTGTAGGAACTTTTCCATCTTGTTGCAAAGAAATTAGACTTTCAGGGGAAAGGACAGTGGTGGTGTTTGTTTAATGACAATAGTAGTAATAAAACAATATCGCTTCAAAGTCTTACAGAGACTATTCTGGGCTGAGGACTCATCTAGTACATCAGTTTACCTCAGCAGCAGCAACGTACTCAGCTCCTGTTCTGAGGGATTAATCTTCTCAAAGGCTTTAAAATATTGTTAAAAATAAAACAGGATCACTTAAAACACCTTTTCAGGTGACAGTTGTTAACCTGCTCTCCTCTACGTGAAGTGTCCGGGCCTAATTGCCTTGTATGACCTGGTGATGAACTGGTTTTATGGATGGTGCTGTGCCTGGATTACTTTGCAATTGCTTACCTAAATATCTGGGGGAAAGATTTGCCTTCTTACAGTCTTTGCTTTGTATTGTGTGCAGTTGTTAAGATTAAGACGTTTAATGTAATTCATATCACAACATGCAGACGTGCCTACTTTGTTCTTCTTTTTTAATTTCTTTCTCTGTTGCTTTTCTGTGTTCCAAATATAGTAAAAGATTAGACATGAACTAATAGAAAGTGAATTATTCCACCATTCTATATTTTCCAATATAATTTAGTGCTAATGGAAAGTAGTGGGCAAATAGCCCTAAAGGCCAATTCACAGAACACATACAGTATGCGAAACATGATATGCCTAAACTCAGATCACCAGTATGAATATCTTAATATTAGCAGTGTGTTTAGTGCCCGAGTCTTTTTAAACTTTCTTTGCTTTGATTCAAACTGCTGGCAATAGCTGTAAAAGTAGTAGTAGTTTCAGGAGAAAGAATGGTCCTTGGAAAACTTTAATAGATTTCCAGCTAGTAGCAATGAAGGGTGGAAATTCTACAGCCACCACGAACTTTACCAGATGCTGAACCACCACATAATTGAAATCTGTGGGAACTGATCAGAGCATTTTCCTACTCTTGCTGAAGATTTCAAGCTGAAATGTCACAGTTCTTATGTCTCTTGCTTTTATCTGCTTCTATCTGTGTTTTCTGTGTATCCTAAGTAGTGATTCACAGCACATGCACCATGCGTGACAAACAGAAGGACTTAGAGGTTTATGTGCAGTTTCAAGACTACAATTTAATTGGGATCATGGAGATGTGGTGAGATAGCTCACACAACTGGAATGCTGCCATGGATGGGTGTAGGCTTTTTGGGAAGGACAGGCTGGATGGCGAGGAGGGGAGGTTACCCTTTATGACAGAGAGCAGCTCCCACCAACTCCCCCATGTACAGAGCTCTGCCTTGGTGATGAGTCAACCGAGGGCTTATGGGTCGGGATCAGTGGGCAGACCAACCAACCTGAGCAACATTGTGGTGCGTGTCTGCTACAGACCACATGATCAGAAAGAAGTAGATGAGGCCTTCTTCAGACAACTGGAAGAAGCCTCACATTTGCAGACCCTGGTCCTCAAGGGGAACTTCAACCATCCCAGTATCTGCTGGAGGGACCACACAGCAGGGCACAAGCAAACCAGCTAGTTTCTGAAGTGCATTGATGATAAATTCCTGACACAGGTGATTTAGGAGCCAGCAAGGTGATTGAGAAGCTCTGCTGGACCTCATGCTCACAAAAAAGGAAAAACTAGCTGGGGATGTGAAGGCTGTGGCAGCCTTGACCACAGTGGCAGTGAGATGGTGATGTTCAGGAGAAGTTCAGGAGTTCTTCCAGAGAGGAGGGCAAAAAAGCAGGTCCATAACCCTGGACTTCAGAAGAGCAGACTGGCCTATTCAGGGATCTGCTTGGAAGAATCCCATGGGATACGGTCCAGGAGAGAAGAATGGTCCAGGAGAGCTGGTTGACTCTCAAGGATCACCTCTTGCAAGCTCAAGAATGGTCCACCCCCCCACTGGCAGAAAATCGAGCAAAAGCATCATGAGGACTGCATGGACAAACAAGTTGCTCCTGACTAAACTCAAACCTAAAAAGAAGCATTACAAGAAGTGGAAGCAGGGACAGGTGACCTAGGAGGAATATAGAGACACTGTCTAAGTGTGCAGAGATGGAGTTAGAAAAGCTAAAGTCTATCTGGAGTTGAATCTTGTGAAGGAAATGAAAGGCAACAAGACGGGCTTCTACAGGTATATCAGCAGCAAAAGGGAGACTAGAGAAAACATGGCCCCACTGCTGGTGATCTGGTGACACAGGACATGGAAAAGGCTGAGGTGCTCAATGCTTTCTTCATCTTGGTTTTTACTGGTAAGACTTGCCTTCAGGAATCCCAGGTCCCTGAGACCAGTGAGAAGATCTTGGAGCAAGGAAGACTTACCTTCAGTGGAAGAAGATCAGGTCAGTGATCAGTTAAACTGGATATACACATGTCCATGGGGCGTGACGGGATGCACCCATGAGTGCTGAGGGAGCTGGCTAATGTTATTGCGAGGCCACTCTCAAAGATCTCTGAAAGGTTGTGGTGATTTGCGGGAGGTTCCTAAGGACGGGAAGAGAGCAAATATCACTCCAGTCTTCAATAAGGATTAGAAAGAGGATCCGGTAAACAAGAGGCTAGTCAGCCTTACCTCAGCCCTCAGGAAACTGATGGATCAAATCTTTGTGGAAGCCATTTTCAAACATATTAAGAACAAGAAGTAGTCATCATGGATTTATGAAGGGGAAATCATGCCTGACCAATCTGATAGCCTTCTGTGATGAACTGGCTAGTTAAGTGCATGAGCAGAGAGCATTGGATATTGTTTGTCTTTAGCAACGGATATTGTTTATCTTTAGCAACGCGTATTGTTTATCTTTGGCAGGGCTTTTGACACTGTCTCCCGTAATGTGCTCATAGACAAACTGACAAAGTATGGACTAGATAAGTGGACAGGGAGATGGGTTGAAAACTGGCTGAACTGCTAGGCTCACAGGGTTGTGATCAGCTGCATGAAATCCAGCTGGAGACCAGGCATCAGTGGTGCACCCCAGTGGCTGATAGTGGGGTGAGTACTGTTTAACACCTTCATTAATGACCTGAGTGATATGACAGAGTGCACCCTCAGCAAGTTTGCAGATGATACAAAACTAGGAGGAGCAGCTAACACACCAGAACGCTGTGGTGCCATTCAGAGGGACCCATGGAGGAATGGGCCAACAGGAACCACATGAAGTTCAACAAAGGGCAACGTCAAGCCCTGCACCTAGGGAGGAATAATTCCATGCAGCCGTATGGGCTGGGGACTGACTGATTGGAAAGCAGCTTTGCAGAGAAGGACCTGAGGGTCCTGCTGGACAGCCCATTGAACATAAGCCCGCAATCTGCCCTGGCAGCAAAGAACAGCAGCATCCCAGGCTGCATTAAGAAAACTGTTGCTAGCAGGTTGAGAGAGGTGATCCTTCCCGTCTAATCAGCACTAATGAGGCCGCATCTGGAGTGCTATATCCAGTCCTGGGCTCCCCAGGGCAAGAGAGACATGGACGTACTGGACTGTGTCCAGAGAAGGGCCACAAAGATGATTAAGGGACTGGAGCATCTGTCATATGAGGAAAGGCTGAGGGAGCTGGGCCTGTTCAGCCTGGAGAAGAGAAGGCTCGGGGGGGATCTTATCAATGTGTATAAATACCTGATGGGAGGAAGTGAAAAAGATGGAGCCAGACTTTTCTCAGTGGTGCCCAGTGACAGGACAAGAGGCAATGGACACGAATTGAAATACAGGAAATTTCAGGAAAACATAAATAATAAACTTGTTAACAATGAGAGTGGTCAAAAACTGGAAGATGTTGCCCAGGGAGGCTGTGGAGTCTCCATCCTTGGAGACATTCAAAACCTGGCTGGACATGGTCCTGGGCAACCTGCCCTAAGTGACCCTGCTTGAGCAGTGTGGTGGGACTAGATGATTTCCAAAGGTGCCTTCCAGTCTCAACTATTGTATGATTCTGTGAATAACAGGTGTTCACATCTAAATCATATAACCCTGCTAGACTCCACCTAACCCGATATTTGCTAGGTTTCTTCGCTTAGATCTCAGTAAGCCTGATGTTTATATTTCTGGTAGTCTTCATTTAAAATCTCTTGGCCACAATTTCAGACAGTAAAAATCATGTATGCAGTTCTGGGACAACAAAGTCATTTTCCATTGAGATGCATTTGTCCTAGTTCTACTTTGACTTGTGCAGGTAGCATGAGCCCCTGATTCCCACTGATTTTGGAAAAAGATACTTTCAGATTTTATAGGACAAACCTGTATAGAACAGAACAGAATGGAAATAGTACAGTGCAGTATTGCACTTCTTAAAATCAGGTCATCGGGCCTGGAAATTTCTGATTTCTTGAAAATTTTGAGACAGGTTATTCTAACTGTGTGATTAATTGGTCTTCTGTGGATTCCTTTAGCTACTTCAGTAGCTTCTGCCTTGAACAACTCTTGACATGCGTTAGAGAAAGAACTACATTAAACCAATAAAGTCAGTTTGCATTTAATAGATTTTTTTTTAAGTTTTCTCTATTAACCATTCTTTTTCTGGAGAATATTCTCCAGAATATTTTTTACTAAAAACTGAACACTATTTTTGTTTTTTGAGTGCTTCACATTTTGGATGTCAGCATCTCAAATCATCAGATCAAAATTGGAAACGCTCAAAATCAAAGGAAATATTTGAAAAAAATGTTATAATAGGCAGAACATAAGGCGTCACATGCACATGTAAAGTTTAACTTATTCAAGTTTGTAAAGTTCTTTCAGATTCTGAGATTACAGGTACAGTTGAAGTACAAAATACAATGATCTATTGTTCTCTAAGCAGGAACCTCATCAAGATATTTCAGTTACTGAGCTGCCAAAACTAGACAGGGCTCTGCTGCTAGTCGTGCCAGAAATTTAAGTGTTATATGGCTCTCTAAACTTTGGTCTGTCTTCTATAACAGCATTTGATATCCGAAGCACCAGCAAGGTTTCATAGGCAGAAATACCAGATGTTTATCACGTTTGTGTCTCTGTCATTTGCTCTTTTTATTCTTCCTCTGTGTTCCAAGTTCTGATTCCTCACTCTGTCCTTGTGAACTGCCTAGAGATCCACTTGTGCCCTGTAGTATTCTCTACATTCCAGTTTCTCATAAAATTTCAAACCACAAAGCAGAACATGTTATTTTAGTTACTTCCTTCCAGCATCATGATCTAGGTCAACGTTCATATGGCAACACCACGGTGAGCACTTTGGTGAGTGGTTTAAGCCTGAGGAAATTATTAGGACTTAGCCTTTATGATAATCCTTACCTAAAGCGTGATAAAAGCAGAGAAAATGTCCCATTAACTTTAGTGGACATTTTAGCTGTCTCAGAAGGCTTAGAATTGTAAAAGCCCAACCTTGCATGAGGAGATTACTGCAATGAAGAACTTGCTTTCTCTTTTCCACTGGAGGCTCTGAGAGTAAGTCAAACATTGTGGAGTTGTAGTTGTACCCTTAGACTCTCATATAGTTAACTTCCTTGGTATTGAGATTCCAGCAGAGCTTTCAGCTAAAATGAACATAGCTAACAATTTGGGATTCAGTAATATGCGAATTCCAAATTACTGTGTCTGAGAGATATATGAAGTCTCATAATTCATTGTAAATTATTAATTTTTGTCAATTAGGTTTTGAAAATGATCTTGGGATATGTAAATCTACTACTAAGTAAATCTGTTGGCATTTCTACTTTTAAGAAATGAATGTAATATGGCCATTAAAAATTCTCTTTGTGATTATTCACAGAAAAACTCAAAGAAATGTAGTACAAAAATCCATTTCTCTTCGAATTAGTTTTCCCTGGCATTTAGGATTGCACAGTTATTCTTCACTTTCCACTACCCTAATTCAGAAAAAAAAAAAACAGCAGTGAAGTTGGAAGTTGCTGTTTCTTCTGGGAGAAAGGGAAGACTAAACCATGTGCTATCAGGTCTTCTGTTATATTTTACTTTGTCTCCTATATACGTAGGAGGGAGGTGTACAGTTCCCACTGACACTGAAAAGCACAAAGCAGAGGCAGTCAACGTTTTTGTGTGCTGCCAAACACAACTTTTGAGATAAATGGGGATCCCTAGGTATGATTTTAGCATTTCATTCTGTTGCTGACAGTTGCAAATACTGCAGCTAGAAGTTTTTTTAAGGATTATTATTATTTTAATCTTTGTGGGTGAGTATTTAGCACATGCCATTTTTGCTCTTCCACTTAGTCCATGCTGTCAGGTGCAGCTTTCTCTGAGCACACTCCAGCCAATAATAACCAACCCACAGGCTGCACAATATTTAACTGGACGTTTCTGGTTGCAACTTCCAGTTATTGATTGCTTCATTTTACATTCACCAGAATACTTCCCAAACTTTTGCTTTCCTGCGGTAAATACGTAAGAACACTGCATATGAGCCTATTGAGCACAAAGCGATTTTAATGAAATGCTCAATATGCCTGCCTGATGCTACAGTTATTTTAAGTGTATGTTTAACTTGCTGATTTCACACACTGCTGTGCAGCCATTTGTTATATATTAACTTAAGAGGCAATCCTGCAAGGTACTGAATGCGTCTGGATCGTGCGGAGTCCCTTTCACTCCCATTGGCATTGAAGGACGTGTAAGGAACTCAGCACCGTGCAGAATTCAGCCCTGAATCCAGGCAACAACAGGCTTTTTCAAAAACCAAACAGGTTTTCTGGAACAAGGTTCATATTGTAGCTGTGCAGTATTTTGTGCGATGGATTTTCACACAGTTAGATCAAATCTTACCCAGAGCAACAGATTTCTTAGTTAATGGCTGCTGGAAGACATAAACATTTAGGTATGTATGGTAGTAATTAACTATATCTTACAATTATGATTTTATTAGTTGTTCCAATTAATTGCAAACCCTTTCGACTGAGACTAATATTTAATCTTTTGTGTGTTAGTTCCAGTGTGCCTTGCCCCTCTGTTAAAAGAGCATGTGGTTTTTGCAGTTGCAGATAATCTGTGCAGTTCATCTCCCAAAGCTATTTGGGCATCATACATCGGTGCACTTGCATGTTGCACAAAGAAATGCTTTGCACACAGTTAAAAGTTGATTCCACTGGCATTTAAACTGGGGGACTCACCGGAGTTAACCCTGCTTTGCGGTCTGCGGTCCTGAAGCCTTTTGCGTGACCGGTTCTTTTTTTGGCAGTCTGAGTGAGAGAGCGCCGGCTGGCCGGTCTTGCCCAGCTCCTGGGGCAGTTAATGGTGGTCGGTGGTTTGGTGTTTTCCACCTGCTGCCCTGCGCTGCTCCGCAGGGTTTTTGAAAGGAAGGCATTATCAAAGGGCGCTCAGCTGATCGGCTGCTTGCAGGTTAGGAAACCAGAATAAGTAAATATATCGTGGCAAAATGTACTTTAGTTGGCTCAGGATGTTGTATACCCTGTGCAAACTGCCGTATTAATCATTACTCTCTCTGAAGCTTACTTCAGAAGAAGAAGCTTGGCAGCGCTCTGGCTTGTAAATTCAGATGTATTTGGTACAGAAAAAGTGCTGCAACATACTGTTTCGAGAACGTTATTCTTGTTGTTTTATGTGTAGATGAAGTCTATAATCTTCCATCGTTTGCGGGGGGGGGGGGGGGGGGGGGAACCGCAGACCTGATCCCTTTAAGCAATGGGTTTTAGTTCTACTTACAACCAAGAAAATTTACTTGCAAAAAGGCAGTCCCTCTCTTCTTTGTTAAAGGACACTGCCATCACTTAGCAAGCATGGAGGTAGTCTCTGCCCCTGGGTCTGCAATCACTTCCTAATAGTGCTAATTAGGAGCTAAAAACTAAACTTTGCTGTCAGGCTTAAGGCTGGCCAAAGACCTAGGAATGGTTCCGCTCTCGGGACTGCTGGAGGAATCTTGCTTAAGTCCAAACATGTTTGTGTGTTAATTATATATTTTCAAAATAAACTATCGTACTCTTGGCCTTTAGCCTCAGTCCTGCAAATTAAATACCAATGGTGCAAACACTTATGTGCGGATTATCTCGTGAGATAGGGGAGATTTTAAGCACAGAATCACACTTGCAAAATGTTTGCCGGATCACAGCTTCAGTGATGTACTTTAACTGAAATCAATACATGAAATTGGTATGCATGCGCACTGCTGATTGAACAACTTGCTGACAGCCAGTTTTCTTGGAGCCGTGGCTGCTACGTGATTCTGGGAATGAGCAAGAGCCCGAAGAAAGAGCATGGGGTTTTAGGAGTCTCTTGTAAAAACAGAGTACTTTCTGTGTACCTTCAAGCACCATTAGCTGGGCTAGTCCCACTGAGAAGCTAAGAGTCATTTACTCCGTAAAGGCAAGTGGGGCAGTAGGTGGAAGCGTATGTGAGCAGAGTGGACTGCTGATGACAATGAAGCGTTCTCCAAACCTTTCAGTGAGGGATGAAGGCACCACGTGATGCCGTGTAAGAATATCACAGCAGAAAGCAGTCACAAGCACTCAATATCCTGCCTGGGAAAACAGTTCCTGTATTAGGGTAAATTAGGTTGGGGTTGTATGCTAATTCTCTTTCATTAGTACGTGTTAACAAAGCTGTAAGCAAGTTTAATACTTTCTCTAAGCCCTGGATTTCACTCTTCTCTCATTTAAGACCAGGTTAAATCTGGAATAACAAGCTCTCAAAAGCTTAGAGGTTCCAGTAAAATGAGATTTGGCTATAAATCACTTGTTGGTTTCCAGTAGTAACATTGTTGTAGCTTTGGTGCTCTAAGCAGTAAGAGGTGCAAGGTTTGTAGGAGAAAAGAATATACTTTATTAGGATATCGAATGACAGAATAAAATTTGCTGCCGCTTATTGCAAACCTTCTGCAGGATTTCCTCCTCTGATGAGCCTGAACTGCCTCTCCCCCGCTCTGCCTAGACTTGAGAACAATGAAAAATTTAACAGTCAAATCTGAACTATTTCCAGGTCTTGATACGATGCATTTTGGTAAGCGCTGGAAAATCAAGATGTAGAATACTCTGCATGGAACATGATGAGTTATTTAAAGGGCTTCTCAGGCAGCAGTACCTGTGATTTGGAGGATTGAACACTGGATACTGAATAGGAACAGTTTATCAGTTGAACAGCAACTGGCTTTCAGATAAATTAAGCATCTTCTCTTGAGCTGGTGTGCTAATATATAAAGATGATACTGCCGTCACCTGAAACCAACTTGCTAAAACGGTGCACCTCTGACTGTGGTTAAAAAAAATTATTCTGGCTTGTATTTATCTGTGGATCTTCAGGACTTTCAGAGTTAAAGCTTTCATATAAATCTTGTCTGCGCTAGGAAAATTACCAGATGCTGACAGGGGGTGTCACCAGCGGCTCAGCTGAACAGATGCTGCATATACGGCTTGGCTGCAAGTGCGGCACAGGAAGGCTCTGTTCTCTGCTGCTTGAGAGACTGGGGAAAACAGGTTTTAAACAAACTGCTTTCAGTATAACATTAAAGGCTGGGTTCTACACATTGTTCGTCCTGTCAATGAAGACAAATAACTATTCAGGCATAGACTGGCCTACCAATATTTTCTGTGCATTAAAAAAGAGGAATTTTAGGTGGCTTCTTTACTGAGCAATTTTAGAAATGGTGCTTTTTGAAGTACACAGCAATTCCAGTATCCTTGCACTGGTGTGTTCTGCCTGTGGTGAGGCTGGACTTGCATCTGAATTGGGGTTTGAATGCAAAGCAGATTAACATCTCTTTATTTATTTTAATGACTGGTTTTAATCTCTGATTTTTACACAATAGCACTTCATAAAACAGCCCTATTTATCATTTTCTGGAGAAAGTATTTTCTCACTTTTGTGGATAAGACGTTTGAAAATACTCCCTGTTTGGGACGTTGCCATGTCATTTTGCACTTCTTTATGTCTCTTTTGCTGAACAACCCCAGGCAGCCACCCACCACCACCACCCCACACCCACACGTCGCACCCACACACGCTGACACCCCCGGCACTCCACCATGTCGAAACACAACACACGTGGAAGAAGCTGAGGGAACTTCCACATCCTACCAGGCCTTTGCAGTGTACCGCACTGCTGGGCAGCTCTCAGCTCTTGCCCTTTTGGTGTAAAGACACCTTGAGTCTGAAGCCACGTCGTGGTCCCATGGTGTATGAGCTGCCACTCACCTCCATCTTCTCCTTCCCTTTCCTCCCTGCTGCCCTGTGGCTGCACTAGACCGGCTCAAGCCACGACTTCTAGCTTTATCCGCGCGGAGACCAGGGAGAGGGCAGGAGAGGAGCTGAGCCACAGCAGGCAGCCTGCAGGCTGCGGCGGCATCTCCGGCTCAGCCGGCGGTAACAGGAGACGGCAGAGCAACCCTTCCATCCCTGGCACAGAAGCAGAAAGTTTGCGCAATTATGTCATGAAAAGCAAGAGGCGGGAAGAGACCTGGCGCAGGTAGCCGCCGCGTTTAGCGTTTCCTAGGCAAGGCGGCCCCAGGTCAGGACGGGTGCAGATTGCCTCCTTTTCATACTGGAACTGGAAACTCTGCTCACTAGCTAGAAACTAGCTGGAAATGTAGCTCAAACCTCTAGCGTGGTATTTAAATTATGCTGAAGGAATGGCCACTAAGGATTTTTCTGAATAGATCTTTTTGCCCTGAATTTGACAAGGCCTTTGGAAAAGGGGCAGTGTGAGTGACAGAAGCTGGAGCATTCATTTTGCAGCTTGGAGCGTCTAAGCCGAGACAGCTCATCAACGTAAATTAACTTCTGCAGTAAGGAATTGTATAATCTTTCAGTTCAGAGCTCTACTGTGCTCTTACACGGCAAAAATTATTAGTCAGGTCTGCAGACTCCAGTTTAGAAGATTAATGGACATCAGCAAAATAAAAAAAGCAGTTGGGTCTTGAGACGGGCACTTGAGCCTGAACTCTTTTTGAAAAGTGGACGTTAGCCTTTGTCGGCTGCCTGGGTAGATAATGGATTATTTTCTCCATAGGTACGCTGTTAAGAGCTCTCATCAGTGTAAGTATCAAGGTGCCAGAGGAGCTCTGATGGATTTGTCCTCACAGGCCCATAGGCTATAAAGTATTAGTCCTCTCTTCACACTTTTTTAGCACACATGGTACGTAAGCTGGGAAAAATATGCTGAACTGCAAAGGTCAGAGAGCACTGGAATCCAGACATCCTCCTTCTCAGCCTCAGTCACAGCGACAGCTCTCCTGCCTGAGATGCGGGTTTCACTTTTTCAGGTAATTTAGCATTACTTTTGGGGCTGGTAAAATTCAGAGTTGTTTAACCTCTACTCATAGGAGTATAGGTGCATAAGCCGGCAGTCATAAAGACCGCTTGTGTCACTGATTCCAGTCAACTCCTATTTCAGTCAATTATGTCGTCTGGTACCCTGGATATATAAAACAAGCTGCATCTTAGTCTACTTAAGTGAGATTTTCTTCCATGCTGTTATTATTGGAAGAGAGTTGCATGATTCCAATGTTCTGCCTTTAAAAAATCTTCTTTTGATTTCCCACCAGAATCTCTGTAATGCTTGCATAGAGATATACTCATAGTATGGATGAGTATTAACCAGAAAGCTCAGGGAATGTTTTCCTTCCTTTGCAGACAGCTTGTCAGCTTTGTCACTTTGAAACAGTTCCCCCCCAAAAAAAAAAAAGATGAAGCTTACAGAAAAGTACACACGCATGCATGCATAGAAACCACCCGTTGCTTTCTGTACGAAACCTGTTGTGACACTTTTCTAAAAGCTCTTCTTTAGCTGTATCATGTTTCACGCACCAGGTTTTGAGCCAGTCAGTGTGAACCTCAGCTAGCTAGTTTTTAGGGACTCCAGTAGCACGAATGAGCTGTGCCAATACTGCCTACCACCCTCCACTTACGTTCTCAGTGACCCGAATGACTAACTAACTTGTGCATACCTACAGACAACAGTATGTAATATTTGTATTGCTTCCTAGAAACAGATTATAATATTACAAATAATTTATCAGGCTGCAAGAGGAGATTTTCTTTACTACCGCTGATAAGGTGTCTAATGTAATGTGTATGGCTGTTTTTAACTGGACCAGTACGGTAATCCAGAATTTGCAAATTTGAGCATACCTGATTTCACATCCAGAAAACTAAATAAGTTTTCAGATGTGTAGCATTATGCATTTTCTGCATCTTTAAAATCAGGTAAGTTATTTTCTTGCCAAAATAAACAGATGTTTGCTAAAATGCGATCATCCATGTTTTAAAAGAATTCTCTTAATTTTAGTGTTACTAATGAAGAAAGTAATGAGTTATTACAGCACTAGCGAGACAGAGGGGTGAGTATTAGCTAAAGGCTAATTACTCTCCTTACTTTAAAATTTTCAAGTAGGTTAAATTCAGAGCACATCTTTCACTGAAAAGACCTCAACATTATTGTGGGAGATATTCCTAGCACATAGATGTTGTTGTAGCACTTCATTGTTATCCACTTTGCTCTAATTGGTTGTTTTTATAGCTTTTCCATTCTACAAGGTTTTTGATAAAGTAGATTCCAGCAAAAAGTAGAAGTTATTGACAAACCAGAGGTAGAATTAGTAAGAGGATTTTTTTCTGAAATAGAAAGTGAAGCGTGGTAGAAATGGTAATTCAATCTTTTAGCACAAGAAATGTGCCCGTGAATGTCAATTTTAGTTTAGACTATTAACAAAGACAGTAAGTTTGCCATTGTACAGAGACCAAACAAATAAAAGTATTGATACTAACTGAAAACACCTGAGCAGTTCCTGATGCATACGAATAAAGATGGCCCAGAAGCATAGGAGCTCCACAAATTAACAATCCCCCCCCGAAACAACCAAAAAACCCCCTTCCCCCTCCAAATGCCACCCGTTTCTCCTTTTCTTAATCTGACTGAGATAGTCTCTGTTCTGACTTCTTCATGAACATATCAAAAGCTGTAATTGTCCTGAGCTTTCTGCCCTTGCCACCATGGAGTTGGCTAAGGTAAACAGCTGCACTGTAACCAGTTGGGTATTCCTGTTGTGTCACCCTGGGCCAATTATCCATCTGAAACCCTGTCATTTTGTTATAATAAGCATCAGAAGCAAGTTGATCTTATATAACTTTGCATAATTTTTACTGATGTGTCATCATCACCCCTAATGAAGTACACCTTCATTACAAGTGTTGCCGTCTTTTCCAATATCTGATAGACTGCGGTGTTACCGTGCCCCCGCTCCCTTCAGCAAAGCTGAATGATTTGAGCAAAGGTTAAGCACAGTGGGGGCTGCTTACCCCACCTCGCCATGGCCAGGCCCAGAGCAGCACACAGCACAGCTGCTCACTAGTGAAGTGACCCAATGCCCAACCGGCACCGTGGCTCATGCACAAATATTAACAAAGCGCACCTGGTCTCTGCTCCTCACTCACTCCAGCCCCTAGCCTGAAGTGAGCAAACACCGGCTGCAGGGGGTCCACAACTCTAAATTCCTCAAGTTCCTTTCTTGATGTTCAATCTACAGAATCACAGAATGACTGAGGTTGGAAGGGACCTCTGGAGATCATCTAGTCCAACCCCTATGTTCAGGCAGGTTCACCTAGAGCACATTGCACAGGACCCTGGTCCAGATGGCTTTTGAATATCTCCAAGGATGGAGACTCCACAATCCATCTGGGCAACCTGTGCCAGTGCTCTGACACCCTCACAGTCGAGAAGTTTTTCCTCATGTTCAGACAGAACTTCCTGTGTTTCAGTTGGTGCCCCTCGCCTCTTGTCCTCTCACTGGGCACCATGGAGAAGAGTCTGGACCCATCCTCTCAACGCCCTCCCTTCAGATACTTGTACTCATTGGTCAGATCCCCGCCTCAGTCTTCTCTTCTTCAGGCTAAACAGGCCCAGCTCTCGCAGCCTTTCTTCAGAGGAGAGATGTTCCAGACCCTTCATCATCTTAGTAGTCCTTTGCTGGACTCACTCCAGAAGCGCCATGTCTCTCTTGTACTGGGGAGCCCAGCACTGGATACAGCACTCCAGGTGAGGCCTCCCCAGGGCTGAGGAGAGGGGGAGGATCACTTCCCTCCACCTGCTGGCAACACTCTGCCTCATGCAACCCAGGACACCATTGGCCTTCTTGGCCACAAGGGCACATTGCTCATGGTCAACTTGTTGTCCACCAGGACCTTCTCTGCAGAGCTGCTTGCCAGCAGGTCAACCCCCAGCCTGTCCTGGTGCCTGGGGTTCTTCCTGCCTAGGTGCAGGACCTTGCACTTGCCTTTGTTGAACTTCAGGAAGTTGCTCTCCGCCCAGCTCTCCAGCCTGTCCAGGTCCCTCTGAATGGCAGTGCAGCCCTCAGTTTTGCTTCATCAGCAAACTTGCTGAGGGTGCACTCTGTCCCTTCCTCCAGGTCACTGATGAATAAGTTTAACAAGACTGGACCCAGTATTGACCCCTGGGGGACACCGCTAGCTACAGGCCTCCAACTAGACTCTGCATCACAGATGACAACCCTCTGAGCTCTGCCATCCAGCCAGTTTTCAATCCACCTCACCGTCCACTCATCCAGCCCACACCTCTTGAGCTTGCCTACGAGGATATTACGGGAGATAGCGTCAAAAGCCTTGCCAAAGTCAAGGTAGACAACATCCACTGCTCTCCTCTCACCTACCCAAAAAACTGGGTAGATGGTGACAAGAAGGGGAGCAGAGAGGAAAGAAAAGTTGGTGTTTCCGCCTGGTTTCGAACCAGGGACCTTTCGCGTGTTAGGCGAACGTGATAACCACTACACTACGGAAACAACTGATAAGTTTGTAAATGCAATAATTTTTTTCTAACATGTATGTATTTTGGCCTCTTGGGTACCTAGTGAGGTGCCCTCATTTCACTGGGTAATTTAGGAAGGCTGCAGTTTTAAATTGCCAGGATGGGATGGTGGGGTAATGAAGTGGGTGGGGAGGAAAGTTGATAAAGACCTCTTAATAGTCACTTCTACATATTATTATATTAAAAAAAATACAAAATGGCTGTAGGGCAGTCAGCTGTGGTGGTGAGGGGTGTGACATATGAAGGCACAGCAGATAAAGCAGAGATAGGAGAGAAAACAAACGGCTACAGTGAGGGACTTCTCCAACTCTCTTTCCAAGTTCATACGATTTCCTCCCAACAAGTGAAGCCTGTACTAATTTAATGTATATCCACTGAACAGAAAATCACATATAACTTTTTCAAGAAAAAAAGAAAAAGTATATATGGTATAGGAAAATTAAAATTTTTGACTAATCTCTTTTCCTTCCTAGTTCTGTCTGCTTTGCATCTCCATGGTCATTTTCCTTCCTATTTCTACAGTTTGTGAGAAACAAAACAAAGGTGGAATTCAGCCTTCCTAATTGCTAACTGGAAGTCTTCTTTGTGTTTAGACACAAAGATCTGTTTATTGAAAACTGCCTTTCTGTAGTACCAGCCATCCCTTCATGTCATGCTGCCTGAATAATGCCTCTCGAGGATGGGAAGAAATAATAGCGTCACAGTCAGACTCCGTGGGGTTATAAATAGCATTCTCCCAGCCTCAAAGGCTGAAGCCATCATTAAGTTGCATGCAGCTGTAGTGGGGTAGGTGGGTGAGTAAGAGCAGCTCTGAGATGGGATAATGGTAACCTGGTACACAAGGGTCATTTTTCACTGAGAGCGTCATTCCGCTGGGCTATTGTGTTCTCCCTAAATTAGAGCTCTGTGTTTCACAGAGCCGAGCAAGCTCAGTGAAACAACCTCGCAGAGCACATCTGAAAGATTTTGAATGATTACAGGGAAAAAATAGTTAGTTGTGCTGTGATTTGGACCAAACTGTGAGAAACTTTTCTCACCTTGGTCAGTTATTGTCTTTTTCTGTATTGAACTGGCTGTGAGTTAAGGTCACACAGTAAAGTAAATGCATTATAAACTGGCCTTTAGTGAACCAATAGAAGTAGTATCGTAAGCACCTACACAACTGGCAATGATGACTTTCATTGGTCAAATTAAGAAGTTAATCTGGCAATTTAACCCTGGCTGTTCTTTGAGCATTTTACTTAGCAACATGATTCATTTTTCTGGAATGGATTTTTTCAGTGCCAGGATGCCAAAACTCTTGAATCTGGAAAATCCCTTTCAGTTTATTATTATTCATTTGGTTATAAATACACACAAATGGAAAAATCCTACATAAATTTGAAACATGGCTTATATATAAAACAGATTAAAATAATTAGCAGCATATGTTGGTTTGAACTTGCATACACAAACATAGTACACTTCCTTCACTTCTACATTGTACAAATTGAGAGCTTGATCCCCCTCCCATTGAAGTCAGCGGGGGAGCTGCCTTTAACTTCAATAGATATATGACTCAGCTTAATTCCCCCAGTGGGACCTGTCAATGTGTAAAGATTCCTGGGAGGTTAATTGCTTGCAGGATGAGAGTCTTCGCCTGGGATGTAAAAGGAACGTGCAAATTGCAAAACTGCAGCATTAACTAAATACTGTAAAGCAGCCTGGAAAAGACACTGTCATTTAAAGGAAAAGGATCTCTTATTTCAGTAATTCTACATCTCCGTAGTTAAATTCAGTCGCTGTTTAATTAAGAGCATTTTTTACAAAGTCACTTCCCCTGCCATCTTGCCCAATAGCTGGTGAAGTGTGACAAAGGTTTTTGTCATGTTTTCCTGAGATTTTTCCTTTTGGTTCTTTTTTTTTTTTCTTTTTTCTTACTCATTTGAGAGTACGTTTTTTAAACCACTGTTTAAAAATAGACTTTTAAAAAGTATTTATTAAAGAATCACAAAATAAATAATAGAGTTGTGGGAGTGGAAGAGAGAGTTTCAAAACTACCTACCTAAGAGAATTATTCTCTTTCAGACTTTTGAGATTTAAGTGAAAGACTTTCTTATTACATGGTAACTCCTAAAATAGGCCAATCAATATTCCAAGAAAGCTAAGAAGAGATCACTATTAAAAGTTTATTTTTTGTTCCTTCATCAGGAAAACACTTTATATTCTTTCTCCCATGTCGCATTTGTTGTAATCCTTTCCCACCTGTATTTACACTTCGAATAATCCTTCTCATTCCTTGTCACATGCACAGTAAACCGCTTTTAAATTACAGACATAAAGCTTCTAAAACAAGCATTTCATTTTTGTTGCTGTAAGTGTGACGACCATTGTCAAGCAATTATTAATACTCTTAGGCATATACCAATCTAGAATTTATTCTTGGAGTTCTTCTGTTCATAAACTATTGTTCATAAACCATAACTTATAATCCTGGCACAACCACTGCATCAATGGCATCCTTTGTACACATCTGTAGTTAAAACTATTAAACTGTAAATAACAGGGTATAGCTCAGTTTTTCAAAAGTACCTGTAAAGGCGATACTCTTTTTTTTTTTTACTTCCATCTTTTCAAACAGTGGCAAATAATGTTAATACTCTCAAGAAAGGAACAAGCTGGAAAAACAGCCAATATTGTCACTACATCTGTTTTTTCTTGCAAAGTGGTTCAAATTTACAGCCAGAACAGTTATCTGCCTTCTTTCCCATGGTCGCGTTATAGATAAATTGAGCTTTGCATTGTTTTACTAAACCTTGGTGTAACTGCACTTGAATACTATATACAGTTTTAGTTCCCAGCCTTTAAGAAATGTATCAGGTTATAGCTGAGATAATTACGGGGAGGAAGGTCCATTGGAAATCAGGTTTGAACAGGGCTGTTAGAAGTTTTTTAAGTGACCAGTGCAAACCCCCTAGAAATACCAGATGTTCAGTCAGGGAAGCTGTGAGAGAAGCTCACATTCCTGCTGAAAGTGCTTTTACAGTTGACTTCTGATTTACTTGTTGTCTCATATAAATGAAATAATAACTCCCTAACCGATGCTGCTAAAGTAATTCTCTTGGCCATGTCGTTCCTTTCAGTGAGTCTCCCTTCGGAGACTTCCTTCGTCCAAGGCCTGATGCCGATACTTCTTGTCTGCACTTAACGTGAGACCTTCCTCCAGGTAGTCCCATCCGGACACAGATCACAGACAGGGATCCCTGCTGACCCTCTCTCAACTGTGTCAGCGTTTCCAGCCTTAATCTCCATTTTCCTTTTGCTTCCCAAGTCCAATACTATAAAGCAATTACCTTACCTTACCCTTTCGAGTCATTCCTCAAAACTCACTTCTTCCGTAGTACCATGAAGTAGAGCCCAGCAAGAAGGGGGCCGGTGGGAATGTGTGACTGCAGCTGCTGCGTGCCTTAGAGCCCTGTGGTCACTACTAGGGTCACTTGCTCCCTCATTTGACCGACAGCTCTTAATCCCATTTCTTTGCCTCATCCACTGACGACACCTTGTCTTTCAGAGTATGTCTGCGCTGCTCTGCAGAGGTGTAATTACAGCACGTACAGTTGTGGTCACACAAGTCTCGGTGGAGAGGCAGAGCTGAGGGCCCTGGATCCTTCCTTAGGGAAACTGTTCTGCCGTGTGCCCTGGGTTGCTCCACTTTCATTGCACCTCTTACCTGCACTGTGTTAGAACTGGTTTAGTTATGTCTGCAACTCCAGTCCAAGTGCAGAAATATGGACAGAAAGTAAACTATTTCAGCAAGGTCTAGCAGTTGCTATGTCTCTTTGTCAGGAATCATAACATGGGGATGTAAGACAGTGTCCCAAACATTTTTCTGTGGTGTATGTGCCTAAAATGCTGATTTTACTGCTAACTCTGGGGAACAATGACAAACGACAAAAAAGTTGTCCAGGTTTGGGACAGAAAGACAGCCTGGGAACCAAGCATGGATATCTGAAAGAGATCTGTAAGCACTTCTTTCCCAGCATTGATGTCTTTAAGCTTAACAAAGCAAACCACACTAGGAAAATACCCTAACTGATTTCTTCTCCAGTGAGAAATTTGTGTTTGGCAGCACAAACACGACAGGCCCCCCGTACAACTTAAATGCTAAATAAAATATATTTTTGCATTATAGGTTGTTTTGCTATAAAATATTCAACTATGTACTAAATATATGTTGCCGGGGTGGGAAGGAATGAGCGAGAATCTGAGGCTTTTTTCACATATTTTGGGCTTACTAGGAGCAGTTACTCCACGTAAGGATGCGGACTGTGTAACCCAGAGATTATCGCTGGGAAACGGGCTGGCGGGGGTGCGCCGGGGGCTGCGCGGTTCCGGGGTTGGGGGCGGGGGGGGACCGCAGCCGGCAGCGCAGAGCCGCCCCCTCCCCGGGCCGCTCCGCTGCGCTCCGCCCCGCCGGGCGGGGGCCGGGGCCGCCGTGCGCGCAGGGCTTCCCCGCCCTCCTCCGCCCCGCTGCGCCCCGGCGGCGGCGGCGGCTGCCATAGCGATGCGGGAGCGGGCGGCGGACACGGACGCGGGCAGGGGCAGGGGCAGGGGCGCCGCGGCCCCCCGGCTCCCCCCAGGTAAGGGCGCTGCTCCGCGGGGCGCCGCCTCGGAGCCCTCTCCCGGCAGCCGGCGGGCGGGGTGCGAGCCGAGTGCGGAGCGCGCGTTGTGCCGCTCCGCTGTCTCTTTCTTTTTTTCTTTCCGCTCCTTTCTGCTGTTTTCCGTGTTGGCACATCCTTTCCGCGGGTGCGGTTTCTCTGCTTTTCTCTCGGAACTTTTTGTTGTGGGGCCGCGAGCAGCGTCTTCTGCCATCCTTCCCCCCCCCCCCCCGCCCTTTTCTTTTCCGCGTGGAAATTTGCAGCCGGTGCAGCAGCAGCAGCGGTGCGGAGTTGGCCAGAAACATCAGGAGGCGGTGAGGTCTGTGGTGCCCTGCGCGCAGCCTTCGCGCCTGCCGAGGTGCCGCAGCCGCCGGCGGAGCCTGCGAGGGAGCCGGGCGCGGAGCGGCTCCCGCGGGCCGAGCTGCGGCGGGGCAGGCTCCCGCTGTGACTGCTTGAATGGAGGGGGATTAAAAAACCGGCGAGGGGGATTTCAGGCGCCTCACTGAAACACAGGAAAATCCTTTTATCCCCAGAAGGGAAAGAAGCTCCAAAGGGAAAAGAAAAAAAAACAAAACCCCGCCTTTTAAAATGAATTCAGAAGACGGGACTAGCCTTAAAACAAGCGGATAAAGTCTTCCAAACTGCCGAGAGTTTAATGACTTTCGCATGTCGCGTTGGCTTAGCGGTTGTGCTGCGTGCTGTCTGTTCTGCGAGGCCGCCTAGCCCGTGTCCTTGCCGTGACTGAAAACCCTAACGGGCTTTTGCATCCCCTGCGCGCTGTGGCCATACCCGCGGCTTCCCCGCGCTGCGGGAGGGGAGCCTCCGCCTGCCCCGGCCCCGGCCCCGGCCCCGGCCCCGGCCGCGGCTCGGCGCCCGGCTGCCCCGCTCCTCCCGCCGGCCCGGCAGCTCCCGGCTGTCGAAGAGAGACAAAGAGGCGGCCGGGCGGCCCGGCTAGCTCTTCCCTCGAGCGCAGCGCTTCGTTTTCTCTCGTCGTTTTGGGGGAAAACCCCGCGCAGCCAGTGGCAGGTTCCTGCAGGTGCCACTGACCCTTTGCAGAGGCCGGACGGCTCAGGACCGGGAGGCCCAGGGCTCCTGGCGAGTTGGGCACCGCTGCCGCAGCCCGGCCGCCGCAGGCTGCGCCCCGGCACCGGGGCGCCCGCGGAGGCCTGTCCCGCCGAGCCCTCACGGAGCTTTTCACGAGACGCTCAGAGATCAACTTCTACAGCACATCCCAGGCTCTGCGTCGCTCTCCCAAATTCAAGTTTCGCGTCACGCGATCACCACAGGATAGGCCGTCTTCTAGCGTTTTGTGCTTTTGTATCTTATTTTCTTTGGTTAGGGAAAAATACTTTGTTGTGCCTTCGATTTAACTCAGGTTTACCTGCTAGAGGACAGGCAAGACAGTTGAGGTCATGCAGGTAGCCTTTCAGCTGCAGGAAGCGGTGGGAAAAAGAGTATGGATGCATCCTTTTACTATTATTTGCTTACCCTTTGAGGATTAGGTGGCACTTGATGGATGTGCTCAGTTTGCTGGATGTAAACTGGTCCACACCACGCGCCTTGGATCTCAGCGTTTGAGGAAGCCTGGGCTGGTGGTTGCTGGGGTTCTTTTTTTCTCCAATTTTATTTAGTATTCTAAGGTGGATGTGGCAATAGCAGTACTGAATTGAATAGCTTATTAGGCATTAGGAAAACAAGTACATATTGAAATTATACTGGTCTCTTAAAATGCTAATGAATGTCATTAGACTTTGAGAGAGTTATTAATGTCTTCTCCTCAAAACCATAACATGCCTTTCTTCAGCTAAAAAGAATTCCTTGATTTCGTGTATGTATTTATTTCTGACAATGGGACTCAAGCTTCTTTTAATTGGGGTCTTTTGAGGAAATTTCTCTAATGGCTGCCTTTATTTTCTTGGTGCAGGCAGTGCGGTCTGAGGAGTTCAACTCACCCAGTCAGCGTGAAAGCAAAACAAAACAAGGTGCAGCAAATGAAGGGCAGGCACCAAGGTCCGCTGACGAAGACAGCAATGTAGATTTGAGCTGTCACAGCCTCCGTCTCCATGCATACAGCTTGGAGAGTATGACAACATTTCAGAATGGCTGTGGAAACAGCACCACTGTTACTTGTATAGTTATGGATAATAAAGAGCCCAAAAATCTGACTACCTCAGTCAGCCATAATGGGGGATACAAAACCAGTGACAGTCATGAAGAGGAAATGCAAGATGATAAACTCAGCCCTTCAAAAATCATGCGCTTTTTCTCAACCCCTAGGAAACGGGCCAATTCCAACTCAGAGAGGCCTCGTTCTCTGATTTTGATGGGCAATTCTTCTACGTGGAATGCTTTGTCTTCCATTAGAAAAATGGGATCTTTCAAGAAGTTAAGATCTTCAGTTCTCCAAGGAATTCAAACAAGGGAATGTTCAGATATCTTAAATGAGAACAGTGTAGGAAAACATGGTTCAAACGGGGCAGTGGTGAGAGTTCAGACTAACAGGTATTCCTATTCAGGACCTTTACACGATTTCCAGGATGCAGTGGATGGTTTAGCTTCTGATTGCTCCGATGCTGAGGAAAGCGATGATTCTTTTCTGAGGAATACTCATCGCTCACGCAGCATCAGGCGAGCTTATGGTGTTGGCCGCATAAATTTACTAGACGCTGATACAGCTCAGAGTAATCACAACTGTACTAAGCCAACATCTCCTGTCATCTCGGAGCCAAAGATCTGTGAAATTTTAGTGAAAGATTCTGAAAACAACAGGATCATCTATCGGAGAAGCAAAAGTTCAGATAATTTAAACTTCCTGAAAAAAAGCTCATTCAAACGAAAGTCCACCTCAAACCTCACTGACCTCAAGGTTGCAAATGAAAAACAAATGCCACAAAGGACAGTAAGTGCTCCTTCTGCTGACTTGGACAAAACCAGTGGAAACCCTGAGAGGAGGTCCAAACGATGGAAGAGCCCTATCAGGGCAAAGGATTTTGACCGAGTTTTGAAACTGGTAAGCAACGTCACAGATGTGGCATGGAAGAAGGATGGCCCTAGGAGCACAGCTCCTTCTCCTGGTGACCAGTCCCAGAGAACAAGGCCAAACAGCAGACTGCACGATGACTATTCGCGCAGGGTATCCAGTAGCACAGATCATGACAGAAAGAGGTGCACCTCCGCAGCATCTAGCCCCGACTCCACCTTGCCTGGAACACCTTCTCTGCAAAGCCCCACAGTCCCTCCAGATAAAGAGGCTGAAATGAACGTAGCTGGTGCTGAAGACAAAAGCCTTGGGACATCATCAGGTATCCTAGATTCTGGTGCTGAAGACAAAAGCCTTGGGACATCATCAGGTATCCTAGATTCTGTCAGCTTATCACCTACTCCGAATGACATTAGTCCATTTCCTAATGAGGTGTTTTATACGGACTCCAATGAACCAAAAACCACCCGCCAGTTTACATATGAAGCTGAAAATGTTCACGTTCCTGTCAGGCCAACTACTCCAAAACCTCAAAGTCCCAGTGCAGAGAAGGTCAAGTGCAATATGAGTTTCCAGTGCCCAAACCATCACAGCACATTATCCCTGAGCTCAATGGAAAGCGAGGAGAGAATGGAGGTGCCTGGGCCGAAGCTGGGGAGGAATCCTGTTTGCTTCCAGGACTCTGTGCAGACTGTGTACTATGATGATGGAAATGAAGACAGTGGCATAAGCAGTCACTCTCAGCTGAGCCTCAATTTAGCCTCTGGTGCTGAAGAAAAGAAGGAAGAGGTAAGAAAGAAAGCAAACTCCTGTGGAAGTTATATGTATGTGTATCAGGTTTTGGTTTTATTAATGCAAAACAATGCAAAACTACCTGAATACTGATGGATATTGCAGCTTGTTGTTGCTAAAATATGCTGACAGCAATTATTTCTTTTAATATATTCTCTTTGGAAGCTAACGTCAAATTATTTTTCCTTTGTGCATTAATATCAAAGAAAGTTTTGGCAGCAGAGTTATTCATGTGCGTTTTCAATGGCAATTTATTACACCCTGCAGTTACAGCATCTTGTCATGTGGTCTTGACAGATTTTAGCAGCCTAAGCAGGGTCTAGCTGTATTTCTTCTAAGCTGAAAGATCTCTGAAGAAACTGTAGATGTTTAAAATGGTGTTGATTCAATATAAAATACTTGTTCTGTAGAATCCTTGCAGAACGTGGTAATATTTGTAGAGCAGCATGATGTGAAAGATACGGTATAAATCAAACATTCAGCTGTTACCCGTGTTTTCCCTGGGCATTGATGGCCGTGCTGGGCGTAAGCCATTTGGATACTTGCCTGCGTATTTCAAACAGCAGTACTTTACATGATGGGCTTAATATGTTGCCACTGACAAGTTGGAGAAGATATCAGCTCTTCCGTGCTCCTCATTTATAATTTCACACCGTGAGTAGATGGTGGATGTACTGCAGCATCTCTGAGGTAAGTTTGGGGCATAAACCTGTGCCATCCTCTAAAAAACACTATGGAAAAAAGCGTGTGGGTTGGCCCTGGAGCAGGTGCAGTGATTTGGCAGTGCCAGTGAAGAGCTGTCAGAAGTGTCCTGCACCAGTTTGAATGAACGTGGCTCACCTCTGCCCTACAGTACGCGGTAATGTGGCTTTGTGCTACTTAGCGTGATCTAGCACAGATCGCTGGGAAAATTACACCAGCAGAAAAATCTCTCTGGATCTGTTTAAATATGAAAACCATTTACAAAGTAAAATGGATGAATCTTTTAAGCCACCTCAAATTGACTAAAAGTTTCTCATATGTGAGGTGTAAGTGAGAAACAAAAGCTGTTATCGGCTGTTATTGCTGTTGCTCAAGCTTCAGCCTTTCATGCTGTATTGTCTTATAATGTATGTGAAGCCATCTTACTTTTTAAAGCCTGGCCTGGTTTTTCCAAACTAAATATAAACAGTTACAGAGGTTATAAATGTAGGCATTCTGCTGGAGAAAAACAAGTTTATTTACTATGATGCTTGCAGCTACAGTAAGATTTGAAAAATAAATGAAACGTGCATCGGTGTGGGGGCTCTGGGATTATTCCTCATCTTGAGTCCCAGAGCTACCATATTTGTCTGTCTTTCTTTAAAAATTCTCACTTCAAGAGTATATGTAAGGAGATGCTCTTCCGCTGCCAGAAGACAGGAGAGCCCTAGTGTGTACATATGTTGATCGGATTTCTCAGGAATAAAGTGGGGAGGTAGTTCACTGGTAGAATTAACGCTACTCATCTACCATCTAGTGGTGATCTGTGTTCATGACACGATCAAGCGAAATCCAGCTTGTTCCTCCCTCCCCTTGGTTCCCAATAAATCAGTACTGCCTTTCGGAAGTTTTTAAATGGGTGTGTACATTGGTTGGATAGAAGTTACCACAGTTTTAGTTTTAACACTATGATCTATTATTACATAGCATGAACTTTAAACTTCCTCTTTATATTATATTGTAGATGAATTGTCAGTGCAGTGCAGTGCTCTCTTCAGTTGTCTAAAATATGCATTGTGCGCTGGTGGCAGCTCTGTGTTTGTATAGAGGACTCATGGCAGTGTAGGATGGAGCTGGAGGGAGATGGCACCCGAGGGAGGGAGTCCTTCCATCCCTAGGGCAGCACTAAGGGTCCGCTGCCCACCTTCCTCCACTGCCAGCACGAGCACCCCATCGAGCGTCTGCGGGCTGTGCCAGAATGACTGCATCCACCCACATGCTGCACCTGCATCCAGCCCTGGTCCCAAAAAGCAACATCGCTTTTGGAGGTGGATGCAGGCGTGGACCAGAAACGGGAGCTGTGCAGGGCCATGTTTACTGCTGTCTTAGTGCACGAGGAGTGCAAACGCCCTGCCCTCTCTGGTGCCCAGGTGTGTCCTCATCCACGCACAACCCCAAAGCTGTAGCCCTCAGGGTGGATATGAACTAGAGAGTGATATCTCTTCTCATTTCCAATTCTTTGGAGGGTTTCCTTGCTCATTGACTTCTCTGTTACAGCATGCTTCCCTCAGCATGGAGGCAGCTTGGTACCAAAGATTCAGTCTCTTTATGCCAGGAATTTTTCTAAATTGGAGTTTATTCAGCCCACAGGCACTTCTGTGATTGCCATATATTCAAAAATGAGGTAATTGGGATCTGAACTTTTGGCTAGACTTGTTTTTGACTCTACCTTACACCTCCGCATTACAGAACTGTATGCACCCAGAAAATTGTTTTTGTGACAGTCATTCTGAGCAATCATTTGAAATGTAATGCTGAGCAATGCAAATCCAAGATTTTTAGGACTTTATCTGAACCTGAAATACACTGTGTTGACAGACAAATCTTCACAGTTTGCACATTTCATGTATTTCCTTGTTATATGTATTCTATGTAAAAAACAGCATATATTCCAGTATAGCCACTAAAAACTCTCTGTGGCTTGGAGACCTAGTTTAATGCAAAGGTTACACTGTGCTAGTTGGCCTCAAACCTGCTCTCCTTTAAGGACTGGCTTCAGTAGTTGGAAACAAAACTAGTTGATTCCCTTACCCGCTTGTCTAGTAGATTAATTGGCAAATGAAGTCTTTGAGACTTTGTAAATCTCCATTTATTCCCAAATGTGGAAACTGAGTGTTTCCACCCTGTATTTCCCCAACAGCAGTATTCACACTAAGGCATATATCCATTTGCTTGAATTGCTGTTGTTGGTTTTTTTTTTTTTTCCAACGTGATTCGGGCTTGAGATCCTGTCCCTGCCATCATGTTATTGGTATCACCTCAATGCAAGACGTACTGAAGTAGTTCAGGTGTTTGTCCATCCTGGTGGTTGGTCCTGCCAGGGGTGGCTTCCTGGAGAAGAGGTAATTAAAGGGAGCAAGGATCCACGGCTCAGCTGCTCCTGAACTGCTGAGGCGTGAGTCACGCAAGCTTGTCTGTCACAGCCTGTGCTTCCTCAGTCTTTGCTTTATGCCAGTGTCACTTGCATGCAACATGTTGATTTTAAATAGCACCAAGAGACGATTAAGTACAATTTTTGTGTTTAGATTGTTTTCCATTGTCTTTACTTTCCTGAAGGAGAGCCCCATATTACTGTACATAATGAAAATTTAAAGCCTTTGCTTTGGCCAGGCATGTGTCAGCTGCTAAGCTACCTAAACAAAACGCTCTTCCGAATTTGTTACAAAAGAGAAAATCAGATATTGCCTAGTCTTTCACAAGCTCTTAAGTTGCTTTTTAAGTTACTATTTACGTCTGCTATTCAAGTTGCCTTGCTGGCATCTGGCTTCATGGTACACTAGGCTTTTTATAACTTAAATACAGCACCTTATCTGCCTATCTGTAAGCGAATGATAAATTTAAATTAGAGTGATAATTTAGAGAGGTAACTCTGCTGTAGTTAGAGTTGAGTCACATTTCATTTTAAGTGCTGTAAGATCCATCTGCTGACTTATTTATGTTCATTACCTTTGAAAGTCAATAGCCCCAATTAACCCATGTAGTGCCATCCCTGAAGCTCTGCTGTGTCCAGAGCCGTCTGGCTGTCCCAGCACACTGTCACACACTGCTGGGCTTCTGCTGCTGTTCTGCTCATTCCCATACAGGTCTCTGGACTTTGAACATTGAGTGCAAATGGCTTAATTTGGAGGAGAACTTATGGAGGAAAAGAGGAAGAAGAGCTGTAGGGATGGGAATATGGAGAGGATTCAGCTCTGTCCTCACTATTCGTCCTCCCTACTTCTTGCTTCAAAATATGTCCTCACAGCGAAGGAGCAAAGGGGGAAGGCTGGGTATAAACATGTTCAATGCACACAATGAGCATATAACAGCCGGGAGCTGAGAAGGGGCATACTTGGTGCATAACGCAAGCTCACAAGCGCTGCAGGACTGGGCATGAGCACATTTGCTGATGTTCAGCAGTTTTCACCTCTCAGAACTGTTACTTTTGGATGTATTCATCTCCAGGTTGAATGACTGCCTCTCTTGGATTAAAGTAGGAGATAGGCATATTAAAATGCCTAATGGGAGAACACTTCATTTTAGGGATATGAAGCCCATAATACATGCAAAAAAACCTGTGGAGTTGTTTTGCGTTTACCCAACTTGTTTCCCTAACACAATTTAGAGTGCGGCTTAATCAGCTTAACCTCTGCAAGTGAAAGTGTGATTAATTATGAAGAACAGTCAGGAAAAGTAAATAGGGGTAGGAGCTTCTTAACCTAGTTTTGCTACTAGGAGGCTTGTAATTTGGAATAGCATCCCTCAGTGCCTTAGTGACACCGGGGTCTGAAAACAGGGCAGAGGGCACTGTGATCAGCTCACGCCATCATCCCCGAGCGCCAATGACTGTTTAATTCAGACTAAGTGACACTGGACTCGCGCTAAACCCTGAGCTATTCTGTACAAACCTGAGTGCATTTACACAGTGTTTCCACCCATCACAGTTGCTCAGAGAAATACTTCCAAGAGAGCTCGCCCAGAGCAAAACCAGAAACCACCGTGCATTGCTGCAAACCCGAACGACAGAACTGATCACTGAAATGAGGCAGAGCAGAGCCCTTGGACGACACATATATCTTCCTGCCTTCCTGTTACAGCAAAAAGCTTCCAACCAGCAAAGTTTTTCTCCCATTCAATACAGCCCGTAATCATTTGTTGCTCTGTCCTGTACAAGGGAAAAGAAAAACGCTGAGGCAGTGGGGACGGCCACTTGGATTCCAGATCAGGTTAAATTTTAGACCAGTAAATGTGCAGTGCTGAATGAAATTGGCCATTCCTGAGCACCAGGAGAATAAAACAGGGGTTATTGCCCTCCCTGCAAAGGGTCTGTGGATGCTAAAGGGGGGATTCAGGAGGACTCCATTGCAGTTAGCTCTGAGAAAGCTTCTCCCTTTCCAGACTACCGTCACGCTCCCCTGCCTTTCCAAAGAGCTTTTGATATTTGATTCTGCTCTAGCTCCCTGCTGACATGTCAGTAATACCCAGGCGCTGCTTGCCCTGTGATCACGAGCAGCAGTACCCCAGAGAGTAGAACAGCGGTTCTGGCAAGGTAATTCAGTTTACATGTAGAGCAGAGCGTGGGACTGTCAGTACTGAAAATCCTGCTCAACTTAAGGAGGTTGCAATGTCCAAACTGAACACCGGCAGCTTTACAGGTTTCCCTGAGTCACCTGTGTTTTCACCTGCTGGCATCCAGAAGCTGCCATGTTGCTCAGCTGACAGAGGCTGAACTCCCAAGCGAGGTGTTGTGGTGCGCTGGAAGAGTTGCTGAGCGCTGGGAGTACATGGAGCACAGCAGGCTCGAATCTTCTCAATCCAGGCTCAACCACACTGGCCTCACCCTTATGCAATGGTGTAGGAAGTGATAGTTTGCAAACATAAAAGCCCAAAGCGACTCCACCCCGGACGTGGGGACGGCTGCTGGGACCTGCCAGTGGCTGGGCTTGGGCTGGGGTAAGGAGGCTGTGCCCTAGGCGGACGGCAAGAGGGGGGAATCAGGGGGCCTCGACACTGGAGCCAGGCTCAGACATCTAAAGGACTGTGTGGCGTTTTATGTGTGCTTTTTTTACATGAAGTTCTATTTTCAGACTGTAGTTATCATCTGGCTTTTGAGGTTGCCCAAAGGATATTATAAAGATAGCAGACAGCCTGGAAAAGAAATGTGTTTGTTTTACTAAATAAAAAGGAAAATTTTTTTTTCGGTGGTGTTACATGATTTGGAATATTCCGAGTGTTGATTTACAAAATTTAGGGATTATTAATGCCTATACATCTTCTAAAGGGGCAGTACTACTTCACTCCAAAGAGGCAGTACTACTTCACTATATACTGCACGCTTACTGTTCTAATTTAGGTACCAAAGTAAAGAAGAAGCAGGGTTAGAGCTTCATCCAACAATCCCCAAGTGTCCGCCATCTGAAAACTAGTGGGAACAGTTTTCTGGTTTTAGCATGATTGCATTTTCATGTGACTGATGAGACTATTTCTGCAGAGCGAATTTATTGCCTGCAAACTCCCATATGCCAGTCAGAAACGTATGTTAGCTACACTTGTTTTTGGAAGCGAGTTAATGTCAGAAATGAGGATGAAGGAAATCCTTGAGGTTCAAGAACAGATTTGAGAGTCATGAGATTCATGTGTCATTTCCAGTCCAGCTGTATGCTTCCTGTGTGATTTAAATTGCTTAACTGCTTTGTGTCTGCTCCTTATCTGTGAAATGTGAATATTATGAAGGTGGCTCATTAATCTTTGTAAAGCACTTTGCTTGGATGGAAAGCATTATGCTTGTTGATTGCGATAAGCATGCTTTCAAGGATCAGGTTAAATAAAGCAAACCTGCATTAAAAATGCCTTAGAAATCCAGGGCCAAATTTTGTTCGTGCTTGTACCCATATAAGCCCATTTTTTAATGGTGTTTTATAGGTCTGTTGTTAGTTAAATGATTGCAATTGTTTTCATGTCAACAAATCCCCAGGGCAGAATTAAATGTATTTTTTTCTAAGCAATGGCAACTTCTAAAAATGTGTGTTTTACAATAGTAGCTTGTTTTGCGAGTGCGGACTAATTTTACCATATTGCAAAGCATGGTGAGCTAGGAGCTCATACTAATATAGTGTAGTAGTATTCCTGTAGGAGTCCTGCTTTGAGGCAGTGCTTTGCAAATTTTTAAAATAAGGGCCCACCCTATTTGAAAAAAATGCACAGATTATCTTGCTATAGTGATTTTAATGTCCAACCAAATAAAATTAATGCTAAATTTTGAATGTAGCTTTATTACTGTCATTTATTCTGCTTTGCTTGTTTATATAGGTATAAATACATATGGTATACGTAAATACGTACAGGATAGATAATCAATGAATTTATTTAGTGTCTTCTCAAAGGTTAATGAAAAGAAAAGATGTTGCTGGTAGAGGAGGCGCAGGAATGGAAAGAATGAGGATATAGTCCATTTTGCATTCAACTAGAAAGGAATACAAGAATATTTTCTTTCTGTAAGTGAACTGAACTGGTTTATTAATTCTGGTTATCTTATGATAAAAGATGCAAAGACTAACTGGATCAGTATGTTTTTCTGCCATCATTTCTATGGTAACAGCTGTTACGATGTTACCACTGTTGAAAATGTTTAAGTCTTGTTGGAGCAACAGGGAAAAACTGAGCTCTGTAAGACTTTAGGATGTTTTTATGAAATTTGGAAGAAAAGCGGTAACTGTTTGTTCTCTGGAAGGCTGTACTGTAGCCAGAGTCTAATAATCTCTGTGACTGTTGCAGTAGTGTGCAAATAAAAATATTGATCATGTCCATGAAACATATAGTAACCTTCTGACCTCTGCTAGTGGTGATGATAAATGAGCTTCAAGTCATGTTCTTGGCTGCTATTTAGCAACATGAAAAAGTGCAAAGGTTACCTTTTATCATGTAACTGGGTGGAGACTTGTTGCCTGAACTTTTACTCCTTAAGTGAAGGTGATAAAATTATTTACGAGCGGTAGGTCATGATCGCTTGGTCCTTTACATTTTTGCTAGCTTGTATGACATGAAAAATCACTTTTGATATTCCTACTGATTTCCTAGTGTTTGTCCATTCCTGTTTTATACAGAAACATCAGCTATTTCAGAGTCACCAGTTGTAGTACTAGCATATATTTGTCATTGCTAGCATAGTAAGTTCATAAGTTTTTACGTTAACTCCTGGATGCATACACAAATGTTTATTCATGTTATCAAACACAGAAATATCTACATGAAATAGGACAAATACTGTTTTTTCCATATTAGTACTCCAATATATGCTTTCAAGCCTTGTCATTTTCAGAACATGATTGATTATCCATCACAAGTTTTCACTGAAAATATGTAGTAATCGAGGCTGAAACTTCTCAGCCTGCTCTTTTTTTTTTTTTTTGCAATTCATTCTCAGCCAGAATTATTAACTGTCTGATTTACAACACTTTTTTGTAGATTGCATTAGGAAGTGAATATGTATTTCTTGTAAAGGCATTATTAGATTATTATTATCTCCTTTCTTTGAATTAGAAAAAGGCTTCTACAAGAAGCAGCGCGACTTATTGTGGAGTTATGTGGGGGAGAAAAAGACAGATGGGGGGCACTGCTCTAGTGAACAACAGCTTCCAAATATCCTTGAGCAGCAGTTGTGCAGCCCCTGCTTCGTGGGCAGCAGCGCCGTGTCTGCGAGGCGCTGCCGCACCGCTCGCTAGCGGTGCGCTGCCACAGAGGGAAGGCAGGAGGATGCTCTTTCCCGCAGCGAGGGATGCTCACCTGGAGGCACCAACCCACCTGCGAGGTCCGAGCAGATGGCCTGTAGAGACTTTGAAATTCAAACAGTAACCTATACCATGAGGGCCACAGATACATGGCTTTAAGAGAAAATCCACTTTTTTGACCACAAATATGCCTGAGGAACTGCTAATAGCCATGCCATAGACAAAAAAAAGACCCTGTCACATTTTCCTATGTGGCAAGGAAAAACACTTTCTAAAGAGATGAAAGTATCCCCTCATACTGCAAGGCTTGTCTATGTTTATACGTTATGAAGTGTTAATTGCATTAGCACAGTTAGAACAGAACAGAGAGAAATAGAATTAAAAATCCAAATAGGTAATGGTAATGGTAGAAATGCAGATTATTGGGCATGGAATCTCAGTAACGTACACCAGCACAAGCACGTTTATAGAGCTGTGATTTTATTTTCATTTTAGGAAGTTTATTGGCATAACTATATTAGCAAAAGGTTGCACAGACATTGTTAGATGCCAGGATAATGATGGCACCGATACATCAGCCCTCACAAACAGCAGGCTGACCAGCAGTAGTCTGTGTGCAGGGTCAGGTTTATGGCTTGGGCTTTTTCTGCAGTAGAGTTTGTCTGTCAAGTATATGATGAAATATCATTCATGTTTGATATAACCGTGTCAGCAAAAGTCTCCCCATGCAATTTCAAGTACTAGCAAATTTTTACCATTTCACTGATATAAGTTTCATCCATATATGGAACACTTTATCAGTGTTGTATAGGTTAGATCTTATGCTGCTCTGGAGAAGTATCCTTCTCTCCTTGGGCAAAGCTCCATTGGAAGACAATTTTTGGTGCTGAATTTATAAGATACGCAGTGTAATATAGGTAGTAATTGCAGAACTTGGCTCTCATCAGCTAAGCTAAGACTTCAGTGGTTAAGCACCTGGTGCTCATCTTGCTTATTGGTATTAATGAGTAACAGGGAATGCCAACAGCAGTAATAGTCCATTAAATGCAACAGAGTTGTAGCAGTGCCAGATCAAGTTGACTGGGATCATAATCAAGTCCTTGAAGCTGCTCTACCTTGATTGTGAAATTTGCCTGGGCCCAGACGAGGGGAGATTGAGTCAGCTGGTTCAGGGTCCTAGCAGTGTTGCTGGCCGCTCACGAGCTACCTGTGAAAGCTCCCGTTGCTGAATTCAAGTTAACTAAAAGTAGCGGTCTAATGCCATTGGAGATGTAGGGTAGCTAAGACAGCCATGAGAGACACAGCTGGAGAGTATGGCATGGGACTGGTGGGAAAACCCCATCTTGCTGGAGCGGCAGAAGGGACCGAGCAGGATTCCCCTCAGCGCCTAAGGTAACGCTACAACATTTTGGCAGCTGATTCCTGCCCTTGATGCTGGCTCGCTGAATTGCTCTGTAGGCTCCACTGACCCTGTAGTCTGGAGTTCAATTCAGCCTCCTGAACATAGTCATCCGGTGCCATTTGAGTGCCCTGGGCAGTTCCCCCACGTTTGCAGATGCTGCGGCAGGTGGGCTCGAGCCTCCTGTAGGTCCTGCATCATACTTGCATGACGCATGATATGTGCAGATGTTTTAGATCTTCTAGCTCATTGGAAATGGCACCAGGTGCCTGTGTTGAAGCAACAGAATCTCACCCCAGTTTTCTACTGACTACAGAGAGCTTTAGCTTCTAGCTAAAATATAGACACCTGTATTGTAGACATCAAAATTTAGGTGCCTGAACCAGGAGCTGAATCCCACCCTAACTGGTAACGGTGAGTTATTACGCAGGAATGATAGCCAATGAAAATGTAGCCTGGATCTAGGTAAATCTTCATTTAAAATGACGGTATTTGTAGAAATACTGTTGTCATGAAAAGAAAGCTATAGAAATACAATTTAACCAGTACCTCATCTTAGGAATTTAGCTGTGTAGATAATCTTTATTCATGTGCATATAGCGCATATTAGTAGAGCCGTCTGTGCTTGCAGTGTCATAAGAGTCTTAAACAGATGCGATTGAACGGAAGGACAAGATGAATAATCTGTTTTTTGCATAGGTGATGCTGTGCTGTTGCTAAACTAGCAGGTGTGGATTTCAGAAAATCCAGTGGTGACGCACCTTTAATTAGATCTTTAATTCTCAGGAATGTTGAAATTCCTTGAAAATTTGGATCAACACTTTCAGTGCGTGGGTTGGTGCACATTGTGATTTTCATCCCGCATGGAATACCATGTGCATCTCCACCTGTGTCTGAAGGTGTTACTGACAGTAATTGTAGAACGTAAACCTCATTTCACTTATAAGGGCTTAATCAAGAGGCGGTCATTTGAGGTCAGTGAAGCTGCACCAATATAAAGTCAATGATAAGTGAAAATATCCTGAAAATTATTTATTTCTCTGAATTTTTTCACTGATGTCAAGAATCACACTTATGTTTAAGTGTTTGCAATATTGGAGCCTAGGAGTTCAATGCTGGATTTATTCCTACTAATAAGCAGTCACTTGAATAGGTCCTCCTGCTTGAGGAGGCAGGTGGTCACTTGCAGGAATGTGAGGTTATCAGTCTGGTTTCCTCTGATTTTTGCTTTGAGAGGATTATATTTTCTATTATATTAGTATTCTTCAGTGCACACTATATAGCTAAGCTTAAAAATAGAAGTCCTTCAGATCTGTTTATTGCAAAGCAGAGATTAATCTCACTGTCATTTGGATCAGCCACTGTAGGTGGAGTGCTGCAGACGGAGAACAGTCCTTTCTTTGCAAATGTTATTGCTCAAGATAAGGGTGTAAAAAGCAGATTACGAGATGACATGTGACGTATCCTTTCCTCAGTCTAAAAGTACAAGATCATGGGAGGAACTTTGCCTGACTGGTTATACAGAGAGCGTGTTCACATTTGTAGTTCCTAAAGAAAAGACTTTGCAAAACAAAAATATAAAATGACTCTAGTGAACTCCATTCTCAGCCACTGTGTGTGTAGAGATCCTTTACCTGTGTCTGATTCTGAGGTAAGAACCTTATTTAACCTGTGATTTGCTGCTTGAACCACTGAGGAACTGTTTTTAAGGGCTGACTTCGGTTGAGCTGTGTTAGCGCACCAGCTAGGTAGTCGCTCTACTGAATTGCTTTAACTGTTAAAGCCAGCCGTGAGCTAAAGTCTACAGAAGAATTGAAGTGTTACTGGGTGACAGTGTATGCAATAGAGTTCACAGTTTATGCAATTGTGCTATTTAGAATAAATTTCATGTTGTGAGTTAAAGAATTTAATGTAGAACAGTGCACGACTGATAATTTTTCATACCTTAATTGCGGTAATTATGTTAAAATGCTGAATATTTAATAACTCTGCCTACTAAAGTGGTGTATGCAGTGAAATTTGTCCTAAGCCTTTGGTCAGAAAACCAGCAAAATCTGCCCACTGTGAGGTGGCTTTCTAAAAAAGGCTTATCAGAGTTGAACTAGCCTGGCTGAAAGTGGTATGTGGAGAAGAAGGTGACAGACGATAAGGCATCTTTTACAGGCTTCATTATAAAAGGCTGATTCTAGGCAATAGCATTGCTGAATATACAGTGCTTGAAATGCCTTCATCTGGTCTAAAACAGATAAACAAAATGTAGCCAAGCAACAACCGAAATGATGTCTCTATTTTTGGAATACATACTGGCTTTGAACATTTTCATAAATGTATTTAGGAAGTCTAAAGATAGCTTAATAAAGAACTGGGCTGTTTTTTAATTTTTTTAAAAGACGGAATAGGTTCATAATTTGCATGAGAAATTACAGCAGGGTTCACTTGCTCAACAGTGCACTGGAGTTGTCACTTATTCCATCAGACATTCATGCAAGCTGCCACCCAGCCCAGAAACACCCATCTTCCTCTTTCTATTCCTTTTCTACTCGTAATAGATGAGCCAGAAAAAAGTCAAGGAAAACCTGAGAATTTGGAAATTTGAGGGAAAATGGAATGTAAACTTTTGGTAGAATAATTTCTCTCAATAGAACAACTGCAGGAGTTTTACTAGAAAAGTTTAAAGTGAGATTACTCCCAGTGCATTGAAACCCTTCAAAATGTTCTCTCTGACGAGTATTTCAGTTGTGGTTATTTTATTTTCAAACTCGCAGTGCTAGCACCGTTATGACATCTATAGGTTATATAGTTATATGACATCTATATATGGCATCTATATTAACCTCTGTAGGCCAAATTGACTGTTACATAGAAATTTTTCACACACTCATTTTTCAAGAATCTTGTCTGAAACATCAGTTTTCTCCTATATTCATTTTATAATATTATTTCACTGGTTCTACTCTGTTTGGCTAGAACCTTCTTGATCTGACAGAAAACTAGCTTCCCCCTCCCAAAGTGGCTCAGCTTGCTAAACCAATTCACCCATGGCCACATAATCTCTAGATCTGGCACAGGAGAGAGTGAGAGGGAGCGTGTGGTAGGAGAGAGTGGGACTGCCCCTTTTGGCACCAGCTTGGAGTTACACAGGATCATCAAACAATTACACTGCAGCCCTGCGTTTCTGTAGTGCTACTGATTTTCATCGCTGTGTAGAGATAAAGCAGAGGAATACATGTTGCTTGAATTTTTTTAAAGATGTTACATGTAGCATACTCCTTGTGCTCGTGAATAAGGTCTATGAGCACCAGGATGGTATTATAGGACATTAGTCAGTGGATTCAGTGTTTATGTTAGGGCTGGTTGCTACTGCAGAGGTGGTAGTCGACTGAGAGTCTTTTTATTAGCAATGCTATTTGCCTAAGACGTGCTGATGATCAGGTGTTAACCGTAGCACAAACTGCATGTCTTTCTTCTGCAGTTACTCTCTTCTTGAATTGTCAGTTGCATTTATTGTATTTATTGTAACACTTTCTTTTTAGCAATGTTAAATTGATCTGCCATATCAAAAACTCACAAACACTTAAGTGTCAGAAAATTTTGTGGCTTATTTGACTTGTTCACATTTAAAAAGGTTGTTTCTGATGACCACTGGAAGAGGTCCCCAACCCAGGATGAAGAAAAGAGGGACACACAAAAGGTCACCCCCAGGAGATGGGGCTCTGGAAAAAGATCTCGGCCCAGACCTCTCTCAGACTACGGCCAAATGTCAATCCGAAGTTCCTCTATACCAGAAGACGCGGTTGCTGTGGAGTCTCAGAAGACAGACTGCATGGACGGAGAAAATCAGCCAGAATTGGCTTCTGTTGGGTCTATGGGCCAAAGCAATACAGTAGGCTACCACAGAGGGCGAAAAAGAAGACCCATCTCTGTGATAGGTGGGGTGAATTTCTATGGAAGCGGTCCAGCAGAAGAAATAGAAGGTCTCCTGACACAAGTAAGATAAGACATGTGCTCTCTGCAAACTACAACAGACCCTTTCACTTCCTTGTCTCTGTCTTCAGCTTAGAAAATAGAATGGATGATTCCTTTTCTTTCCTCCCTGTTGTCAAGCTGATGTCATATACTTACAATTCTGCTTTCCTTGTCACTAATTACTTTGCCTTGTTGTTGAAAGACGAAACAGCATGGAATAAAACTGATACTGACTTTGGGATAATCTTGTTCGTACTGTAAATTAATCTTATTTCTTTCTTGGAATGCTCATTATTTCTAGCATTGGTTTATAAGAGCTCATCTGTGTATAATGCAGCTGTGTATTTAGTCACCTTACAGTGTATCAGCCCCGAGGAACACTTGCATACAAACACGATAAATATGAAATTGGATTATTTAAAATTCTCCAAAAACAGGCCTGATCAAAACCTATGCTGTTAGCTGTGGTATTCAAAAACTTGGTATTGGCATACAAAGCACACTTAAAACTAATAAGGAAGCTGCTTGAGAAAATTGTTAATGTGAAATTAAGAAATTAATGAAATAAAGAAAGAAGCTAAGAAAACTGGTAATGTAAAAAAGAAATGGAGTCCTTCCGGGACTAATGTTGCTTGCTCAAATATGCCTATTCGTATACTGCTAAGCGGACTTGATGGAACGTAGGGAGGCTGTAAGAGAATAGTGGTTCAGTTTGTAGTTGACCGGTACTTGTATATTTACTTGCCATGTCTGTTGCCTTAGCTAAGAGATCAAAAAATAAAACCTTTAGATAAAGATAAAAATAGCTCCTTTTTTTTTTCTGAGTTCTCTGAACTGAGCTGGTACAATGCGTAGAGAAATCTCCTTTTCTGGTGCTAGTGGTGGACCTCTTTTGTAGTCAGTTATAGAGCTTCACTCTCAAGGGCTTTTTGTAAGGCTGTGTTGATCAGGAGTTCTCCGCTTTACCAAAAACTTGGAGGACTCCCACCCAAAGCAATGCTTGAGTTGATTAAGCGACAAAAAAAGAAACAGTATTTACATCCTAAAAAATTGTGAAGCTGTCTCATTCCAGTGGTTATTAATGGCATTTGAATCCTCTTAATCTTCCTCATGCTGCTCAGCCTCCTGCTGGGAAGTTCAAGGCAGTATCATTCATGGTACAGTACTCCCCCGACTGAAATCAAATGCTGACACAATGATAGGATTTTCAGTCTCCTGGGGAAAGTAATTTTTAACCTGAACATTTTTATTGCTGTGTTGCACATTTTTTCTTTATACTTCCTTGATGAAAAATGGATCCTGAAGTCTATACCAGCAAAACTCCAACTCAAGCCAGTGAAAGTTTTACCTAGGCAGAGGCAATAGTTTCAAACCCTATGCAGTTGGTATATTGTTTCATTAATTTTATCAATACTTATGCCTATAGGGCAGAAAAAGGAAAACTTATTATCATAAATTGTAAGCCATCTTAATGAGGAATAATAGGTGAATTTCAAGGGAAGCGCTTTCTGAGATTGCAAGAGTAATCAACCAACTTTGAAAGGTGTCGCATACATTTTGACCTGCATTAAGAGTACTAGCAATAAATTGTCTTTAAAACAACCCAAACAATCTTTGCTGTACTGTAAAAGTTATTAAGCAACATCCAAGCCCTTAATTTACCGATGAAAACAAGTAAGTCTCTTTTCAAAGCTTGCTCGCATCAGTTTATGAACTAACTAAAGAACATACATCAAGTAAGTCAGCTAGTTGAGTAGACTCTACTTGTTCTGATGTTGCAAGGATGTTTGCTGCTCCTATAGTTAGCTGGGGCAGCTGCCATGAGGCTGGGATTAGATAAATGTATTGCTGAGACACGACGGTCAAGGACAAAACTATGGAGGGTCCCCACCAAGGGCACAGTTTCATGCCCGATGTTGGCCATCCAAGCCTGCCACTGAAAAACAGCAAATCCTTCTTGGGCTGTGGAAGGAATCTGGATTGAAGCCTTACAAGAAAATTTTAATTGCCCAGAAATAAGTATATATGTTGTTTAACATAATTGGCCAATTACTTGCTTAAAGTTAATTGGCATTGCTCCTATTAGCTATTTGATGCAATATATTGGACTTATTTTGCGTGCTGTGATTCAGCGATAGGATCCTGATATATTGCTAAAACACTCAGGAGAGGAGGTTTAGAGAATGAGGTTATAGTTATATTAAAATACACGTTGAGGTTTTTTGACAGTCATATTTAGAAAGTAAATTTGTAGCTAAAACGTAAAAAGGCCTAATGAACCAGGAATATATGTGCTAAGGGTATTTTATACAGAACTTTCAAAGACTGATCTTCACCTTGGTGATTTTTTCTTAACTGCAGTTTTCTTAACCCAGGGGAATATTTTAAAAGTATAATGCTAATTCCTTCTTTATTATGTTTTGTTATGGTCTGACAGCTTACGTGTGAGAAAAAATTTTCAAACAATACTAAATCATTGGTTTCATAACAGTGCATCAGCAGGTAGTTCATAAAAAAAACAAAAAACCCAGCCTGGTGTTTCAGGTTGTTTGATTGAAGGGCCTATGAATACTAACAACGAAAGACTAAGGGAAGATGTAAAGAATATTTTCTTTGCAGTTCAAATGAAGAGGTTTTGCTGTTTAGTGTGGGATGTTTATGCAAGGTCATTAAATCTGGCTAATAGAAGAGTAGTTCAGAGACAATGTGAAATTCAAACAGTGGTGGTAGGCTCTCTAATCATAATTAGATAAATGAAAGGTTCAACTAAAGAAAATGGCTTCCAGGTAAAGTTATGAGTAAATTTGATACTATCTCTTTTTAATGAGACTCCTGAGATCTTCTAAGCATTTAAACAACTATTTTTGGCTTCCTTGTAGAACGTGCTTATTTTACTTAAAAGCAAGACGTTTATTTGAAGAAAGAAAGCATCCCAGGAAATGAGCACAACTTCCCACTCTGGAGTTTTTTGTCATTTTCTCACCATGGGGTTTTTCTTCAGTTGCATATTTACAATGGCAATCTGCATCGTGCAAACCATTGTGGAATCAGTTAGATTCCAGAGCATTTAGGCATAGAGCATTACAAGCTGAAAATTATTAGAGCGTATTTGATCAACCAGAAGGTTATGGAGCTTTTAATAAAATGGAGAACCGTAACGTTATCAAATATTGACTGTGATGATGATGGATATGAAGCGCAGTGTTTAAACGATGGCATAGGTGCTTGAAGTAGGGATGTTTACTGCCCTGTAATGAGCTAGAGTATCTGAAAGAAGCTCATTTCATGCAGGTGTTTTACTCAGTTCGACTTGCTCGTAGCGCTGGTTATTAATACTGGATTTTCATTTCTTCTCTGTAGGCAGCAGCACGGCCACCTGTGCCAGCACACCAGGTCCCCCCGTACAAAGCCGTTTCAGCCAGGTTCCGGCCGCTCACCTTTTCACAGAGTACCCCTATCGGCCTCGATCGAGTTGGGCGACGGCAGCAGATGAGAACATCTAATGGTAAGATGTGCAAGTCTTTATAACTTTCTAGAACGCAACTTTGTAACCCAACTTGGTCAGGAAATACATTATAGTTTGGCCAAAAAAAAGAAGGGTGCAAACATATGCAGGGACAATGTAGTGCACAATTTAGCTGCCTTTTCTTTATAACTTTCTCATTAGGAGCTTTTCTGGCTGTGTGCATGTAAAACTCATTTATCACATCCAGTGATTGATAAATTTCTATGATTTATTCTTCTATACAACTTGCACTCCTGTATTTTCCACTTTCTATATTCAAATAATTTCCTACAGATAATAATAGAATATGAAGGACATAAGGCCGAAAATGTTTTAGTTCATACCTCAACCATGGACATTTTACCACTACAAGGAAGTATGCTAATACTACACAAGTATTTTAATTTTTTTCATTCATTCAGCTTAATTTAATAGATAGGAAAATATTATATAATCAAAGAGTTTGCTCCAAAGAATTGTATGGACTTGCAGGTGCTTACTCAAGGGTGACTATAGACCAACCAAGTTTCTGGTACATGAAGGACAGATTCTTGGAAAAGATTGCTTTTTAGGAAGCATTACCTTTTATCTGACTCTCTGATATGCCCTGTGTATTTTTTCTTTAATTCCGTTTACTGTTAGCATGCCATGCTATCTTGAGTTAATAGAAAGGCATATCTAGTATTAGTGGAACATTTCTTGGCAGGTGATACTAGAAAAAGCTGGGTTAGTACCATTTGTCTTCTTTTGGACCATCATCTGAAGCATCTGAGCATCGTCTGAAGACTTATTCATGTTTCACTGACAAGGGTCATAAATAAAAGCACAATTTTCACTTGAGATCCTTCACAGTTAATAGTGATGAGATCACTAACGGGAACCTTCGTTCTGCTTCTCTGTGCATGGAATCAGTAAGGAAGGCTCGATCAGGACTTGCCATGACTGAAGCAGGAAACTTAACAAATAGCATTTTCAATGTTTCTTTACTAAAATTAAACATATATATGTTACTAGCCAATATTTGATTGGGCTCATATGATTCTAAGCCAAGTTTTAGTGGTAGTGTTATCCAGATTCCGTTCAAAAAATCGCTCAACTACAAAATAATTTATCTGAGAAGCTTTTGAAACTGCATTTTCCAATCCTTAGTAGAGTATGGACACGGGCCAGTTTTCTGCAATAAGGTGCTCTCCTCCAAGGAATGCAGTTTTGAGAATTTCTGACTATATCAATAAGATACATTATCTGTACTACATTAGTATTTTACTTTTACACTATATTAAAATGTTGGGAACTACTTTAAAAGTCACATCTGGAGTGTGTCCTTGTTGTATATACAGATTTGGATTAGATATTAAGATAAATTAGACATCTAATTTGCAGCTGTTGCTGAGAGTACTTGGTATTTCAGTCCATGACTCCAAAAGGACTGCTCACTGAGCAAGATGTTAATTCACCAGGAAAAAAGAGACTTTTTAAGTACACAGAGTAGGAATTCCTTTTTTATTTTCAGCTATCCTTTGCATTTCATATTTGGAAATAACATGAATTGACATTAGTTAACCTAGACAACTGCCTGAGACTAATTTATTTCCTGGTATTTAGCTTTAGAGTGACTGATTTCCTAAATGCAAGCATGACAGATAAAGAAAGCAAAATCTCTGATACTTTTCAAGGTAATGATGTCAAAGCAATATTGATTATACTAAATGTGACTTTTGTAACTCATTATAATAAACAGAAGTTGAGTAAGAAAAGCTTCTTAAATCAAAGCCCTGAGAGCAAATGGGGAATAATATGGACTTCCTAGTTTAATGGCAGTTGCAAAGATCTTTTGAATAGCTCCCGTGGAAAATAACCTAGTTAAGTGACTAGTGTCACACATTCTGGTCTCTTTCCTTTTTTCCTTAAACTGATGAGGCACTTCCTTGTTTTTGAACATGTGTGAGTTTTTTGTTTGCTCGTTTACAATGAAATTTGATAATACAAAAGCTATTTATTTTAGAAAGAAATTCTAAACTCTGGCATTGAAAACCAGGGGTATCTTATTTTAGTTGCTTGCTAAAGCCTAGTACAAATGCTATCTATCTGTCTACTTTTATAACAAGAGGAGATAGAATTGGAGATCTAAATTGTTAAAAAAACAGCTATTACAAGACAGTAAATAATCATACTGTCGGAGGCAGAGTAAAAGCCTGAGAGAAACTTGCCTTGAGACTAATATTGCAACTCTCGTGTTTGAAGGGTTACAAGTGTTCAGTACCAGGTATTAAATAGAGGGGTTACCTATTTGTCACAGTAGAGCAGTCTTTTATAAGTATCTTGAAAAGTAACCCATTATTTTCACATACAATGGTGAGAGATTCAAATTTAGCTAAAAACATTGGTGAACTCCTTTTGATAGGCTCAGCTCTGAGAGAGTGGGTTGGGATTCAGCTCAAGTTTAAATCACCTAAATTTAGTCTAAGTGTAGGTATCTACATATGAGCTAAATATCTGAACACCCATTACAGGCAGTGGAGGGCTAAGACTGGACGCAGTTACCTGCTGCAGGTGTCTAAAGCTGTGGCTGATGCCCGAGATATCGGCATGGAGCTGGAAAATACGACAGAGGACCCATGGGAGACCCATTTCTCTTCTTGAGTGGCAGCTGGAGGCCAGTGCACCATCTGAAATACTTAAAATGGTGCTGAATATCCATATTTAAATGACTAATCTGAGCCCCTAGTTGTTGCAGTCCACGAAGCTCAGAGTAGGTATAGGTATGTGCTTTAGGATGAGATGAATTGCTGTCTTGGCTGTTTTGTCTGTGGCGAATCTCCGTTGATCACAGTGGGAGTTTAGACGTGTAGTTCAAATATGATTCTAGCATTTAGATTCATAAATTTAAATACCTTTAATTCAAGCAGTATCTGATCCTGCAGGTATGCCTGTACTGTTAAACTACCACCAATTTATTAAGGTTGGGTACCTGAATAGATTTCAGCTTGTGTTGAGCATAGCTCGGAAACTGAGGAGCAAACAAACTGACTGTTGGGTAAGGAGGTTTTCAGGTTCTCCATCCCTATCACTGATCAAAACAACAACAGCAACAACAACAAAACTAGGTAGATTATTGGCCATGGATATGAATAAACAAAAGTAATCGATCACTCCTCTAAAGAAAACAATTCCCTACTTGTACCCTGTCCTTTTTCCTCCTACCCAAAAGAGAGAGGGTGAAAGTAGGACAAAACGCAGGAAATGCTATTTCCAGTTTTCCGCACTGAGTATCATATTTACAATTACCAGCAGGTGGGTGGCATGTAAGTCTGAGGCCAAGGTGCTGTCTGAAGAGTTCGGGGAGGCAGAAAGATTCGGTGATAGGGGACTTAAGGGGTATCACAAAACCCACCAGCACAGTCTAAGCAGTCCCAGTGTTGCTGAGAATGAGAGAAGTCTCTGGAGGATGATGGCTATGTGATTCCTTCAGGGACGGGAATCTCAGCTGACAGCAAAAGGTTAGAAACACTCCTGGTGAGTAATGGGATTGCTGGTCACCACCGAAACAGTTGGATTTGTGGTGCACACAGGACCCAGCAATCTACTGGGAGCAGCTGGGGGAGCAGCTGGGGCATCAAGGAGACAAGCTCTGGAGGCAGAACTGAAGCAGTCAGGTGAAGCCTAGATACCAGCAGCTCAATGGTAGCATTGTCTGAAATGCTACCCATAGCGTGTGTGGTGTCAGACAGAAGCTGTCGTGCACAGTTAAGAAAATTGTGTAATAAAGAGGGAGATTTAGATTATTTTATGAACTGGGGAATGTTTGATATAAAAAGATCCTTTATTTAATAAAAGGCATTTTCTGAACCAAAACAAAAGCAGGCTGCTGACACGCAAATCAAGAGATTATAAAGTAGTTTCTAAACAGAGAACTAGGGAAAAGCTGGCAAGGTGAAATAACGCACTGTTTGGGACAATGCATCCTTTACAGACGATATCGATAATCACTGCATCCTCAAATGAAGAATGGGGTGGAAGCTGACAAAACTCACACAACAAATAGTCTGTAGCAGTTGAACAAACCCTATTTAAAGAGGATGTAGAAAAATAGGCAACTCTGCTAATCATAGTGGAGGTTTAAAAGGTGAGATGGAGAAATATGCCTATTTTCAAAGAAGCTAGTTGGCATAACAGATGCATCAGAAACTTGGTGGAATGAAGATAACCAGCAGAGCATAACCAGCGTATTACCGTTGTGCAAGCTGTGTGGGAACAGAAAAGGTTGTACTAGTGAAAGAGTGTCTCATGTATTAAAGAAAAAATAAGAGTCAGATCAGATAAACAAGTTGACTATATCAGTACGCGTTACAGGATCCATAGACGGGAATTCTATGCCTACAAAGGGAAAGTATAGTATTAGCATTAAATTACAAACCACCTCAGATCACCAGGATGGTGTTAGTAAATGTGGCATGCTAAGGAAACTGGAGAGGTTGCAGTGGCAATAAGCACAATTATAAAAGCAGACTTAAATTGCTGTTAAGTGTTGTCATTGGGCAAAATGCTGCATTTCTAGGTACCATAAAAGACAACTTCTTGATGCAGCTAGTCAAGAAACCTACAAGAAGAGAAGTGATTCTTGGCTTTTTCAAACTGTGTAGGATCACACACTCAAGAGGTACTCCATAAGGGTAGAAGAGGTCTCATCAAACTGTAGATGTCTACAGCTGAGCTAGTCGATTGCTTCCATAGTTTTGGGAATAAATGGATACTTTACAGTGCAGTTTATTGGCTACATATAGACAGATAACGAATCTCACCCTCTGTGTCCCTAATGCACTCAGAGCCACAGCCTTGCAGGAGTGAGGAGAATCAAAATATCCAATACAGTAGATACTAATTTAAAAGATGGAAAGTAAATAAAAATGAGAAAGCTTGTTGCAAGGAAATTTAAAAGAGTAGTCAAAGATGCTGTATTCTTGCAGGCAGAATGGAGAATGTTCAGGAATAGCGTATTAGACACTTAGAGCAAATCCATATGATCTATCAAGAAAAGACTTTGGAAACACCAAAAAGGGTTCTATCATTAAACAGCAGGGGAGGAAGCTTTTAGAAGGAAAAAAAAGGCATCCCTCAGATTTTAGATTGTATCCAAATAGAAAAAATCATAAACCCTAGCAATTTTGTTATAAAATTACAAGAATGTAGAAAGAATTTGCTAAAGGTATGAAAACTAAGTCCTTTTTCAGAAACGTTAGAAGTAGGTAGTCTGCCAGACAGTTTGTAGGTCTAGTAAGTGACTGAAAAATGAAAGTATAGTCAAGTTAAATAAACGTTACAGGTATGTCTCAAAATGAAGTATCAGTTGAGGTTTCAGAGTAACTGAACAAATAGTAATGAGTAGCCAGAACCGAGACTTCTAAAGGGATTTAAGAATGAAATTGCTAGCTACTGTCTCCAGCGTGGGCTTTATTGTTTACAATTGCATCAGTACAAGGAAACAGGAAGGCAGCAATGTGATGACCATTTTTAAAGCGGTATCAGGAGGGATCCAGTGAGCAGTTGACCGTAATAGTACGTAGAATATGTAAAGAATATATATAGGACTTATAAACTGCAATGGAGAATAACATCAACAAGACTGATGGATCCTTATGATAAAGAGGAGTTAATGTGCCCTTTGTAGAGAAAAGTTGTGCCCCAAAAATCTATTAGGTTTTCTGAAAAAGTCACTGAGGATGTGAACAGGGTGATTCAGTAGGTATCGTATACTTGGATCTTCAAAAGGCCCTTGACAAGATCTCTTACAAATGTCTTTTGACAGGGGCTTGTGATAAGAGGGAACATCTCATGCACTAACAAATGGTTAAGCACTAAGGAACAAAAAGGAGGAAAGCGGTCAGTTTTCTGAAGGGGAGAGGTCACAAGTAGAAGCTCAGAGTCACAGAAGGATTTCGCAGTACTGAGACACAGTGCAGTATGATGGCGGGTGAAATTCTGTGTTGATAAATGCAAGGTAGAGCACATGGAAGAAAATGTGGCTCGTATGCTTACAGAGGAATGGACTTTGAACTAGATATTGCCACACAGGAAAAAGATCTTGCAATTGTACTAAATAATTAAAATGTTAGTTTAGTGCTTAGTAAATAGAGTGGCAGGAATTTCTAGGAAGGGAACAAAACAGCCCGATTGTGCCACCGTAGTTCCACGGTATGATGGGGGGGCATCTCCCCAGTCTGCCCACCTCAAAAGGCTTTAGCAGCACAAGAGAAGATACAGAGAAAGGCAAAAAGCATGAGGAAAACTACGCAATGCCTCTGCGTGAGAAATGACTAACTAGGCTGCAGCTCTTCATCTTAGAAAAAAGGGCAGTGAGGGAGGCATGCCTATAAGCTCATGGCACAGGAAAAAAGGAACAGGTAATAGTTATTCATTGTTTCCGATAATATAAGAAGTAAAGAGCACCAACTGAAATGGTCAGACAGCAGGTTCAAAACGGAAGATAGTTTTCTTATGCTGTAAGACTGAATTATGAAACTAATTGCTACACAAGATATTTCAGATGCCAAAATTTTACAGAAATTCAGAACGTGGTTTGAAAAATTCAGTTCATTAAACATAAAGATATCACCTTTTCCCCAGGAAGAACCTGAACTGGATCTGTGGGTAGCTGGAATTTAAGAAAGTATATCGGAAAAATACCATTACATGCCTCACCTATTTTTATGTTCTTCCCTAGGCATCTGCTACCTGTCGCTGTCAGAGAGTACTGGGTTGGAGGGACTTGCTCTGCCCGAGGGTGGAGGGTCCTATGTTTCTTTTTCTGCAAAGTCCCGTTAGAATATTGAGGAAAGGGATAAAATAGGACTTATTGCATATTCTGAATAATGGCAGGCTATACTTATTACAGTCTAAGTCGTTTAAAGCAAAAAAAAAAAGTAATATTCAAACTTGCCCACGGTTGTTGTCACAGCACTGAGCAGGGGGCAGGCACTAGAGGGGTATCTAGAACCGGATTTTGTTGAGCTGATAAACTAGCTTTTAGCATTACTATTTTAGTATCTGCAGCCGTTTCAGAGTGCCCTACATGTTGGATAAGCCAGCTCAGCACACATTTGGCCGCTATAACTGCGGACTGCCACTACAAAGGACAGTCTGCTCTTCCTCCTGTCCCTGACTGATCCAGCAAGGAAACAAATTTACCACCAACTCGCCCAAAATAAGCACTTTTGCGATGCCTCAGCTTATGGCTGCACAATTGCTAGATGTGGCTGTGCAGAGGAGGGAGCACAGCTCTCCCCTTCTGGCGGCAGCCCACAGTTATACTGCTTTAGTCACTGTGCGAAAGCACGCGTCCCCTTCCATTCTGCAAAAATCACACGAAATAACGGTTTTTCAGAAATAATCTTTTAATGTCCCTTCTATAAGAATGGTGTGGGTTTTGATGCAACTTTCCTTTCGCATTTCAGCTGTTTTTCCCCTACGAGCGGGAATTTGCCGTGGCAGAGAGCTTTTGCCCAGGCTGACTGAAGGGGTGAGCCGTGCCCTTGCAGCTCCCAGCATCAGCAGCGCTTTCGTCCCCTGCTGAGGAATTCTTTCCTTAGCTGGTTTCTCTCAGTCGGGGTTGTTTTTATTGGTTTGTGCTGTGAAGAATATGTGGGTATCTGTACATAAACTTCTCATAATATGCAGTAGCATATTTTTACCATGCGGTCCAACAAGTCTCTTCGCAGCAAGAAATACTAGGGAAGTTTGGGGATTCAGGAAAGAGCTCCCGTCGGTCTCCTATCAAGTGCAGCAGAGACTGGATCTTAGCAGGAAGATGGCATTAATATTGCAGAGTAATGTCTGGCATTTAATTCGCCTTCTGAGGCAGCGCTCCGGGAAACCATGTGATGTCAGTGGGTGTTGAGAGATTGCTGCGTGCAAAATGCTTCGGGGGTTTTGTGAACACGTCGCTGGAGGAGGCAGTCCCCAGTTAAAGGGCAGGCTCAGCTGAGCAACGCAGTTTGCAGGTAAAGGATGATTCCGGATCGTAAGCGTAGCGCTGTGCTTGGAAGCAGTGCAAACACAGGTTGCAGCAGGCTTCGTACTCTGCCTCGAGGAGCAGCTCCTGCATTTGCTTCCAGTACGTGAACTGATGCAGTTTCCCTGCAAAACTGTGCAGGATGCAAGGGTGGTGAATGCTGAACTCAGGTAACCGAACGACCCAGTGTTCTGACTGGCTTATTTGTGGTGTGTGAGTGAAAGCTGAACTATTTGGATGCCTCCCTACTTCATTCCCTGTTTTCTGGAGCAGCTGGAGTAAGTTTGTAGCTTGAGTGAGAAATTGTCTCCATCCTCCCTTTTTCCCCTCAGAGCAGTCTGCTGCAACCTTCACATTTAAGCTGCCTATGCCCTTAATAAAGATATGCCATTTACCTGTGAAGCAAGAGAAGTTTTATTAGCTATGCAAAAAATAGCTTCATCTTTTATTTCGCCTGGCATTTTTACTATTATAGTATAACAAGAATAGGCTGCTATTCAGAATGGTGTTGCAATAAAAGGAACTCTTGGTTCCTTCCCTGCGAATTGCAGTGATTTGAATATAGATCGAAATCACATCAAGCTGCTTTAATGAAAAACAAATGCACTCCTTGGCATTCTGCATTAGTGACGTTTAGGTGCTCTCGGCGCATTCTTCTCCGCAGTCTCAGCAGCGGCTGTGCGCGAGGCTGCAAGCCCAGCCTGGCCGAGGCTGTGCACGCAGGTTTTGTTTCTTTTCTGCAACTTCCTCCCTAAGGGCACCCCATGATGTCAGCGAGCCGCCGCGCGGCCGGCCAGCCGGAGCGCGCTCGCCTGTCACTTCCCGAGCAGGCTCGGCTGCAAGTGCGCAGGCAGGAGCTCCAAGAAATGAATAAGCTGTTTCTGCCTTTTTGGTAGCTCAGAGCCTTTGTGATTCTCCGTGAACCCTTTAGGACTAAGCTATTGAAGGTGAAACCCTGTCTGTGGAGTCTGACAGCAGCATGGTAGCCAGGGGGGGAATGGCACGATTTTGGAGCCTGGAGAGCCTTCAGATGGGTACGTGTGAGTAGAACATACTCTCTCTCTATTTTTTGCAGCATTTCTAGATTGAAATGATAAACTGTGACAGTCAGGGAGCTTGACTGCGATCGCATTTATATTCTGTAACCCGCTGGAGTCAGTAGAGTTACACCGGTGACAAAACTGTTCGGAGATCAGAATGGGTCCCACATTGTCTTAAGTTTTTGCATTCCGTTAGAGCAGTGAGGAAAGCCCATCCCCACCTCTAATAGGCTTATTTCTGTCTGTAAACAATAGAGGAATGGATGCAGAATGCAAGGCACACATTTTTGCTCGAGTCTAATTGCCAAGACAATGTAAGCTTGTTGATTTAGGAAAGAACAGGGAACAGTTATCAGTCCCGAAATGACAGTCATCTTTCATCTGTAGCTAAGTGAATTAGGAAATTTTCATGTGCCTTCATTACTGCAACAAACCCACAGGCAGTACTGAGATTACAGTGGGGCTGTAAAAAGGATCACCAAGATGAATTTTTTTTTTGATTAGTAAGCTAAAAATTGATATCATGAATTGTTTCTTTGCAGGTTTTAGATAAAGGTTTTCAGTACATTTTACAGGAGTATTTTAAAAGCGTATCAGTGTTCAGATTTGGGAGTCTTATGGGGAAAAACTCTTTTTTTAACAGGAATTCAGCATCCTCCCTCGTTAGATAGATTATGCCATTAAAATGAGTGTATATTTGAAATGCTGAGGAACAGAATAGAGTTGTGTAATAATCATGTTCTTTTATGTCAAGACTAAGGCACGTCTTTCCACTTCCAAAGAACACAAAATTATTTCAGTGTTTTAGTTAATCTGTGCTGCAAACAGCTTTGATTTCTCTTAAAAATTAATACCTAAATTACCAAAGAAGTTAGCTGTGCTATGAGCACCCATAGGGAGAGGGTTGAAGTGTTTCTCCCTATGCAGTAAATAGCTGGCTACAGCTAAATAGTAGGCTACAGTGTGCCCGGTTTGTTAGTTGTGTAGGTGTACGGAGAAAAGCAAGGAGTCATCTCTTTGCAGCACCCAAATATCCCCAGTCCAGAGCCAGGCACATAGCTGATACCCAGGCTTAAAATAGGGCAGAGAAGAGGCCGGGTCAGGGCCGTGCTGCTTTGCCTTGCGGTAAGTGGAAGTGGGAGGTTAAAGAATTCAGCTTAAAGATCCCTTCCCTTCACTTGGGAAAGGAGAGGGACGCTCTGCTCCCTCCCGCGGGCCGCATGGAAACTCATTCTGCGACACAGTAACTGTTAAAAAAGGAGTTCAGTGCTGGTAGCCCATTGTGAATCTTATTTTGGTTGTTTTCAACTGAAATAAAACTAATCTTGAGTACTATGTGATCTTCCAAATATTTGGTTACGGATAGCCTGCGCAGGCTGTAGGAGTACGTCTTTCGGGATGAATAAAGGAGGACCAGAGAGCGAGCTCCAGCACTGGACCCCTGGTCATGAGCATTTTGTGATTATGAGCTTACCCCCAGGTCTGTTGTGGACCCCTGCAGCTGGCTTTCTAAGGCAAACCTGCTGCAGAAGGGTCTAACGGTGAGCGGTGCGGACACGAGTCAGTATTATTTGGCCCAGTCCTCTTCATTTACCAGTGCTGAGATAGCCCAAAGTGAACTGCATCCAGTGGTTTTAATCCCTAATGGCCTTTATGAAGTTTTGTGCAGTAACTCCAGGTGTACCTGTGTGCGTAGTGCTAGTCACTGAAACAACGTTGCTCTTGGTGCGTGTAGCTGCAACGGCTGCAAGTAAGATGAAACTCATCTTGGCTCTGGCCTGTATATCTTTACAAAACTACTTTTTCAGTCAGAAAATATACGCTTGTCAAACCAAGACATTTTTCATCATGGGGTAATTAGAACAATTTGTTTTTTCAGGAAGTTCTGTCCTGTTCAGCCTGCAGTACCTGTTCCCTCAGTCCACCCCATCTCTCAGTGATTTCAGAGTCTTCCTCAGCACATAGAAGACCTGGAGGAACCTGACTCGGGGTAGTGACTGCTGCTTGCTGCCCCCAGTGGTAACCCACAGTCGACGGGTCAGTTACAGTCTGGCCCGGGGAAAAGGTGTCGAGAACGTCACAGCACCACGCGGGGGACGGACAGCTGCCCCTCTGACTGCTGATGGCCTGCTACAGCTCCCTCATTTACAACCTGGGGACCTGCATTAATACCTCTGTTACAATTCAGACTGTTTTAGGTTTCCTCTGCTTAAAAAAAGTAATGGTTGTAGTTCTTCCTCTTTTTCACACGCAGAACGAGGAGAATATCTCAGTTTCATTACACGCTAAAT